>NC_133772.1:75918310-76084976 GCF_003597395.2 Chelonoidis abingdonii
TTTTTTTTTTTTTTGCCATTTGAAATCAAGCAAGCTACACAGATCAGGAAAATTCAAGTGTCAACACCAAACTAACTTTTTTTTTTTACCATTTAGCATCTCTCTTCTTGGTCTTTCCTTTTTCTTTATAATAAACCTTTAGTTTTAGAGACTAAAGGATTGGCTGGCAGTGTGACATTTTGAGTAAGATCCAACCTAATACTGATCTGGCAATGTGGCTGGTCCTTTGGGGTCAGAACAACATTTTATATAGTGGCAGAGTTTTAAAATAACTTCTCACTGTACTGGATCTATGTGCTGACTGGGAGCCAGAGATGTGGAATGCAATAAGGGGGCTGTGTGATTCTCCCCTTTTTTTCACTTCTTGATAACCAGTGTGGGGGATCAGAAGCACAGTTTGTGACTGGTTGGGGAGTTTAACTTCATTGTTACCCACCAGTTTTGGGAGTATCCGCACAGCTTTTCGCCGCCTGCCCTGACCTTCAGTGAGGGCCCCCCCAGGTGCACTTAATACAGATAAACACAGGTCCTGCATTGAGGAACCAAGAATGTAGGTCACTTATGAGATGTAGGACTGTATTTTGGAAAGCAATAACTCAGACAGGACTTTAAGGATCATAGTGGATAACCAATTGAATGTGAGTTGGCAGTGCAGTGTGGTGACAAAGAAAGCAAATGCAATCTTTCGATGTATAGTCAGGGGACAAATGAGTAGAAGTACAGTAGAAAGGTGTAACTACCATTGTGTATGGCATTTGTGAGACTAATGCTAGAATAGTGTGTCCACTTCCGATGACCACTCTTTTAAAAGAATGTTGATAAATTGAAAAGGATTGTGAAGAGTTACAAGCATGATCTGAGATCTGAAAAACCTGCCTCACAAAGAGAATAAAGAAACTTAATCTATTTATCTTAACAAAATGAAATTTAAGAGGCGACATGATCATGGTCTACAAGAACCTACAGGGGGAGATTTTGCATAATAGAGGGCTCCTTAATCTAACAGACAGACAAAAGCAGAATAAAATATATAATAGATAGAAGATGAAGCTAGACAAATTCAGATTAGAAATCAGGCATGATTTCTTTTAGAGAGGTTAATTAACCGTTGGAACAACTTACCCTAGGGATGCGGTGGATTCTCCATTACTTGAAGTTTTAAAGCAAGGCCGAATGGCTATCTAAATTATATGCTGTAGTCTAACTCAGCTGGAAGTGACGGGCTTGATGCAGGAATCACTTAGTGAAATTCTAGGTGTTATGGATGAGGTCAGACTGACTAATCATAATAGTTCCTTCTGGCCTTAAAATTTATGAACCGTGGTGAAATATAGCTGCTACCTGGCAGTAACACAGGGAGTGGTATAACTGCTCTTCATGATACGATGAGAACCTTATCAGACAAAGTCTTAATTGATAATCTGTTGAGGGACCCCTTTCTTGTTTTAAGCTCTGATGTGGAGTCCCCTAATGCAGTGTTTCCCTCTTCTGCACATACTTCTGTATTTTTATTTCTTCTTTCTAGGAAGAGAATGGGGACTATACTTATGTGGAAAGAGTGCGGATCCCATTGCCTCATGGAACTTTACTGATGATGGATGGAGCTACCCAGGAAGACTGGCAGGTGAGAATACTTGGGCAACATGAACAAGTTTTTTCCCATCGAGGTATAGTTTTCTGGATTTCCACAGACTGCGCCATTGGGGACATGAGTTACTGGGAAAGCTATTGGGAGATGTGTGTTATGCAATAAAATGACACTTCACTATATATTAGCAGTGCTTTCCATCCAAGAAGCTCAATGCATCCCACAAAATTTATGGCTTAAGTTGAACAGCTTCTCTGCAAGATCAATAAGTGATATATCAGAGGGGTAGCTGTGTTAGTCTGTATCCACAAAAACAACAAGGAATCCAGTAGCACCTTAAAGACTAACAGATTTATTTTGGCATAAGCTTTCATGGGTAAAAATCCTCACTTCTTCAAATGCATGGAGTGAAAATTACAGATGCATAAATATAATGGCACATGAAGAGAAGGGAGTTACCTTACAAGTGGAGAACCAGTGATGACAAGGCCAATTCAGTCAGAGTAGATGTGGTCCACTCCCAATAATTGATGAGGAGATATCAATACCAAGAGAGGGAAAATTGCTTTTATAGTGAGCCAGCCACTCCCAGTCCCTGTTCAACACCAAATTAATGATGATAAGTTTTCAAATGAATTGTAGCTCTGCAGTTTCTCTTTGAAGTCTGTTTTTGAAGTTTTTTTTTTTGTTTTTGTTTTTTTTGAAGAATGGCTACTTTTAAATCTGTTATAGAATGTCTGGGGAGATTGAAGGGTTCTCCTATTGGCTTTTGTGTATTACCGTTCCTGATGTCTGATTTGTGTCAATTTATTCTTCTACGTAGAGACTGTCTGTCTGGTTTGGCCAATGTACACTGCAGAGGGGCATTGCTGGCACATAATAGCATACATCGTGTTAGTAGATGTGCAGGTGAATGAGCCCTTGATGGTATGGCTGTTGTGGTTGGTGTCACTACAGTAGATATGGGGACAGAGTAGGCAATGGGGTTTGTTACAGGGATTGGTTCCTGGGTTAGTGTTTCTATGCTGTGGTGGGTAGTTGCTGGTGAATATTTGCTTCAGGTTGTGGGGCTATCTGAAAATGAGGATTGGCCTGCCTCCCAAGGTCTCTGAGAGTGAGGGATCATTTTCCAGGATAGGTTGTAGATTGCTGATAATGTGCTGAAGAGGTTTTAGCTGGGGGCTGTACATGATGGCCAGTGGTGTTCTGTTGTTTTCCTTGTTGGGCCTGTGCTGGAGTAGGTGACTTCTGGGTACCCGTCTCACTCTGTCAATCTGTCTCCTCACTTCGCCAGATGGGTATTGTAGTTTTAAGAATGCTTGATATAGATCTTATCGCTGTTTGTCTCTGTCTGAGGGATTGGAGCAAATGCAGTTGTATCTTGGGGCTTGTAGACAACAGATTGTGTGACATGTCCTGGATGGAAGCTGGAGGCATGTAGGTTAAGTATAGTGGTGAGTAGGTTTCCGGTATAGGGTAGTGTTTATGTGACCATCATTTATTTGCACTGTAGTGTCCAGGAAGTGGATCTCTTGTGTGGACTGGTCCAGGCTAAGGCTGATGGTGGGGTGGAAATTGTTGAAATCCAGGTGGAATTCTTCAAGGGCCTCCTTCCTGTGGGTCATATGGTGATGTCATCAATGTAGCGCAAGTAGAGGAGGGGAGCTAGGGGACGAAAGCTGAGGAAGTGTTGTTCTAAGTAAGCCATAAAAATGTTGGTATACTGTGGGGCCATGCGGGTACCCATAGCTGTGCCGCTGACTTGAAGGTAGAAGTTGTCCCCAAATGTGAAATAGTTGTGGGTGAGGATAAAGTCACAAAGCTCAGCCACCAGGTATGCTGTGGCCTCATCAGGGATACTGTTCCTCACAGCTTGTAGTCCATCCTTGTGTGGAATATTGGTGTAAAGAGCTTCTACATCTGTGGTAGCCAGGATGGTGTTTTCAGGAAGATCACCAATGCATTGTAGTTTCCTCAGGAAGTCAGTGGAGTCTCAAAGATATCTAGGAGGGCTGATAGCGTAGGGTCTGAGGAGAGAGTCCAAATAGCTAGATAATCCTGCTGTAAGAATGCCAAAGCCTGAGATGATGGGGCGTGCAGGATTTCCAGGTTTATGGATCTTGGGTAGCAGATAAAATACCCCTGCTCAGGGCTCTAAGGGTGTGTCTGTGTAGATTTGTTTCCATGCTATAGCAGGGAGTTTTTGAGCAGATGGTATAGTTTCTGTTGGTACTCCTTATGGAATCGGAAGACAGTGGCCTATAGAATGTGGTGTTGGATTGTTGCCTGGCAGCCTCCGGTTCGTAATCTGACATGTTCGTGATGCCTACAGCATCTCCTGTCTGCTCCTTTAATTATAATGTCAGAGTTGTTTCTGAGTCCGTGGATGGCGTTGCGTTCTGTACGGCTGAGGCTATGGGGCAAGTGATGCTGTTTGTTCATAATTTCAGCCTGTGCATGTCTGTGGAAGCACTCTATGTAGAGGTTCAGTCTGCCATTTCGACCATCAGGAGGAGTCCACGCAGAGGAGTTCTTCTTGTAGTGTTGGTAGGAGCGTTCCTGCGGGTCAGTGCACTGTTCGCTGGTGTGTTGAAAATATTCCTTGAGTTGGGGACGGCTAAAGTAGGCTTCTAGATCACTGCAGAACTGTATCATGGGCATGGTGAGGCAGAAAGAGAGTCCCGAAATACGACAGACTCTTCTGCTGGGCTGTGTGTGTGGTTGAATAGATTGACAATATTGTTGGGTGAGTTAAGGGGTACCCCTGCTGTAGCCCCCTGTGGCATGTAGGAGTTTAGTTTACTGTCCTTTTTCCTCTGTAGAGAAGTAAAGTGTGCGTTGTAAATGGCTTGTCTCGTTTCTGTAAAGTCCAGCCACGTGGAAGTTTGTGTGTGGAAGGTTGGTTTTGTATAAGAGTCTCCAGCTTTGAGAGCTCATTCTTGATCTTCTCTTATTTGCTGTACAGGATGCTGATCAGGTGGTTCCTCAGTTTCCTTGAGAGTGTGTGGCACAATCTCTCACCATAGTCAGTGTAGTATGTCAATTGCAATGGATTTTTACCTTCAGTCCATTTGGTATGATGTCCATCTGTTTGTACTTGGAGAGGAAGATGTCTGTCTGTACAATACTCACCTGGGGAAGTGAGGAGACAGGTTGACAGATCGAGATGGGTACCCAGAAGTCACCTACTACAGGGTAGGCCCAACAAGGAAAATAACAGAACACCACTGGCCATCACGTACAGTCCCCAGTTAAAACCAGCACATTATCAATGATCTACAACCTATCCTGGAAAATGATTTCTCACTTTCACAGACCTTGGGAGGCAGGCCCATCCTCGCTTACAGACAGCCCCCTCAACCTGAAGCAAATATTCCCCAGCAACTACCCACCACACCACAGAAACACTAACCCAGGAACCAATCCCTGTAACAAACCCCGTTGCCTACTCTGTCCTCATATCTACTCTAGCGATACCATCATAGGACCCCACCACATCGGCCACACCATCAGACCATCCTGACTGAATTGGCCTTGTCAGCGCTGGTTCTCCACTTGTAAGGTGTCAAGTATCAGAGGAGTAGCCATGTTAGTCTGGATCTGTAAAAGCAGAAGAGAGTCCTTTGGCACCTTATAGACTAACAGACATATTGGAGCATCCGATGAAGTGCGTATTTACCCACGAGAGCTCATGCTCCAATACGTCTGTTAGTCTATAAGGTGCCACAGGACTCTTTGCCACTTGTAAGGTAACTCCCTTCTCTTCATGTGCCAGTATATTTATGTCTGAATCTGTAATTTTCACTCCATGCATCTGATGAAGTGGGATTTTTACCCACGAAAGTTTATGCCCAAATAAATCTGTTAGTCTTTAAGGTGCCACCAGACACCAAGTGATATATTGATCACTCCATCCACCACTTAAACACCTATGTAATGGTCCTGCATTTAGGAGAGGCAGTGACGAACACCGTATGCATCTGAAAGTGCATAGGCAATTTAGGAAGACACAACATAATGAAGTTGTAATTTGGCCTAACCACTCTACTGTTACAAAACGTTCTGTGGGTTTCTTAATGGCTCTGAGCAGTCAGAACATGGGTTTTATGTCTTATCGAATTCCTGTATTATGAAAAGTGAGTAATGTCACCAACCTGTAAAATGAGGATACAAAGTATTTTGTATTTGAATATTAAATGTGTTTTTAACTATGCAAACTCATATATTCTTTTTGTTCATAATGTTTATAGCATCGGGTACCTAAGGAATATCATGCCAGGGAACCGCGGATAAACTTGACATTTAGGACCATTTATCCAGACCCTGAGGGAATGCAAAGGTGAATGAAGACAACTGTCTTGGATATTACTGGATATAACATCACAGCTGATCCAAAACCTCAGACCTTGTGCTGGTTTGGAGCAAGAAGCCATAATGGATTCACAGTTACTGTCAAACATCTGATGGGGAGAGGGGAACGGAGCTGTCATCATGGAAAACTGTGACAGTCACAAGTTTCCTGTAACATGTAGATGATACTGTCGTATTTTCAGACATAAGATGCTATGTAATTTTGCTAATTCATAGAGTTTGTTTTGTTTGATTTTAAAAAACAATAATGACCTGTCCCTTTGGAGAGAGGTGAAAATGCTTGATAAAATTAAAGATATGAGAGTTCACCCATGGGAAAGCAGCTTCAGTGATCGGTGTTTTTTTACCACCACCCCAGTACCCTGGCAAAATGTGAATGGGTTTTTATAGCAGAGACAAATAACGGAAAATAATCCTGTCATACTGGTCTACATAAACCGTGCAGGTGTGTGTATAATTAATACTTTGCACTTACATAGCACATCAGCTCAGAGGCTCTTGGTGCACTTATAACTAAGGCTATGATTTGGTCCTGGTGGCTGCAGAGGTCATGGAATCTGTGACTTCTGCAGACCTCCATGACTTCAGCCTGCAGCAGCTGGGAGCTGCAGGGTACCCCACTGTCCATGGTGGCCGAGAGCTGCAGAATACCCCGTGGCCCAGAGTGGTGGGGAATCCCCCGCTGCTCCCAGTCTCTGCAGGGAATTTCCCAGAGCTCCCCAGTCCCTGAGACCCCCGGCAGCTCCTCTGCTGCCACTGCCAGCAGGGGAACCCTTGCCGCTCCCCAGCCTGGCGGGGAAGGAGGGGAATCCCCCAGAGGTCCCCAGGCAGCAGGAGATCCCCTGCAGCTTCCCAGCCATAATGGGCTGGGGTAACTCCCAGTTACTGGGCAGGGACCGCAGCTTCCAGCCACAGCAGGGCAGGGTGCTGGACCCTTCTCCCCTCCCCATTGGTCATGAACACTTTTAGTAAAAGTCAGGGACAGGTCAGGCTTCTGTGAATTTTTATTTATTGCTTGAGACCTATCCAGGACACTTACTAAAAATATCCATGACAAAATCGTAGCCTTACTTAAATACTATAAGCTAGCTCTGACATAGTGCTTTTACTCTGTAGATCACAAAGCACTTGACAAAGGAGGTAAGTTGTATTGTTGTTTGCATTACAGTAGCTAGAGGCCCCAACCAAGATCAGGGCTCCTGTGTGCTATTTGTTATACAAACAGCTCTTGCCCTAAGCAATAGGTGGGACAGACAAGAGTGTGAGGGGAAACAGGCACAGAAACAAGAAAGGATGTACCCAAAGTCTCACAAGTCAATGACAAATCTGAGTACAACTTATATCTCCTGACAACCAGTCTGGTGCCTTACCCCCTAGACTATGTTGCCTTGCTGCTTCACTGGTAACCAATAAAGCCTTACACCACACCGACAAGGTTGAGGAATATTATTTCCATTTTATAAATAGGAAATCTAAGTTGCAAAGAAATTAAGGTCAACATTGTGAAAAGTGGCCAAGGATTGTGGGCACTTCAGATTTTGAGACTATTTGAGATATGTAGGGTCTGATTTTTCAGCAATACTGAGCACTTGCAACTTCCATTGACTTCAATTGGAGTTATGGGTGTCCAGCACCTCTGAAACTCTGGCCTTGGATATCTCAAATTGGGTGCCCAAAACTCCTGACTATGTTTGAAGATTTGAGCCTAAATTATTTCCCCATTGTCATGAGAACCCACCACTCCTGACTCCTCATCCTACTCTCTGACCATTAGAAAATTCTTCTGTATGTATGTGTAATCTCACAAATTCAGGTTATAGTGAAAAACACTTCCATCAAACCTCTTGTTTGCCTGTCTGGAACACAGCAGCTAAAGCCCAATTCTAGGTAGTCTTGCTGGAACTGTTAAAAGCATGCCTTGCCTACCTTTCTTGCCTGCTATTGGAGCCAATGAATTCATGGTCACTGTTCTGTTAAGCAAAGCCAGATATGCCCATATGTGGCTAAATACTCTCTACAGTTACTTGTTCATCAGCTATGCTAGGCTGCAGGATGGTACATGTTCATTTTCTATATACTGTGGGACCACAAGCATTGATAAACATTCTCTGTATTGTCTCACATCAGTTAAGCTAAGCTTGATGATGTCCCTCTCTGTTGTCAACATAAATCAGCATTTAGAAAAAGTCTGCTTCTGATTAGCCAGTGCTATCTACTGCATTATGGAAGAAAATTGTTCCCTGATGACAACAGTCAAGTGACTAATTGTCTGCTATGCGTAAATTTTCATTTTTATTGGTGATTGTAAAGGATAAACTCTCAAGCCACTGCAGTACTCAAGCTCTAAATTGGGCAGAATTGATTTCTCAGTGAATCACACAAGTATAATACTGTTATGATGTCTGCCTAAAGCACTGTACAGTATTTAAAACTATATTTCTAAAGTGCATGAATGGTGATGGGAAAGAGTTATTAAAATGAAGGGGTTATGTAGGTAAACCAAGGGTTTTTTTAGATGCTTTTGGGGTGAGAGGGGGTTCACCCTGGTTTCCTGATGTTATCCTGACTCGGTTTCTTACTTTCAGATGGAAGGGCTGATAAAACTATAATAAGTTGGTGTTGAAGGATACAGCCATTTGCTTTGCTTTCTGTTGTCATCTGATGCTGTACGCACACTCCTGGTGCCATGTTGGGTGATGTAGTTCCTACAAAAAGAACTATTTCTCCTTAACCAGATGCCTGAGTTGACTCCTCCCAGAGGCTTGTACTTATGTCTGTAACTTTCATTGCTGCCCAGCACTACATCCAGGCAGAAGCACAGTCCAACAGTTACTTCAGACAATGAGCCTTCTCTACTGTGGCCTTTAAAGTGTGAAAAAGGGAAAGGGGACATCAGCCTATTTGAAAAAACCGCAAGTGTGTGTTAAGCTTGACAGAGCGCTTACCCTGTCATGTCCAGAGATAGGGCCATATCCTCAGTTGTGTAAATTGTTGTAGCTCAGTTGAAGTCAATGGAGCTCTGACATTTTACTGTAGCTGGAGGTCTGGCTGATGGATTCTAATCCTACCACTGGCTTCTCTATGCCCATTGTTTGAGGTTTTGATACATTAATGCATGTTTCTCTATTAACTAGTAACATTAAGGTTAGGAATGTTAATGCTCACAACGTGAGGAAATGGAAGAAGTTTAAAATTTCTGTTGTAACATTAACTCAGCTATGCTACACATCCTGTATATTTTTTGGTTTCCGTAAATTCATATTTATGTAGACATTTAGATATCAATCCAGAAATTGACAATACAACACGCGTGCAGTATGTGCAAATTAATAATAACTACAGTATGAGAACCACTGTTTTTGCACATAAACTCTAGAAGTCATGAGATTTGTAACCTTAACATAAGTTATATTTTAATTTCCCTGTGCATTCCAAAGAGAGAGAAATCCTTCTCCTGAGGTGCTGAAAGCTTCACAGTAGAGAGGTCAACTCGTACAGACCTTAAAAGTCATGCATAAGCACCCAGATTCTCTCCTTGCTGAGATTCAGTTGGTAGAGGAGAGCTTAGGGGCTGCTCTAACTTCTGTGCCAGCTGGCTGTGCTTCCTGTGGGACCACACATCAGTTGAGAATTGATTGAGTGAAAGTATGCTGTGTCATGCTCTCTCCTGTCCCATACATGGTGTGAGTGCGGTAGTTGGCATAAAGGCTGATTATGCCTCTTTATGCCAGGTGAAAACTTCCCCACACTGGAGAAATAATCATCTAACCAGGTAGGGCAACCATCTACCATTTTGCGCTACTTGAGCAGCAGAAAATGGCCAGAATACACAGAGAGAATCTGGTCCAGAATCTTTTTCTACATTGAAATCAATCTACAGAGGAAGTTTTCTGTGTAGATACTAGCCCTGATAGTTCATAGCTCCCAAAGTTACCATGCACAAAAATAAGATTTCAATGCTCTTAACACTGGTTTAATGTGGGTGGGAAAGTGGATCCTGACAGCAGAAAGGCCAAGGCCTCACTGAGGATCAGCAAAACTGAAATTTCAAGTAATAAACTTCAGGCATAGTTTTTTTCATTCTTTAAGTAAAGCAGTGACCTAACATTTATTTTAAATGGAAAACGTCATATTTTACCTTTTGATAACTGAAAGATAGTTAAAGGGGTTTATCTCTGATTTTACAGATTTGAAAAAAAATCCCCTCTGAGACTGAATATGAAATATTTCATATTCAAAGACTTTTTTTAGAATTAGAGTATATCCCTCACACACAATAGTGTCTCTCTTTCATCCTAGGCCTGTTTAATAGACTACATAGTATTCCCAGGCAAAAACTACAGTAAGAGGGAGTGAAGGTTGAAAATACGTATCGGTAATCTAGGATAAAATGTATTGTAATTATCCCCTAAACAAGCAGAGGATTCAGAAGTGAGGTTAAACTTAAATCCAAACAAGATATGTAAACGCTCAGGGCATCCTTAACTTTGCCTTCTAATGATACCATGCAATAAGCATGTGGTGATAATCAAGACATTGCAGTGTTTGTGGTCCCAGATTAAAATTGATTTTTAAAGACATTTTAGATTTTTTTCTTTATTTTCCCTTATATTGCTGTGATGGAATTCCCATCTTTTTTCAATTAAAAATGTCATACTTGATCACAAAACAAGAAACTCAGAGAATGTAGCCATATGATATTTACAACAATATGAAGATAGGTACTTATCTAAAAATACATCTTTTTTTTTTTTAACCTTTTAGGGCCAAATTCCTTAGGATGTGTTGGTTGCTGTACACCACTCTAGAGAAGCCTGAACATGTTGGCCAGTAAAGGGGGTTTACAGCTGCTTTAGACTGCAGCACATCGTGCATAGTGCACAACACATAATGCAGCACAATGGGCATTTTAAAAAAATATACATAGGATGTATGGTAATTTTCTGTGTCTTTTTTTATATAACTGAACGCTTATCTGTCAGCAGAGGCTACTTCATTAAAATCTTCTCCTTTAGAGAAATGTGAAGAATTCTTTCAAAATGGCCATTATCTCACACTTTTTTCAGTTGAAGTGAGGCTATTAGTTGTCTTCCGTTAAGACACCCTCTTTCAAAATGTCTGCTACCTCCTATTGTTCCAAATGCATGAAACCAAGCTCCCCAGAGTGATGGTGAAGAGAAGTAGGATAATGGAGGCAGTGCCCATCTTTGGTGCAGGTGGGCTCTGGCCTCTCTCTCCCATTGAGAACATGCAAAATGGTGGCCATTTTGAAACTAGCAGTGACTGATCCACAGTCATACAGCAAG
Organism: Chelonoidis abingdonii; assembly: GCF_003597395.2. Lineage (NCBI taxonomy): Eukaryota > Metazoa > Chordata > Testudines > Testudinidae > Chelonoidis > Chelonoidis abingdonii. Next base: position 75,929,576 of record NC_133772.1, read on the forward strand.
TTAATGGCTCAGATCACATCAATACCTCCTGTCTCCCCATTCTTTGTAACCATTTATTCCTCTAGTTCTTGCATTGAGTACTCTTGTATAAACCTCTTGATGAGGTTTAGGTTGCATGTGAAACTACCTTGGGGTTTTATATTGTTACCCATCACTGTAGTATCTGAGCATCTTCCATGTAAAATCCATAGTAATAGTATGGTTCTAGGGGGCTTCATGCAGCCCCTGACGTGTCTTTTTATGGAAAAATCTCTGTTTGAGGGTAGGGTGGTTTTAGATTTACTTCATTTGTATTATGTCAGATTAATTCCTTCCATTTTTATTTTTCTCCCTTTGGGACTGATAGATGTGGCCAAGTTACCTCTTGAACACTAATTCACAGAGAGGTGGGACAGCAATGAAGGGGTTAAGCTGAAGAGCCCCATGCAGCAGTCCTGGCAGAAAGGGGTAGATTTTCATCATAGGGTTTAGGACAAGTGACAGATGATAGGTGCTCGTGCAGCCCAGAATATCCTCCTTAAGTGTTGGCACCATTCACTTGGCTAAAAAGCATTTAACGCTAGCTTTGCCGTTTCTGGTAATAAAGACTTTCAACCTCGAAATGGAAGCTGCATTACTTTTTTTTTTTTTTTTTTGTAAGTGCTCTTTTTAAATGCTCAAGGTTTCCATAGCAACCCATTCAATTTGTTTAAATGGGAGCTAACTGGTCCATCCTCCCTTCACCAGCCTTCTGCTGAAAACTTGCCTGTCCCATTTTTTGCCAAGCCAGAGGACGACTTTGGTGCATTTATTGCGTCAGCAATGAAGGCTTTTTGTGAAGGGTTCACTCTCCTCAGGGTTGCTTCAGAAACTGCTGAATCATTCAGCTGGGTAGATGCCAGACTTCTGTTGCTTTGCTTGTTGGCTTATTTGATCTGCCTATTTCTTGATCCTTCTAACATTCATCTCAGCTACTTTTAAAAGGAGGTTGGGGCTGTATGCCAATTGCCTTTGAGCAAGAAGGAAATGGGCTTCCTGGTGTGATTCCTCAGGACAGTTACGACTCCTTCTTTAATTACAGGAAAATGGGGCTGTAATGAAGTTTAAGGAGGGGAAAATATGAAGGGGAGGGTCTTGCACAAAGTAGTTTGATTTAGATTCCTTAGTTGAATGATTTGCTATTATACACCTAGAAGCACCATTATGGCTAATCAATGCTAGCCTCCACTCTGCAATCGCAAGGTATTGATCACATGGGATATGTTCACCTGATCCTAACAGAAGAGACTAATCTGATGCGCCACTAAAAGATTTCTTCCCACAAAGCCCCCGGGCACACAGTTTAACCCTGTGCATTTGAATGCTATTGTTGTTTGTATCATAGTAGAGCTCAGAGATCCCAACCAAGAGTAGAGCCCTTTTCCTTTAGGTGCTACATAAACACGGTAAGAAACAGTTCCTGCCCTGAAGACCTTTCACTCTAAAGAAGACAGATAAAGGATGAGAGAAGAAGCAGAGGCCCAAAGAGAAGTGACGCGTCCAAGGTCAGAGCAGATGAATTCCCGACACAGGACTCCTGAGTGCAATGCCTTGTCCACTAGGTCACACTGCTTCTTACATGCTCAGGGTGTTTCCCTCTGCACCTTGCTCTCTCAGGCAGAGTTGTGCTTGATATCTTGTCCATGGCAAGAAAAGAGACAGCTTATCTTTACAGTGCTCCTTCAAAGTGAAATAGCAGAAGGAAATAAACCCCAAAACACAAGCATCTTGTTTATTTGTGGAGGCAGCAGAAGGGGGATTAGCAAACCTTGGTGGTGTTTTCTGAGCGGAAGTGATGCACAGAGCTGGGCTCCCTATGTTATATAATTAACATGCACTTAACCCACCTACTTCACATGAGTAGGGGAGGGGGAGGAGGCAAGCGTGTGTGTAGGAAGGTGCTTGACAATCTGTGTGCATGATGGAATTTGCCAGTAACTGCATTTACGCAGCGAGAATGAGGCCTTCCTAGTTTAAGAGCTAGAGTAGGTTGCCTCCCTTGGTCAGCCTGACAAACCATTGTGCTTCCAGCCCTAGCACAATGAAGGCTTTGAAGTAAGGTTTTGCCTGCTGCATGCAGGGGTGAGCTTTCCTTTTCCTGCCTTGATGGTGCTGTTAGCAGTCAGAGAGAGAACTGAAATGTGCTGATTTCAATCTCAATAAATTGCTCTGTACAGTACTTTGCACTGGTGTAAGATGTCAGTTAATTTTTCAGTGGCCCAGTCACCTCTTCAGCCAGCTCCTAGCTTGGCTGCCTCATTTAGATCAGAATGGCTCTATTTCATCTCTGTAACGCCCCTCTCCCCCAGCCCCCACTATTCTTACCAAGCTGATTTCAGAACTTGGGGAGAAATGGAGTTTCTAATCTGACAGTGTTTTTTCATTCCTGCTTGTCAGCATCAGCGTCACACTAGATGTTCTCAGGGCAGGACTTTGGTTGCCAGAGCCATCATCATTCAGGCATTTATTTATTCTGTTTTTAGTTCTTTAAAGGTGCTGCTGCTATTTGTAAAGTGCATTTAAAATCTAAAGGTTTTAAAGAAGGAGGGAGAGGCTCAACCACAGTCCATGGGAGATGATTCACAGACTCCTTCATCTCATTGACAGGAAATTTCTGAGGTTTTTATCACACACAACAGTTAATTTCTCTCCAAATAAATCAAAACTGCTTCAGGCCACTTTTACATTATGTTTTGAATGCTAAATATGGTTTATTATGTGTTGAGTGCTCTCGGGGCTCAGCATTGTGCAACCCATGGAAGAAGACATGAGAGAGGCACTTTTGGAAAGTTTAAGATGCATTTGCAAGAGTGATTCCCTTGTCTATAAGGGAATTTTTGGGGACAGGGGTATAACCTAAGGTGTGAATTTAATCCAGCATAGTTTTATACCAGTATAAGGCCCCATCTGGACAGCCTTAAGGCTTGTCTACATATACAGCACTGCAGCGGTGCTGCTGTAGCACATCTGGTGAAGATGCCCTGTGCTGACGGGAGAGCTGTCCATTGGCATAATAAAACCACCTCCACGAGAGGCTGTAGCTGCGTCGGCAAGAGAAGCTCTCCCACCAAAAAAGCGCTGTCCACACCGGCATTTATGTTGGTGTAACTTATGTCGCTCGGGGTAGTTTATTCACATCCCTGAGTGACATAAATTATGTCAATATAAGCTGTAGTGTAGACATAACCTAAGTGTGGTAAAAGGTGCCTTGTGTTTGGTTTAGCATAGGACAGAGGTTCTCAAACTGTGGTCCATGGACCATAGGGTGACCAGATGTCCCAATTTTATAGGGACAGTCCTGATATTTGGGGCTTTGTCTTATATAGGTGCCTATTACTTCCCCCACCCCATGTCCCAATTTTTCACAGTTGCTGTCTGGTCACCCTAGTGGACCAGCAGTGGTCCATGGATAGTTCCCTCTAAGTTGTGCGCCTGGGTGAAAAGAGGGAGTTGGGGGAATTTGAGATGTGCAGGGCTACGGCGGACAGAGAAAGAGGCGACTTTCCCCAGCTTCAAGGCTTCGGCTGCCAGGGAGAGACCATCCCCTCCTTCCCAGCCCCATCTCGGGGGTTGCTGCAGTGGAGGAGAGAGAGCACATCCATTGCATTAGAAAGGTGAGACTACTGATATTGAAATATGAGTTGGTGCTTTTATTTGTAGAACAAAAAAAGTTAATTATTATAAGGGTTTTGTTTTGTTTTTTTACAATAGTTAGCTAACAGTACAAACAACATCTGGAAAGATCATTAAGATCATTTGGAAAGATCTGCCGAGACCCTCAGCAATTTTCAAGTGGTCTGCAGAAAAAAAAGTTTGAGAACCGCTGGCATAGAGATTCTCAAACTTCATTGCACTGCAACCCCCTTCCGACAACAAAATTACTACATGACCCCTGAACCTGCCCGAGCCCCACCACCCCAGGCAGGGGGCCAAAGCCCAAGGGCTTCAGCTCTGGGCAGGGGGCCTGTAACCTGAACCCCAACATGCGGGGCTGAAGCCGAAACCTGAGCCCTGCCACACAGGACTGAAGCCCTTGTACTTTGGCTTCAGCACTGGGCAGTGGGGCTCGGGCTTCAGCTTTGGCTCTGGGCCCCAGCAAATCTAATGCCAGCTCTGGTGACCCCCAATTAAAATGGGGTCATGACCCACTTTGGGGTCCCAACCCACAGTTTGAGAACCCTGGTTTAGCGTATGTCTCTTGGGGAAAGGGTTTAAGCTAAATCATAAAAAGCCACTTGTGTACTGGAAAAAGAATGCCCACACAATAGGGTTATATCTGTTCTACTATACCAGTATAACGGTAAATCTTTCCTGTGTAGGCAAAGCCTTAGGCTTTGTCTACACTGGAACGTCCTTGGCAAAACTTTTGTCATTCAGGAGTGTTTAAAAAAAACAACCCGCAAGTAACAAATGTTACTGACGAAAAGCATCAGTGTGAACAGCACCCAGGGCCGGCACTTTCATTTAGGCGACTTAGGCAGTCTCCTAGGGCGCCAGCATTATGGGGGGGGGTGGCATTTTGCCACGGGGATGGCAGGCGGCTCCGGTGGAGCTGCCGCAGTCATACCTGCAGACGGTCGGCTGGTCCCATGGCTCCGGTGGACCTGCTGCAGGCATGCCTGCGGCAGCTCCACCGGAGCCGCGAGACCCGCGTGCGGGGCGGCAACATGGCCCGGCGCCTAGGGCGCCAGAAACCCTGGCGCCGGTCCTGACAGCACCTGACAACGCCGCTGCCGTTTGAGCTCTCTCCTGCCGACAAACAGCGGCTACACCGTGCCTTTTAGTGACACGGCTGTAGTGGCACAGCTGTGTTGCTAAAAAGTGCGTAGTGTAGACAAAGCCTTAGTCCCATTGACTTTCAGTGAGAATTAGGCTCCTGAGTCACTCTGATGCTTTTGAAAATATTACCTGCCATCCCTGTTTTATGTGATATCTCTCCCTATGCCTAAAGAATTACTTCAAAGGCACCTGTGACTATGGTATCCAAGTGTAGCATTGAAAAATCCCTAATCAAGAGGCTTACAATCAAAATTATGCAAACAACACAGTTCAGATGCCCCAATCTTGTAATGTTGCAATTTGTTTGTTTCTTCCAACAATTATATTGTTAAGAAGCTATTTGAATGGAGAAAGGTGGTTGGTTGTTAAAGCTGATGGTAAATTTTCTGACTGAATAATTTTCCATCAGAAAATGTTGATTCCAGGGAAATGTTTCAATTCTGTCAAAACTTTCAACGGAAACCAGATATGTTTCCATCAGAAACCTGTCTCATTTCCTGCCAGTTCACCTCCCATCTTCCTAGGCTCCATGGCTTCTAAGTAGCCCTCCTGGTGGGGTCCCGGGGTTTCCAGCTCCTCAGTAGCCTACCTGGCTGACTGCCACAGAACTAGGGCTTCCAGGCTCCCAGCTCCTCGGCAGTGCATCTGGCTAGCAGCCAGGTAGCCCAGGGATCTGAGCAGGCCAGCTCCCAGGGCTCTGCGGTTGGCTGAGGTCCAAAGCTGCCCAGTTTCCTGGCTGCCTGCTGGCCAGCTCACTCAGCAAGCCAGGTGGCAGCTTCCTCAGGCTGCCTGCTGGGCAGGCAGATTGCCCAGGCCCCTAGTTGCCAGGGCTACCTAGGGGTCCAGGCAGCTGGCTGACTGGCTCCCCTGGCTGGCTCCCTGGTTACCTGCTCTGGCTGGCTTCCTGGGTACTAGGGCTGTCTACCAGGTGAGCAAGTGGCTGCCCAACTCTCCAGCTGCTCACCTGGCGAGCCAGCCCAGAAAATTTTTAAAAATCTGTTTTGGCTTTTCCGTAAAGGAATTTTTTGAAAATTTCCCTTTCATGGGAAATTGTGCATTTCCAACCGAATCCGAACAAGCACTGTTTTTGGAAATGCGAAATTTCCTGTCCAACGGAAATGCCAGGTCCCACTTAGTTCTATTGATTGTAGTATAAAAACAATACATTTACTAATGGCAATTGTACAGCTAAAGCTATGAAGGGTTAATACCACATGTGTCTATAACTGATATCAAGTGTAATGGGAGCCATCTAGCAGGTTACTCAATTCAGTTGAGTTAAACCCCATTGGATTTATAAAAGTACAGTTTACTCTTTAAAAGTCTGCACTTTTAGGAATGAACTCATCTCCAGTTGGCTGTGTCTCACTCCTACCTTGTATCCCCTAAGCCAATGAGCATGCAACATTACAATAAAAGTTGAGCAACAGCTGCCACTCATTCTGACATCTGTCAGACCTGTTAAACTAAATATGCATCAATCATTTGGTAAAACAGCGTCTCTGTCATGGAATGTTTTACAGATCTTCCACTTTGAAAATAAATATCTCAGCTTTTCCTCTGCATTTATTATTACTACAGAGACCATTATCCGGTGACACTGCCATTTGAACACCCACTTGTGTCTTCTGCTATTGCTTCCTGTTTTAAAACACATGGTAAGGAGAGTGTTATTGCTATTTGCATAGCACTGTGAAATGCAAAAGTATCACAGTGTGGCCAGCTTGGGATCTAATGTGATTAAGATTTAAGTATATTTAAAGTTCCTTTGGGAGGGTCTGTAAACCAAAGAGAGAAATCTCTGAGCAAGTCCATCTCTCGGGTCTGAAAACTGAGAAAGAATAGGGCTTCTGGATCCACAAATTAAATTTTGTTCCAGGTGTCACAAACCTTTTGCTCTAGTTCATTAATCAGATGTCATCACAGGAATGTGACCAGTGTAACGATGTTTAAAAGAGACGGTCAAGGTATTCAGAATTTTTAATGTACCTTTTGTTCTTAGGGTAGTAGTCAGAACCTTTTGAAGCCCTATTGTAGACTATATAGGAAAGACTTTGATCCATGTGTATAAGAAATGCTAAAGCAGGAATAGGTGTGGGACAAATTGATAAATATCAAGAGACAGGATCCTATTTTGGATAATCAAGATTATAATGTGGAGTACATTTATTTTGTATCTATATGTATTTATATAATCCTTGTCACTATACCATTTAAGCACCACACAATCATTAGTGAATTTTGTACTCCTAGCTCCATGTGAGGAAGAGAACTATTATCTACATTTTAAAGATAGGGACCTGAGATACAGGGTAGCTCAAGTAACATGCCCAAAATCACACAGAAAGTCTGTGGCTAAGCTGGAAACTGAACCTGTGTTTCCTTCCTATGCCTACTCTTGCACAAATGGTGCACAGAGTTCAATTATAGGTGACACAAGTAGTGATGCCTATAATTAAGGTTCCCAAATTTTTTCATTATAAGACCTGTTTTCAGTTGTTTACAGCTTTGCCAAACAAACAGTTTGGGTTGAAATGTCCCATGCCGGACATCTGCCTTGAGCTGTTTTTTTTGTTTCAATTAAAACAATTGTCAGCTCTAAGAATGAGGTTAAGGGGGACATATGTTGTTTTTTTCCATGTTACTAAAGTCCTAACTTTTTTCATTGAGAAGCTCTAGAACCTCTGTTAGTCTATAAGGTGACACAGGATTCTCTGCTGCTTTTCTAGAACCTCTGTAGTTTACGGAAGAGACATGAACTTTGACAGGGGGTTGTCTTCGTGGCCAGGATGTGCCTTTAGCTATCCCCATGAAAATTCACCGAAATTGGTCCAAGTTGTAAATCTCTGAAAAATCTCAGCTCACATACCCTCAGTGGAGGATTGTTAAGAGTTTGACAACTACATTCTTTGAAGAGTCCATCTCTATTAAGCATGCCTTCTCCCCTCCCAGCTCCTACATGTGATTGGACTGCATGTGCATCATCACCACACAGTGACTACCATGCTCCCTGCTGGGCCTGAGCTGGACTTTCCATGCCTTTGTTCCTCCCAGCAGCTGGGGGTTGCCATGGTGCTGGGCAGTAGAACAGATTTTGCTCTCGATGCCCCTGCTGGCGGTGCCCAGGCAGCCTGGAGTAGGTGCAGGAACAGCCTAACTTCAATGCACAAGTCAGGTGAGGAATAAGGTGGGGAAGAGATGCTGGGTCAGGAGATCAGAGTACGGTAACTCCTCACTTAAAGTCAGCCCGGTTAACATTGTTTTGTTATTAGGTTGCTGATCTATTAGAACATACTCGTTTTAAAGTCATGCAATGTTCTGCTCTGCCTGCCCAGCATTCCAGATGGGCAGTGAGCAAGCCCCCAACCCTGTGCCCCAGCTGAAAAACTGGGTGGAGCAGGGCAAGCCCCGACCCCGCTACGTCCCTGCATCAACAAGCTTCACAATTGTCATTGGGGAGTACAGTATTAAATTGTTTGTTTAAAATTATTTAAAACTAATACTGAATATGTATATAATGTCTTTTGTCTGGTGAAAAAAAAGTTCCTTGGAACCTAAACCCCACTATTTACATTCATTCTTAAGGATAAATTGGATTAGCTTAACATCATTTCACTTAAAGTAGTGTTTTTCAGGAACATAACTACAACGTTAAGCGAGGAGTTACTGTATATAGGGGCAAGGGTTTGCGGCACGAGCAGCAGGAGACAGAAGTTGGGGGGGGCAGAGATCAGAGCAAAGTGTGTGTGGGGGAGGATAGGAGCAAAAGGAAGTGGCGGTGAAGGCAAGATCCGGTAGAGGCAGGGCAGGTGCAAGGGTGAGTAGAAGGAGTTAGAGACTGGGACATGGGCGAGAACTGGACAGAAGCTAAGAGCAGTGGGTGGATGGGAGCAGGAGTCAGATGTTGGAGATGGGCAGGAATAAAGGGATGGTAGAGGGTAAGAGTTGGTGAGGAGGGGAATGATAACAGGAGGATCAGGGCCATTAGAGAATATTCCCCTACAGAACCTGGAATTTAACCTGTTATTCCTGAGTCTCAACACCAATAGCTGTGAAGCACATGGCAAAGTGTGTCTCCATCCACTCTAGCAGCAGTTCCATGTAGACGTTAAGAACCTTCTACTGCTACCAGTTACTCTGCTCACTTGGTAGAGGACTGTGCTCTATTAATCTAGAGATCCCAACCTTACTGTCCATATACTTTTTTCAATTTTTAAGTTTTTTAAACATTTACCTTTTTAATGTTCCTCCTGCGTTAAAAGAAGGTGTAGAAAAAATATGTGATCATGTACTTAAAGGTTGTATCATAATACATATGCAGTCGGGCTAAACTGAGGTTCACGGACAATGAATGATATTGCTCACGGACAAGCTGGGTTTACACCAATATCCAAGTATACTGGGATGCAAATGCAATGGTTTGTTCTTGAATAGCGGGGCCATACATACAGGCTTCTTGTAGCATTAGTTTGTTACAGAACTGAGGAGCCAGCAGAGGCTTGGCTGAGTCACTCCTTAACAAAACAGGCATTTGGACCTCATCCTAGAGACCCTCACATTTCAGTTATTAAAAGAAAGTTTCTAGCCCTTTCCCCTGTGAAGAGTAGCCAACATAAACTGATACAAACCAATTGCAAAAAGTTGGGCTCCACTTCTGCAGGAGGAGTCTGGGGAAGACATAAAGATCCCTTTCAAAACACAACTTTGTGTGTAAAATGAGTCGGTTTGGAGGGGTGTCTCTGAGAATCAACTCCCCAGAAACCACACTGTATGTGCACACTGATGGGATCGTGAGGGACAGGAATTATTTGTTTGGAAGGACAGCAACAAAAAAGCTTTTTCAAAAGCCCACCTCAGAATGCTGTGGCTTGTTTGTTAATTTCTGCCCATCCTGGGGCCGGGACTGAGGGGGCTGCTGTTCACTTAGGTGGCTCCCATGCCCTGGATGCACCTCCTATCACCATGACAGCAATTAAAAGGGAGACTTCCCCACTGCATCCCCTACCACTGACTAGGATTTCATGGAAATACACCAGTAGTGCCCACAAATCGGTGTCTGCCTACAGCTCTAGCAGTGCATGAAGGAGAGGAGAGAAGACTAAGGTGATGCTGCTGTGAATGAGAGACCAGTGCCCACAGCAGCCTGCTAGTGCCTGCACACTAACCCCCAGCCCAGAGTCTGAAAAGACGGTACAACGGAGAAGCCTGGCGCCTTGCTCCCCTCCACAACTGCCCAGATTAAGCCTGCTCCTTTCATGCCTACTAGAGGAGACCCACTCCTGCACCCTACCACCTACAGCAGCCGTCTCGAAAACAGAGAGGGGACACATTCCCCAACCAACCAGCAAGCCCCAGAACCAGTGTTGATCTGCTTCCCACCTGACCAACCACAATGTGAAGCCACGGGACTCTGACCTGTCATGAAGAAGAGGTGCCAGGTAGGGGACCTTTCAAGGACAGGGAAATATGACGGTGAGGGTGGAAGGACTGATGGATTTGGGGGAGTATTTTACCTAGGGGATATGATGAATCTCTCTTGTTGGTGGAATATTGTGAGGGACCCTCTAATTATTAATATGTTGGCAGCATATCACTGTATTGGATAGTTGATTTTGAGGGCTGGGCTATGCACAATGATTTGTTGTTGTAGGGTGTCCCTCAGAGCTGGGTTGCTGGCACTGATTAAAGAAAAAACAAAAGCATATAGAAGCACTAACAATACTGTAAAGGAATACAAGGGCTTTCCAAACATATACATGGGGAAAGGGCATGTCAATCATGGGCTGAGCAACCTTGAAGGAGTGTGTCCCTTGCAAGTAGACAGTGACAAGGAAAATGATCCAAATGCATCCAAGGTGTAAATCATTCAATGTAATGGGATTATGCAAGAGTTGGACTTGGCCCACTGAGTGTTTTCTTTGAAGATGTCTTGTGATTGTAAAAACGTGGTGACATTTTGCATGTGAAAGTGCAGATGTCTCTTGAAGGCCATTTCAGCTCTCGGCAGCTGAGCTGAAATGGGTTTGCATTACAGTTTGTTGAATAACAGCAAGTCTCCGAGTAGCGAAGATACGACTCAAAGTTTAAGGGAAGAAAAACAGCTTTCAGCTTTAAAATACTGTTTGGATTGTTTTTCTCTCTTGATGTTTGTAGGGCAGTTCCAGCAATTGAATTCTTTATTATTTTTCCAAATGTGGTTGTTCCATAACAGGAGTGATACTGAAGACAAGAAAAGGTCAAAGCAGACCAAAGCCTCCCAGCCCTCAGCACACATGGTGAATAAACACAGGAAGCAGAATCTCTAATAGATATGCACAGTGGATCACCAAGTTTTGATGGCTTTCAAAACTCTCACCTTGACAATATGTTGTGGTCCTACTTAAAAGCCACCTGGCTGAAATGTAAAACATGCTGCCATACTTGTATTTGTTGCTAATGCAGGTGCATACTGCTGACTAAACACTACTGAGCACGGGACTGGAGGTTCAGGAACTTGATCATTCTGATCGAAGTTTAGACACTGACTCTCTCTATAACCTTAGCAAGTCATTTAACCTATGTGCTTTAGTTTAGCATTCTATGAAATAGGTATGGTCATATGGGACTGACTTACTTTACAAGCCAGGACTGTGAAGATCCAGTAGTTCTTCCTTGTAAAGTGTAATCAAGAAGCTAAGGGTTTGTATCTCATTCTCATTAGTCTCTAAGACAGAATAAAAAGTAATCTAAGGTGCCGCAGAGAAAATATAGGTTATATATTAAAAAAAAAAAAACCACTGCCTGACTAGAAGAAACATTTAGCAGTAGAGCAAAATGCAGATTCCCCCTCTACAGAGATGTTTGAGGGTAGATTTGGAACATGCCCATCAAGGATGAGTTAAATCAATCTTGCCACAATGCAGGGAGATGAACTAGATGACTCATGAGATCACAATCCCTACCCACACTAATCATGCTATTGCAGAACTGATTTCTTTGGTGGCATGAGCTGCAGGTATGGTGATTTGCCTAATGAGAAGGCAAGATTTGCCTAATGGAAAGTAATCTGTTTGCAGTCTTTTCCCTTTAAAATTCCTCCTTCTTGCAGGAAAGGAAGAGTCTCCCCCATGTCCCCACCCCCGAACTTCCTGTTCTGTGCAATTCACCCTGATAGGAAGGAAGAATTTGTAAAGGGTCATGATGGTATTTCCCTTGATTACATGGCTGAAAGAGTGACTTGTTTGCACAGTGGGTGACATGGAATTCCTGTGATATTGTTTTAACAATGCCAGCAGTTTCCTCTTCTATAAAGATGAGGTTTGGACTGTAAAAATGGCCCAAAGACCCTAGAGAAGTTGAACTGACATTTGAAATATTACCAGCTATAGATAGAAGTGAGAAAACCCCTCCTAAGCAATGCCCCAGTATACAAGTGACTTCAATTCCTGCACTATGTAGGGAAGAAATCTACTCCTATGATATGCATAGCAGGGAATATCTGTCATCTGTACAGCAGGGGTCACATTTCAAATATCAGGGGCAACCTTGATTAAAGCCAAGACTTAAACCATTGGAACAAATATAGTTTTTTACATTAGCGCATTCCAGGCCTAATTTAGGAGATTATGTCACTGGATATTTTCACTGAATTGTCTCAAATAAAATCTTAAAGCCTTCTAGTTATTACCATGGTGATGTTGCTCCAACTCTGCCGTGAAATTATCCAGAGCCTTTTATGATCAGAATCGTGAGGGATGAAATGCCTGTTCTGGATGAAGTGAAGCCAGTTTACTCTAATGCTGAACTTTGTTTATGAAGTTGTGTGGTCTGTTTGTGTCCTGGGAGAATGTTTAGTTGCAGATTTAAAATCAATTGCACTTTTTGCAGCCTCTGGTGCTCATTGTGCACATGTTGGTAAGGCAGGTCAAAGATACCTTGGTATATACAAAAGGGGAAATGCTCTCCTTTCCGATTGGAACAGCGCTTTGTTGGGGGATCTGGTAACAGAAGGGCTAAAACAGTTTGCTCTTGCAGGGTAGACAGGCCCAAACTAATGTATTCTCCAAACCATGCTGCATTCTTGACCTCTAGAAGGATTGTGGCACAATGTGTGGTTCGGTCCTGACTAAACCAAGTAGTGTCAGGGATGATGACTGTGCTGTGAGTGGGATTTTTCAGAGAGAGACTTGTTACTGTGCAGTGAATATTTTAGAGATAAAATTTAGCCATTTAAAATCAACAGTGAAAACAACCTCTTCCCCAGACTGGAATGACTCAGTTTGACCAAACAGAGAATTGTTCCCATATTAAGTTAATTTTGTCTCCCAATAAAAGGGCTTTATGTTGAACCCGGCCCAAATGCTGCTTTACACAGCCAAGGAGCTGGGAGATTGCAGCAAGGCACATTGTAAACCTAGGGCTCTTAATCGTTATTTTTCTTTTGAAGTGGCAGCCGGCGAAGCAGCCATCCTTCTAAAAACATGCTAATAAGAGGGTGGCCGCAGTTGCCTCTCTTCCAAACCACAGGAGAGGGCCCTTGGTTTGTTTTAGTCAGCTTTGTGAAAAGGCCCCAATTGAAGCTCTATTTTCCAAGCAGTTCTGAAGTGGCCATTAGCCACGCCTGTGTGTGTCCTTGCCATTGATTAGGGAGTTTGGTGTGGGAAGGCCTGAGCCCTCATGAAAAGGAAGCAAGAGGTGGTATGATTGTGGCCTCTCAAAAGCAGGTGCCTTTCTGTGTGCTGAGCAGCTGCAGTGGGAGCAGGACATCTGTGTTATGCACATGCCACTCTGCTTCTCAAGAAGCACTTGCCTGCCTCTGCCACAAACATGTGAGGCTCCTCCCACTGGGCAAACCCTCTGCTAAAGAGCCCTGAAGAATGTATTTTCTTCCCTCTTCTAGTCACAGTTCGAAATACCCAATATTCTTGATAAGACACAATCTCCCTCCTTCCCATCTAACTGGATTTTGGAAACTCTCCTAGCATGGGACCTGCACTGGACCAAAGCTCCCTGAGAACAGACTGTAGGGAACAATCCTGCATCTGTCCTAGAGCGGGACACACTGACCTACTAGCTCCTTTCCCCCCTGCATTCTAGTTCCTTTTCTCTTTCTTTAACCCTTGGGGTTTTTCCACTTCTGATAATCCTTAGCATGTACATCTTTAAACCAGGGCGCCAACTTCCACTAATTCACAAGTTCCTGTTTTATTTTAATAATTGTAACACTAGATGTGATAGGTTTCCCCACCCCCGGGGTGCCACCTGGAACTGGGGCAACATTGAGCCCCCTGACCCACCAGCCTGGGCTCCCTCTCACACTGTACTGCTGTGACAAGCTGCAAAGCCCTCCAGCCTTCACTTTCACCAGCAAACGTACAGGTAGGGACACACCCAGCTGCAGTTACATGCAGGCTTTCTGACCAACCCCTGCATAGGAAGGCTATAGCTAAGGCAACTCCCAGTTCCTCAGGCTTGCACCCCTTCTGGAGTATAAACCCAAAATTATACTGTCTAGTGCTGCACAGGGACCTGTACAGCCTAAGCTCATAAAATTTGCCCCCTCCCTCAATGTGGAGAGAAATATGCAACAGCCTTTGCCCTGAGTTATGCTTCCCACATACTTAATTCCAACTCACTGATTTAGATAAAGCAAAAACAAGCTTATTAACTACAAAAGATAGATGTGAAGTGATTATAAGTGATAGCAAAGAGATCAAAGCAGATTACCTAGCAAATAAACAAAAAATGCAAACTAAGCTTAATAAATAGATTGGATATGAATAGCAGATTCTCACCCTAAGAGATGATACAAGCAAGCTGCAGATTTTTATGGGACAAGCTGCACTTGCGTTACAGCTTGGAATCCCCAGGTGTTTCATTCACAGGCTAGAAATCCCGTTAGCCTGGGTCCAGCACTTCCTCCAGTCTTTGTTCCTCAAGTGTTTCTAGGAGTCTTCTTGTGTGGGGATTGAAGAACATCAGATGATGTCACTCCCTGCCTTATATAGCTTTTGCATATGTCAAGAACCCTTTGTTCCCAAAGCTTGGGTCCTATCCCGGTCTGTGGAAAAATACTGACATCTCAAGATGAAGTCTAGAGACATGTGGTCTCATCATGTCCTTGTAGAGTCATAGCAGCCATTACTTGGAGGCTGGCTATAGCATTATCAGGAAGGCTCCCTAGGTGGGAGAAAAGCTTCTCCTAAGACTTATTGTTTTTTCCTAATGGCCCATTGCCCTGAATAGGCCCTTTCCCACCCACTAGCTAGACTGAAAGCATCTTGTCTAGTGGACATTACCCAGGTGTAACTACATTTGAAATACAGATACATAGTAATATTCATAACTTCAGATACGAAAGTGATATATGCATACACATAGGATAATCATATTCAGCAAATCTTAACTTTTCCAATGACACCTCACATGACTTATCTTGCATAAAATACATTATAATGTCATAATAATATCACTGCAAAGAATATGGGGTGCAGAGTCACACCAGACATTTAAAATAACAGACTAATACTTTTGCCCTTGTATTCCACCTTCCATCTGAGCACAGCACTTTATAAAAATTAATGAAAGCAGGCTCATAATGCCCCTTTTACAAATTGGGAAACTGAGGCACGGAGAAGTTTGGTCACGTGTCTTCTGTCACACAGTGAGTCAAAAGTGGCAGAGCTGAGAAATGTATCTGAGTCCTGACTCCCCACCTCCTGATTTAACTCCTAGACCGTGTTCTCTCTCTTACATAGTTCATTTGTTTTGCTGCTGAGAACGTTTTTTCCCTTACCCTAGAGTGCTGAAGTTGTCTTCCTCAGCTGAGTCACTCTGGGGCTTTGAGAGTGCATCCCATATCTCACCTGAGCTCAGTCCCTTCTGCATGTGAGGGGGTGAGCAAAGGAGCAAGTTGCTGCTTGTCCAGACAGCCAGGAATCCTTGCCAATAACTAATGGGTATTACAATCCTGTTGCTGATGCCAATATTTTTTCAGCCAGAGAAATAGCTGTATAACACTCCCCACCCCACAAATAAAAACCCATGAAGTGAAAGTCACAACAATTGACTATCAGCATAGTTGTTCTTCCAGCACTAAAAGCCTTCCTGACCTTATATACCAAGCCCGCTCCCCACATGCCAGTCAAGCCTCAATTACCAGGCATTTCAGGACAGGTAATATCAGCATCCAAAGAAAGGCTTAAGGCTACCTCTGCCAAGCTCTAATGCCCTCTCTTTCCTTCCCAGCAGCCCTGTGCTCTCCTCACACAGGAATCAGAGAGACAAGATTCACAGAAGGATGGAGGTCATGTTTGCCATGAAGAACTAATGCAAACTCTTCACCTGTGTGCTTCACAGGGAGAGAGTGATAGGTAGAATGTATGTGAAGAGAGGCCTGTTAGAACTTCTACTGCCCTTCTGCCTGAGCCCTAAGCTGGAGATTGTCTGCAACATAGGAGGAGAAAGGAAAGAGATGCCAGGAGCAGCTGAGCAGCCTCAGCCCCCAGGTCTGAAGTGGACAATAATAGGAAATGGATGTATGTGTAGCCTGTCTACCCCACTCCTGCTGTGAAACCTGAACTGGATGCAGGTACCAACTCGGGCAGTGCTTGCACACTAGGTCAGTGGTGGGGTAGAGAGACTGTTTCAGGGGGTCCACCAAGCAGGACCTGTGTTAGACTCACTGGACCCAGGGCAGAAAGTCAAAAGTGGCACCATGCGGTGCTGAAGCCTGGGACCACGAGCTCTGCCACCCAGGGCTAAAGCCAAAGCCTGAGCAACTTAGCTTCACAGGGCTCCTGTGGCCCTGTTTGCTACCCCCTAATGCCAACCCTGGCTTTTAGATGCAAAAAACAGTCGCTGTGGCACAGGTGAACCCTGGAATTTTTATAGCATGTTGGGGGAGCGGGGGGGGCTTAGAAAAAAAGGTTGAGAACTCCTGCACTAGGTTACAGGATGGACAGGAAGGAGGAAACAGCCCAGGAGGTGCTTGGGGGATTTCTCCCAGGGCCACCCAGAGGATTCAGGGGGCCTGGGGCAAAGCAATTTTGGGGGCCCCTTCCATTAAAAAAAAGTTGCAATATTATAGAATACTATATGCTTGTGGGGACCCCTGAAGAGCTTGGGACAAATTGCCCCACTTGCCCCCCGGCAGCCCTGATTTCTCCAAGTGGAAGGAAGCCTGGCAGAAGCGGGTAACGGGGATCATTAGATACACAGTAACAGGATCACAATCACCCCCTCCACCCCCAAAATGTGGGGAGGCCCAGAGCGTGGTCTGGCTAAGACGTTGGTGGGTGTTCAGCAGCCAGGGCCTTCCCCCTCAGCCTGCCCCGGGCCAGGGCTGCAGCCAGAGAGCGGCGCGGGAAACCCCCAGGGCCTCCCCAGCCCAGTCTCTCTGCAGCGCGGGGGCGGCGTTATTTCAGCACAAATGACTTGCCGACGTCAGGCGGAAGGGAAGCGGCCGGGCAGGCTTTAAATGGTAGTTGGTGTCATCTGAGCATGCTCCTGTGTGGGCTGAGGGGGCTATATAGCGCCGGGGACTGCACAGGCAGCGGCAGCTTTCGCTGAGCACAGGAGCGACCCTCTGGCTGCAGCGCCCGCGCTCCGCAGGGGAACCCGCTCCCGGCCGAGGCAGCCAGCGAGACTCCGCCGCCGGGCCTGGGAAGTGAGCTGGCCGTCGGGGAGCCCGGCCCGCCTTCGGCTACGGACTGAGGTGACCGCATTGGGCTCTGCCTAGGCTCGGAGCCCGCGCCCATCCCCGTGGTGCCTGGGACTGCGCGCTCGCCAGCGGCCGCCTGCTCCTCTCGCTCCTGCCCAGCTCACGTCTCGCGGAGCCGCGGCAGAGCGGCTAACATGATGGCAGCCAAGCAAGCCGAGCTCATGGGCATCTGCTCCAGCTACCAAGCGGTCATGCCCCATTTCGTGTGCATCGCCGAGGAATACCCCCAGCCCGTCCGCCCCGCCAAGATCCCCAAGGGCAAGCTGAGGAGACCGAGACAGTCCCGCTTCAAGACCCAGCCGGTGACTTTCGATGAGATCCAGGAGGTGGAGGAGGAAGGAGTCTCCCCCATGGAGGAGGAGAAAGCCAAGAAATCCTTCCTGCAGTCCCTGGAGTGCCTGAGGAGGAGCACCCAGAACCTGAGTCTGCAGAGAGAGAAGCTCAGCAGCTGCAAGCTGCGGAACAGTTTGGACTCGAGTGACTCGGACTCTGCCCTGTGAAGGGACCTTTGGGGCTCCGTGATCACCCATCACAGCAGCTTTGCAAACACACTCGCCAGAGAGAGAGGGGACTGTGCATGCTTCACAGTGAAGCCTGCAGCCGCGAGACACAAGCGCAAGAACTTTATAGTTATATTTTTCAAGGGAGACGATTTGTGGAGATCCTTGCTACCGAGAATTGCTTTCCAAATAACGGCCACTGGACACTCTTTTGTATTATAGATTAGATCCTAACTGTCAGTCAGTATGGCAAGGGGGGACTTTGAAGGGACCATGATGAAGGCTTTATTTAAGCGGGGGGTGAAGTTCCTTTGAATTATCCTCCTGATAAAGAACCAGTCGGGAGTGGGATAGATTCCAAGAGCAATTTGCAAGTAAGGTTAGGATGTTTTCTAAGAAAGCACTTTTATGTTTGTTTCTGTTTGGTTGTATGAAACTTCAGATTTAAAAAAAAACTTTTTCCATTTATTAGAAGAAATCTGAGCTGTTTTAGATGCAGTGAGCTGCTGGACTTTATATTTATTTTTGCATTTAAATTGTTGACTGCATTAATTTAATATCTTTCTACCTGAATGTCTGTTGTTATTTCCATAAAAGAAATAAAACTCAATATATTTGCATAGTGCATTTTGGAGAATATTTATTGGGAATAACTATTCCTATTTCTACTTGCTTACCCTTTAGTGGATATATGGGCTTAAAATTGTTGACAGCTAACCCAAAAACAACAATATCCTTTTTGGAGGGTGGGAGGTGTTGGGGGGGGGGGGGGAAAGGACATTG
The DNA here is from genome assembly GCF_003597395.2 of Chelonoidis abingdonii. Classification (NCBI taxonomy): domain Eukaryota; kingdom Metazoa; phylum Chordata; order Testudines; family Testudinidae; genus Chelonoidis; species Chelonoidis abingdonii. The sequence goes on from NC_133772.1 coordinate 75,948,356, forward strand.
TCAAAGGGGTATTTCACTACATATCTTAAAGTATATACTATAAGAATTTAGGTAGATGACATCTTTTTTTAAAAAAAAAAGCTTAGCATAAAGCAAGTAATAAAACAAGAAATTAGATGATTGGTAAGGAAAGTTGCTGACCCATTTTTTTTAAGTTAGCAAAACTGAGAAAGTCTAATAATTATTCTTAGAATTATTATTATTCATTATTGAATGACTATTCTATGTTCTGATCAGACTTTCTTTTCTGCCTTTGGCAAGTAAATTGGTCAGTGCTACAAACATGCTAAGTGGGTTTTTTTTGTTTGTTTGTTTTTTGAGAATTATGTACAATGCAGTTCCATTTAGTAAATCAAGAGGCTGCAGGGCACTCTGGACACACAGATTTCTCTCAGGTAGGAGAGTGAAAGATTTTGCTGAGGATGAAGATCAGCCAGGAATGAATCTGTGGGACTGTTGGGTTGTTTATTTTTTTAAGAGTGTCAAGGTCTGATTTCCACTTTGAACTTTAGCGTTCAGAAAGTGGGAACCTGCATGTATCCCTCTAAACTTAATTTCTAGCTTAGATCTGATAATGCTGCCACCAACCAAAATATAGTGTTTGGTACACTTTCTGTTCCCCAAAAACCTTCCCTGGGGAACCCAAGACCCAAATCCCTTGGGTCTTAAAACGAAGAGGAATAAACCATTCCCCCTCCTTCCCCCTCCCAGATTTTTTCTGAGAGGTACACTGATCCAAACTTCTTGGATCCTAAAACAGAGAAGAATTAACCTTTTCCTCCCCCTTCTTTCCTCCCACCACTCCCTGGTGAGTTCATACCCACTCCCCTTGGGTCTTACACAAGAATACAAAAATCGATCAGGTTCTTAAAGAAAAACTTTTAATTAAAGAAAGAAAAAGTAAAAATTATCTCTGTAAAATCAAGATGGAAAAATGTTTACAGGGTATCAGCTTTACATCGACCAGAGAGACTCCCTCGCCTAAGTATAAGTTACAGCAAACAGAGGTGAAATAGCCTTCCAGCAAAATACACATTTGCAAATCAAGAAAACAAATACAAAGACTAATTCGCCTTCTATCTAGTCCTTACTAGTTAGAACATGAGAGACAGTTTCAGAAAGATTGGAGAAACCTGGTTGCATGTCTGTCTCCTCTTAATCCCAAGAGACAGCAAAGAACAAACCAAAAAGCACAAAGACTTCCCTCCACCAAGATTTGAAAGTATCTTGTCCCCCAATTGGTCCTCTGGTCAGGTGTCAGCCAGGTTCACTGAGCTTGTTAATCCTTTACAGGTAAAAGAGACATTAACCCTTACTCTTTGTCATAAACAGATAGTTATGCAGGGTCTTTTTAGAATCTCTATCTGTTGCAGACACCACAGTATTTATGCTGGGAGCATTTACACAACCTCTGCAAAGTGAAAAGCAAACTCAAGGGTTGGGAATTATTTGCTTTCTTCTTCCACTTTGTTGAAGTGCTGTTAAGCTAATTGTTCATGCCCATATGAGCATCTCTCCCATCTCCTAGAGCCTGCTAGACAAGCCTCAGGCTGTTCAGACTTCCTAATTACTAGATATTATCGATACAGAGGCTATATTAAGGCTGCTGGAGGTCAGAGCCTGTGACTACATAGTTTGCCCAATGAGGGTTTGATTTGAGGAGGCCTGGAGAGCGACTTTTTCATATGAGACCACAGTTCAGTTGTGGCATTGATCCTAAGTGAAATCAGATTTGGCCATGCTTCTAGGGAGCTATGGAGAGAACATAAAACATATTGCTGAACCATACCAGAATTTGGACATCTGCGGTGCTCAGGGCTGGATTTGTGTGAAGACAGAAATTGAGGTGGACAAGATGCAAGTCAGGATTGAGGTGCATTGCCACAGTGCAAAGGGGATTGGAGGAGTGAAATTGTAGGGTGTGCTGCTGGAAAGGATTAAAGTGCATCAAAAGATCTGTCTTGGATGCCCAGCACTGAAATAGCAGTGTGCGTTTGGGTCAGCGTTGAGGGATATCAGTGAAGCTGTGTGTGAAGCTTGCAATTGGACTGCTCCCTTCTACTTTTGTAAGCACTAAAACAGCTGATTTTAAATTCATTCAAAATGTAGGAACCAATTGACCCTAGCACTAGCATAAAATCACATACACAATCTAATAGGTGAGGGAATGGCTCTGGGACATAGTCTTATGTTTCCCTGTCACTAAGCATTTGACACCATCGCAATATCTGGCAATGCACCTTATGAGAGAACCGGAGCTTTTCTCACTGTGGCAGTAAACTCCAATGGCTGCTTTCTGTACAGACAATCACACAACATCCATGCACAAGGAAGAGTCACAGTTCTACCCCAAGAACAGGTTCAGGCATGCAGACAGTCTCACTGAAGTCTAAATTAAAAGAAATAATCAATTACCAGAAATCTGGGTGTTTTTCCTTGACAAATTCCCAGCGCTGTTGCAGCTCCTGAAATAAATCTGTTTAGTGAGGTGGTTTGAAGCTTCAATCTAGCACTTTAGCTTCATCTCTAAAAACAGCATTGAAAATACACAGCAGGGTAATGAACTCCACAGTGTTTCTGGGATACATGGCTTAGTGGCAGCCAGCATCCTTCCTCTTTTCTCAGGCGCAGAGAGTGGCTGTTCAGCCATGTCTTTCTTCCAAATTCAGGTCCAGGTTCTGCTATTCCCTATAAAAGGCAGAGTTTCTCAAGAGGAATCTTAGGCTGAGTGATAACATCCTTTCCCCTGCCCCACTTTTCCTCTGAATTGCTGGGATTAAAAGGAGGCCATTTACCCAAAACCCTTTCATCTCTGGGTTTGTGAGTCGCTGTGCTGCTGTCATATGCTAGCTGCAGAAGGCTGCACTGATGCAGGCTGGTGACAGGAGCAGAGCACCAGGCACTGACTTTCCTGAAGGGGAAATATCTACATTCACTTTTCGGTTCCAAGAAACAAATCCAGGACGTGGTGAGGGTTTGTTCAGCGAACAAAAAGGATTCAAGAATCTGCTGCAAAACAATTTGAGAAAGCACCTCATATTTTCGATAAAGTGGGGTAAATTAAGTATCTCTTTAGTGATCATTGTTATCGTTCCCCTTCCCTGCCCTTCCTTCTCCTCTCCCCCAGTGAATATCATGCTGGTGGAAGGTGCCAAAGTGACAGTCCTAGAGGCTAGGGGTCTTGCCTGGTACAGCCCAGGCAACAACAATGCAAAGCTTCCACTGGCCAGTGTGCTTTAGACCTGTTCCAAAGGGGCACCCTCAGTGTGAAAGGGAAATGCACTCCTTGTGGGCCCAGGCTGTCCTTGTCCTCTAATTGGAAGGTTACTGTTGTGATGGTGTTTTTGTGTGATGTCCTCTAGGAATTGGACTAAGACCCAACACACTCATTTTACCCAGGTCACCAGACAATCATTCAATGACAACGACTTTCCGTCACCACCTAACTTATACCCAAAGCTTGAGATGTGACTCGTGCATTTAACATTTTAAAAGTGCTCAGCAAATGTCAGTTAATCTACCCTGCTTCCCAAAAGGCATGATCTTCCCCCTTTTACAAAGGACATAGATGAGGCACAAACTCCCATCGAACACAGTATGTGCAGGATGGGGCTCAGAGTGGGGGGATGCTTTATTAGATCTGACCTTTATTAGATTTTTCCCTCATGCTGCTTTTTGTAAAAGCAGCAAAGTCCTGTTGCACCTTATAGACTAATAGACATATTGGAGCATGAGCCTTCATGGTTGAATACTCACTTTGCCAACCACTGTAGCAGGGGAGACAGTGAACCCTGCACCTAGTGCTTGCTGGATAGTAAGGCCTCTATTTTTATTATTTTTAAGGCTATCCATGTTTATTCTGTTCCTGATTTGTGTCCATTCTTCTTAGAGCTTGTCAGTGTTCACACTACATAGCTGCAATGATGTAAAGCAGTAGTGTAGGCATGCTGTGTAGGTGTAAAGTGACTTGCAGTGGCACGGCTTACCTAGTCTCAAACTTCTTACACTGGTACAGCACAGCTACACTAGGGGTTTGGAGAGTACAACAACATCAGCGTGTGTCTGTTGGTGCAAATATCCCCCATATAGACAAGCCCTTCCTGAATTTTTCCAAAGCATTCTTGGTTGAGCTTGAATTGGTAAATGAACTGAGGATTTCCAGTTGCAATTTAATTCCAATCCCAAAGGCAACAGGACATTTCCACCCTGCTAATTGCACACATGGTTCCTTTATTTGACTCCATCTCCCAAAGTTTCTGCATTGGTGGAATGTTGTTCTAGTCACCAAGTGTTTAAAACTGATGCAGAGTTTCTAGGTTTATAATAACCCTAGGAGGACTGTTTTGTGTTGTGTGGTCATTGTACAACTAGGACACCTAAACTGTAGACGTACAGGGCTCTCATAGCTCCAACTGACTTCAGTGGAATTTTGGGAGGTCAGTTCATTGTAGGATTTGGTCTGTGGCAAGAAGTTTCTTTGTCATAGTTCTGTTGCATTACACATTGATAAACAGAAGCAGTTACTGCTAGCTTGACTGCTGTTGGTCTAATCCTGCCATACCACTCAAGCCTGTGAAAGGACTGCAAGGCAGGGCCTATTAAAAATAATTACATACATGGTTACTTGATTATATAGCAACTTCAGAGTCAAAGGACAGAACAAAAACAGGAATATATATATAATTGTTTGGATAATAGTGAATTATAGTTACTATATAACTACCTGTTGGCTTAGTTCCTTATTAGTGTAGAGAGTGATATATATTCCTAGGTCGTTTCATATACAAGGGTCCCAAAATGATTTTAAGAGTGTAATAGATGTTGCAGTCAGACAATCTGTGGCTGCAATCCTGTTGAAGTTCACAAGTTAAGCAGAGTGGTGTAGGACCCCTATCTGGATGGGGGACCTTAAATGAACACAGGACGCTGCAGAAAGTGTTACTAGTGACTCCGGAGGTGGTGGTCTTTCCTCTGAATCCATACTGAACCAATGCCCCAGCTGTGGGATTAGGGGGCACTCTACTGGTAGAGCCTGTGGTAAAACTATGATCCTCATTCCTTGCAGCCAGGGGATCAGCCTTTGTGTCCTGGCCAAGTTCCTCCTCAGGGAATTACATTTTGCCTCCCTAAATTCCCCTGGCAGTTTTCATTGGGTACAGTATTCATCATCTGCTGCCCATAATGATTGTTTAGTGTTGCTGTGGATGGTTAAACTTTGCCAAGTCTCACCCCTGAGGTGACTGCATCCAAGTTATGAATGATGTGATTCCTGCCTGTAGCATGTACCAGTTTAAACTCTTAACATTTTTTTGTGCTACAGAAATGTAAGGTATTATCAGGGTAAATTGTAAAGGCAAACACAGAAACCATTAAAAAGAATGAAGAGTACTCGTGACACCTTAGAGACTAACACATTTATTTGGGCTTTCACAAGGATGGGCCATCAGCTCCTGTTTTACTGAGAGGGGGATGTTGCATGGGACAATGGGATTATTATTTATCCTCAAGTTTTATCAAAAAGCCTTATGGGCTGTTTAACTCCCAGCTGGGCAGCCAGCTGAACTAGATATAAGGGAGTCCAGCTTAATACTGGATCCGAAGCAGCCTGTAGTGGCATATTACTCAGAGTGCTTAGTCCATATTGTCTAGAGGCAAGAGTGCTACCAAGTATGTCAACACTACATGGCACTTAAATATACAGGGCAGCATTTAATGCCACTTAATTGATGGTACAACCGGTTTAGCTGATGCCAAGGGACACTGAGTGCTCCTTATGGCAGCATAACTAACAAGTAACTGCAGTGTCGTTTTCATGTTATTCTCTGGAGTCAGAGCATTAGCATCAAGCCTAAATGCATGACCGCTATAGTTATGCACTGAGGACTTCTGAGTTAGCAAATGTCTTCATTGGGTGAGTGTGTTATAACTACCATAGGGCCAGCTCCTGCTGTCAGATGCAGTGGCGGCAAATTGGAATAATTCCACTTACTTTCTTGGAGTTACTCAAGATTTGCCCCTTTATAAGTGGGATGAGTCCAGTTCTTCCTATGCTCCTGGTATTACTAAGCATGTTTCTGAACCTAGCACAAATGTGCAAGTCGTTGCTTCTCTGCTGCATAATACTGATGCTACCATTTTGCTTAGAATAGTCTTACAGAGGTTTAATTTGATTTGTGTGCCAGAAGCAATGCATGGTGTGCTCCAGCAAGCTTGATGACATCTGTTTTTCTGCTCAGATACAAGAGTCTGTGATAACAGAATCCAATGGGGGTGGATTTGGTATTTCCTCTGGAGCTTCCATGTGTTTGTATTGATTTTGAAATGCAGCGAGACTTCTTTTCCCCGCTTTCAAACTAAAACAGGGTCCACTTGACTCTGGTTTCAAACAAAACAAGATCTGCTCTGGTAATTTATGAGGTGACTCTTTGTTTCCAAATATTTGCATTGGGGAGGTAGAGTTTATTTACTGGTGGATGGGAAATTACTTTTTTCAGTCTGATTTAAAACCCTGTTGTTGTGGAGGATTATTTTCCCTGTGAAGAAAATGACCTTTCTTGGGCAGAAGGAGGTGGGGAAACAAGAGGGCGGGAGAGGACACAGCATGTCTGTGAAATTACTCTTGGCTTGGGTAATAGAAAATTGCTTGAGGGATATTTATCTCCTTTTTACTTTCCATCTCAGATTCTGGTAACTCAGTATTTTCCCCTTTGAAAAATGTTCTGAACTCTTGACCGCTTGTGGTCATCAACAATCTATCCATGGCTCTTTTCACAAGGACATGTCATGTCCTAGGGTAATTGCATTCTGCTGACCCAAATTTCCCAGGCAATTTTCACTATTCTTAAAAAGTGCTGGGTAGTTTTAGTGGCTGCTTTTAAACAGCTGCTGTGCTCCACACAGGAGGTGGATACATTTGAGCAGTGGGTAAGTAATGTCTGTATGGCACTGGTTTATCAGCTGGCAATGCATATAAGTATTTTTCATAATGATGTTGTTCATTGTGTGATTATGGTCATTGGAGCCCCAGGACTCCCTGACGCTTTCAATATATAAATCAGTGCAGGCTAGGCTGTCAGATTTTGGAGGATGGAAAAAGCCTAGAAATCTTACAGACAGAAAGAAGCCTGGAAAAATGTAAATCTGATTGTCTGCAGAGAGGCAGTTAAGATACAGAGTTCTCTGGGAATGGAACTGCTGCAAGGAAGGGGAAAAAAATAAAAGAAATCCAGGGAACAAAAAGGAAGATAAAAAATAAAAAACCCAACCCCAGAGTGGAACTGGATGTGGCCCATATGTCTAAGAAGGCAACCTAGAGAGCCTGTTTATAATCTGCTCCCATAAGCAGTGCCCATGAGCCCAGGCACCCACTGAAATTTGGATAGCTTTGCCTAGTAATTCAAAGTATGAAGTATATTGAACTTTTTATTTGGATCCCTCATTTGTTTCCCAAAATAAACATTAGAGCCATGAGCCATATTAGCTTCTCTCACCCTCTCTTGTTTCTAGCTATTACATTTGTTTTATGGATGTTTATTGCTGCATAAACAATGTCCCTATGCAGTCAAATCATAAAGATGGAGAGAGATTGTAGATGGGTCATTAGAACAAGGTATTGGGTTTCAGGACTTCTGGGTCTGGGAGGGAATATGCTGGTTAGAGCGTGGGGTTGAGAATCAGGACTTCTGGTACTATTCCTGGTTCTGTCACTGACTCATGTTATTTTGAGCAAGTCACTTGCCCTCTCTGTGCCTGAGTTTCCCCATCCATAAACCCAGGGGGCTGTGAGGCTTAATTCATTAATGCTTGCAAAAGTTAAGTGCTACGTCTGAGTATTATGCAGGTCACTAGAAACAATGGCTGGTTTGCTGAGAAAGGAGAGGATTGCTGAAGAGACAGGACTTGTGCTTGGGAAACCAAATCCTCAGCAATCTGATCTCAGAGTTTATATAACTGATAAATTGCAAAACCACCCGCTGTACCAAATAATAAGGTCTTACGCTGCCTGGGACCTGAGGACAAAGACTGGCCCTGTCATGTTCAGACTCCATTGTATAGGTTAGCACCAATAAAAGACAAGAGTGGCAGCCCGTAGGATCAAGGCAGCCCCCTTCCCCTGCTTAGACTGCAGGGCTGATGTGTTAATAGGAAGCCGAGGGAAGTAAATGAGAGGCGGGATCCTGCAGCTTGTTTGTGAGCCTTGTTCGGGATTCCAGTCTGAGAAAGTTGGGTAACTATATTCAATACCCTCATATATTTCATATACCCTCAAACAGCAACATCTGTGAACTCTGGGACGTGGGCATGGATTCCTCACACCCTCCTCCCCTTTGCCGGATCAGGTGACGCTTCCACTTTAGGAAAGGGTTTGTTTCATTAGCACATGTGGGGGTAGCCTGAGCCTGGGGGAAAGGATGGATTTCATTGGATTTGGGCAGAGTGCATACTGCTTGGGGAGTCCTCAGAGCCAACTCTTGATAAACCCAGCAAAGTGTCTAGTCTATATGTTTTAGTCATCTGGGAGGCTGAAGTCTTGTAATTACAGAACAAATTTCCCACATACTAATGGATCTCACACTGACAAGAGGAGGCTTCCACTGGGACATGGAGTCATCCACCTGGAGGCACAGAGGCACAGAGTAGGGAGGACTTTTCTCGGCACTTCACATACATATGTTTTACCGTCCTGTTGATGTCCCTCTCCAAAGGGCTGCTGGTCTCCTCTATTCTCACACCTGCTCTTTGTCGTCCTCCCTCCTCTCCCAACTTTACTTTTAAGAGGTTGCCTCACTGCACTGAATAGTTCAGTCTGTATGGTCCCTTCAATCTGTGCCCTTTCTTCTGAGTGGCAGCAGATCCAGCTAGGGCCACCTGAAAGAGGGAATTTTGAGATGTGCAAACCTAAAAACGAAGAACTGGGGACAAGACTCACCAACTCATTTCACAAAGCTTGCCAACTGTAACAGTAACTCAGTCCCTAGGGAACTGGATTGGATTCAGACAGGTGGACTAAAGAGGAAAGGCTACATATCCCATTACAGTCCCTGTGCGTCTACCCATCCATCTATCAGTCCGTTAATATCATGCTCATCACTGTGGTATCCAAGCACCTGATTCTCTGCGTCGTTTCAATTTCCCTGTAGAGTTCAGAGTTTCTTTCTTCTCTGCAAGTTGAAGGCACTTCTGAATGTCTCACAAATAGGCAGCTGGTAGCCCAAGAGGCTATGTGTATATGATGTATAACACAATGGATTCATTTGTGTTGAGTCAATCTACCTTCTCGAAGAAGGGAACACTTCTCAGGCTTCATTTATATCCTGTTGGATTCAGGTGATTCCCAGGAATATATTTGCTATTTCCTTCTTTTTGTTTTGGTTTGTCTATATATTATACAATGCCAGATGAATTAGCTAACTCCTAAGTACATTTATATCACATATTATGCAGCATGTTCTTCCAAATCCCTCCTGGCACAATCGTGGAAGAGACTACATTGAGAACTGCTGAAAACTGTCATCACTGAAGTCTTATCTTTGCCAGAATCTAGGGTCAAAAGGTTGAAAAGAGATCACTGATTTTGAGCATGCAAATGTCAAGACCCCTGGGGCCTGGTTTTAAGAAGTGCCGAAAATATGCAATTGCAGCTGAAGTCACTGGGAGCTGGGGCTGCTCAGCACTTCCAAAAATCAGGCCCCAGGGATCTCAAAATTTGGGCTTCCAAAATCAGTAGCTATTTCTGAACATTTTGGCAGCTTTATGTGTGTGAACCCATGATCACCCCCAAGGTAAATCACTGTTGCATATTCGCTGTGGCTCTATCCCAGAGGAATGTTTGATTTCCTGTTTCTATTGTTAATCCCTTTCTAAATATTTGGAGCCTGAAGTTAAACTGACCAACAGCAACTAACTCCAGAAAAGTTCTAAACAATGGATGCTAAGCATGGTGCTGGGAGCTGAGGTCTTTTCAAATCCTGAGTCAGCCATACAGAGGAGCTTGGTGACTTTCCTGGGTTAATATAGAATGGAAAGTTTCAGGGACCATGGTTAGAAAAAATAAGTTTTTCCTAAATAAAAATGGACCTGGTCCAAATTCTGTGCTGACTAAGTAACTCCATTGCGGCTAATGGAATTATACTGAATGGGGGATAAATCAGCCTCGAATTTGGCTCCATTTGTGTTGCTGGAACCCAAACCGCAGTAACAAGTAGAACAGAATTGTGTGTGGAAAGTGGGAATTTGTTTCTTGCTGATATAAATGGGCAGGACACATTTGGTATCTGATGAATTTCTAATTCAGATAGCATGGACTGAAAGTCTCTTGACCCTGATCACACAGCCCTCTGATTACAGTGGCTCCCAGTGACGGGAAGACACAGATAAATTCATACAGCCACATGGGCATTTGGATGCTTCTCTGATTCACACCAAGAGCCTGAAATCTTGGCCAAACAGGCTGTGCTGCTGGGGTTTCTGATACTTCCAGTTCCTGCTTCTGTTCAGGCTGCCATGATCTGAAAAGGGCCCTGATGCTGCTAAGCCCGGCACTGTCCCCTGTGGCAATGCTTACCCTTGAGGAAGAGCTGTGATTGCTGAGCAGACCCCTTTTCTCTTCCTCCTGGGGAAAGCTTGTCATCCTCATTCCACCTCCTCCCTCCACCCCTCCACTTTGTTATCAAGCTAATGAAGTTTGTACAGACCTGGGGCCTGCAGAGAGGCTGAAGGGCAGTTCCCTCCTAAGTAAAGGATCCTTGGTTTGTAGCAAAAGTTCTCTCTGCTATAAAGCAGGAAGAGACTAAAGGGAGAAGCTGCTGCTATCTTATATATGGCAGGGTGCCTCTGTCACTCCAGGTGTGTGGGAGGACTGTGATAGAGCTGACTGCAGGGGGGAGGCCTCTCTGGCTTTCAGCCTGTTGCTGAAGTAGGGTCCTTTAAGGCCAGATGTTATACAACAGACATATCCTGAATGGGAGGAGGACATGTGGTCCATCATGTTCCCCTCAGTCCTGGCTGCCTGCTGTGTCCCCAGCAACTTCACTTCTCTCTTGGACTCACTAGGATTCCACATCAGACTGAACTCTCTTGGCGTGAAATGCAAGATCGTCATAATAAAAGGATGTCAGCACTGATGAAAGGTGGCTGAGACTAGCAAAGTGAAAATCTGCTTGCCCTATCTGGGAGAGATGCACAGAGATCTGCCAGGACATGCAATAACTTGTGGTAATCGGGGCTGAAAGGGGATGTGTAATGATGCTCAGTTGAACAGAGATATATAGAGACAAGCAGGTGATCCACTGTAATATGCAGTAAGTTTTGGCTGTGCAGTGACACTGGGTTGGGCAGATGCATGGGGACCCAGAGACATGCAGAGATGTGCAGTAACTTGCAGAGCTCAGTGGCTGAAGACAGATGTATGGGGACAAGGACATGTAGGGACACTGGGACACAAAGGGATGTGCAAGGACATTTGGAAAATGTAAACTGGCTTTTTGGATGCCATAGGTTTAATAAACATCTGAAATCCTCAGTGCTGCTGCCCTGTCACAGTGCCACATCCATGACCATGCTGAAGTCCTCAAAACACTCCCCAGTGCCATATCTTTATTTCCCATAGTATCTAGTTAAGATAGTTTTAGCCCTGAGGAATCTATTATAGCCTGTAATGTGTACCAGGTAGCTTCCCAAAGTGATTGGCTCTTTGTATTCCCCAGTCACGCCTGCTGCAGTCCTACCGCAGGCTCTGGAGTTATATTATGTGTTCTGCTGGAGAGCGCAGTGCATTTCCCCATCTCTTTTTTCTGAAGAGTAAGGAAGGAAACATTCTAGTGAAACTTATGCCTGTTTATATTGTTGCTTAGCTTACAAAGACCAAGAGCTCTTTGGAGCAGGGTCTGTCTATTTCTCTGTGTTTGGAAAGTGCCCTGTCCACACTGAGCACTATTGTAATCCAAATTACATACACAAAACTATGTTAAAAGAACTCTGTTAAGGCTGCAAAGTCAAGCACTCAAAAGTTAGGCAATGCCAGATTTCAGGTTTTCTGTGCAACCTTAATTCAGCCCCATTGTATATATTTATCATGATACAGCCTAAAATTACATGATCATATACTACTTTTTACACAGGATGCTTCTTCATTCAGTGCAAAGGATGGGCAATACTCACTTAATATTCAACATTTTGTTTTATCCTTATTGTGTGTGACCTGCTATAGAATTATTAATTTCCTTCTGGACTCCATGCTACTCATTACTATAGTATTTGAGTGCTCAATAGACACTAATTAATTTATTTCCACAACACCTTTGTGAGATAAGGGGTTACTGTTATCCCCATTTTACATATGGGAAAAGATTAAGATCAAAAGCATCCATGAATTTTAGGAGTCCAATTTGAGATGCCTAGGATCTGGTGTTTTTTTTTCCAGAGTACTTATCAATATATAGCACTTCATATGTTCAAAACACAACTCCCATTGACTACAGTTGCAGTTGTGAGTGCTCAGAACTTCTGCAAATCAGACCCCAGAGTCTCAGGTCAGGCAACCAGAAAATGAGGGATACACAATTAGTGACTGTCACAGTTCCCAAGGTAACTGCACCTTTGACCCCTTCATGACCTCACTGAAAGCATCCTGCTTAGGTCTCCAGCCTCCAGCCATCACCTGTCTCAGGATGAAGTCCGAGCACTCTCTCCTTCTAGACTGAGGAGTTAGGCTGCAGTTCTTCCTGCCATTCACTGTAATTACCCCCAGCAGATCTGAGCTTAGTTCAGCATCAGCAGCTCTGCTCTCTCTTGGGGGCAATGACAGGGTTAACCAGTGACCAGCCAGCCTTTAGAAAGCAAAGAGAAAAACATTACAGAGAAAACATATCTTAAAAATAATTAACAGCTTATATGCAGGTCTTAGCTTATCAGGTGGCACCCATTATCCACAGAGAGATCCTGGTAGGAACAAAGGCCAATATTCTTATAGGAACTTAGGCTCCTAACTTCCACTGATTTCAGTGGGAAATAGGCACCTACATACCTTTAAAGATTTGGACCAAAGTACTTCAGACCCTTTCTTCAGGGACTATGCCTCTTGGTCACAGCATCATGTCAGTTCTTAGATCAAAGGACAGTGATTTCCTCCCTGTGTCAGTATGGTCACTTTTTGACAATTCAGTTCTTTTCTTAACGTTCTTTAACCAGTTCAAGTCAGTATAGCCAGCATCCCCTAAAGGGGAGAGATTTCCCCAGGCTTGTTGACCTGCCTTCAGATTTGCATTAAATATCCCTCCCCCCAACCCCATGGTTTTGCCCTTCATGCTTATGAGAAAAATCAAACACTAGTAGTTCTTGGGAGACTTGAACTGTGATCTAATCAGCATGTATTGAATTCTGAAAGGGAGAGCCACCTCCTGATGCAAATCTGTCCTCCCCAGTCCCCAGTAACATGTGTTTGAATAGACCAGGGGTCAGCAACTGGGCCCAGCAGCTGAGTGAAGACTGGCCTGCCAAGGTCTCTCTGTGGGTGTGTAGGCCTGACAGACTATTAGTTTGAGTTGTTACCAAGGCCCTGTTGGAGAGCATTAAGACAAGCTGCTGCAGCTGTGGGGGCTGAAAGCTGATCCCACCTGGGCAGAAGATTCTGTTTGTGTTTATGTGGGACTGTGACGTGGAGATGCTGCTACCCTGGAAGAGGATGAACTTTTTCAGTAGTTTTGCTGGAAAAGACTCTGGAGGAAACTGAGGCAAAGCTGCTGCAGTAACGTACTATGTCATGAGGGAGTATGCAGAGGTGGCACTTCTCAGTGCTGTGCAGGGAGCCCAGGCCTGGACTGAGGTATATTGCAGAGCTGTGTAGAAAGAGAAGCTTGCATAATACTCTGGCCGGTACATAGGGGCAGCTCTAGCTTTTTTGCTGCCCCAAGCATGACAGGCAGGCTGCCTTCGGCGGTTTGCCTGGGGGAGGTCCCTGGTCCCACGGATTCGGCATACCGGCTGCTAAATTGCCGCCAAATCCGCAGTACCAGCGGACCTGCTGCAGGCAAACCACCGAAGGCTGCCTGACTGCTGCCCTCTCAGGGACTGTCAGGCTGGCCCCCGCGGCTTGCAGCCTCAGGCATGCACTTAGAGCACTGGTGCCCGGAGCTGCTGCTGCCAGTACAATTGGGAGGTACTTTCTTGAGCACCATATCTATCCACATTTGTGACTTGCTGGGGCTGTTAGAGGGGCAAGTGCCGTTTGGGCAACAGAGCACCAACTGTCTGAACTGTGTCCCCCAAAATCTCATTGACAGTGCCCTGAAGCTTATTTTAGCAGCGGTGGGGAAATGCCCCCATATAGTTTGTCTCTGTAAAGTCTTATGTGAATACAGCTGGCAATTAGTGTTCAGAGCTGAACAAAAGCTACCCCAGACAAGAAAACTAGGCCCCATATAGGGCAGAGAGCCTCTTCTCACCCCAACTTGTTCCATCCATCATGAAACACCCTGTGATTTCTTGCTATCACCCAGAAGCGAAATGAATGAACCTCAACAAGAGCAATAACTCTGCCTAATGTTAGAGCTGACTGACTGCTTCTCCCCAGCTCTTCACACACCCTCCATGCTGATTTATAGCTTAGACAACCCTCACCTCCATAATCCCAGCGGATTCACATTTTCCATTTTATTATCACTCTTCCCGCTTGACACACTCAGGAGCGGGACAGAGTGTCTGACTCCAACTCCCTTCAGCAGTTCCTACCCTGTATTATGTTTTTCAAAGTAAATGTTATTGTTACTCTCTATCCCCCTTCCACCTCCCTTGGCGAAACTGATCTGAAAGCAAATCTTATCCTTGCAGATCGCAGCTGGGTTCTGATCATACCACATATTTTCTTAGCAGACCATTGCACAATATTTAATAATCTGGTAGCCGCCGGTAGTCAACTGTTTGTATAAAAGAATCCAGGGCTCTAGGCCAAGGAAAAAACTCTTTTCTATTCCTCTGCATGGCTTTGGGATTCTCCATTAGAGTATAGCTTTTAGAAAAATAATCAGTCTTGATTTCAAAATTGTCATTGATGGAGAACCCATCATGACCCTGGGTACATTGTTTCAGTGGTTAATTACTCTCATCATTAAAAACGTACACCTTATTTCTAGTCTGAATTTGTTTAGCTTCAACTTCAAGCCATTGAATTGTGTTACACCTTTCTCTGCCAGATAGAAGATCCCATTATTAAATATTTGTCCCCCATGTACGTACTTATAGACTGCAATCAAGTCACTCCTTAACCTCATTGTTAAGCTAAACAGATTGTGCTCCTTGAGTCTATCACTATAAGGCAGGGTTGTTGGTTTTTTATCATTCTCGTGGCTCTTCTTTGAACTCTCTCCACTTTATTAACAACCTTCTTGAACTGTGGACACCAGAACTGGATACAGCACTCCAGCGGTGGTCACACCAGTGTCAAATATAGAGGTGAAATAACCTCTCTACTCCTATTTGAGATTCCCCTGTGTATGCATCCAAGGATTGCATTAGCTCTTTTGTCCACAGGCTCACACTGAGGGCTCATGGACAGCTGATTATCCACCACAAAACCCAAATCTTTTTCAGAGTCACTGCTTCCCAGGATAGAGTCCCCCATCCTGTAAGTATGGTCTAGATGTTTTGTTCTTAGACGTATACATTTAGCTGTATTAAAACACACATTGTTTACTTGTGCCCAGTTTACCAAGCGATCCAGATTGCTCTGAATCAGTGACCTGTCCTCTTCATTATTTACTATTCCTTCAGTTTTTGTGTCATTTGCAAACTTTATCAGTGATGATTTTGTTTTCTTACCGATTATTGATAAAAATGTTAAATATTATAGGGCCAAGAACCAATTCCAGTGGGATCCCACTGGAAACACACCCACTCAAAGATGATTCCTTGTTTACTGTTACATTGTGAGATCTATCAGTTAGCCCAAGAGGAGAGATTGAGCTGCATCATGAGTGGTGGAGTGTAACCAGGGAGCTTGCCTTATAAAGGAGAATGGGGGCACAAGGCATCCAAACTATAGCTCCTGTGAGGGACCACAGTGACATTCCAGAATCAAAATGTTTTGATTTTCAATTTTTTGCCAAAAAGTCAAAATTTTCCATGGAAGTGGGCAGGAATTTTCTGACCATCTCCAGTTAATGAGAGTTATACAGCTGTACCATGAGGCTATAAGACACCCTCTTCTTCCCTTCTTGCAGTGGTTCTCAATCTTCTTTTATACTATGACTTCCTGTTACACTAGAAACATTTTGGAACCATCCCCTCCCATCCATCCATAAAGAAAGAGGGTGGACACAACATCCTAATTGAGAAGCTGTGGTTTTAGAATATGTGACTATGCTCATAGCTATGGCAGGCCCAAGCACATCAGAGTTCCTACCATCAGAGAGCCAGTTCCTACCATCAGAGAGCAAGTTGCACTCTGCTGCTTAAGTACCATGAAGTCAAGTCACCTAATCATGCAGAGTTGCAGTGCAGATGTCTTGTCCCCATCTCTGTGAGCTCTGCTTCCCTTTGGGCAGTACTTTATCATGATTATAACTCAAAGGAAGGGAGAATGTTTGACCTTAATGAATTTCTCTTCCAGATGTTTAATACTGTACCAACCCCAGCTGTTCTCACCCTGCTTTAGCTCCCTGGAAACCAACTATCCAAACATACACAGACACACCACCCACACAAGCTACTCCTAGACCTGTGCACATAATACACAGCTATCCACCCAAACCAGCACAGGCCACATATAACCAAGCACACAGCATATGTACGCTCATGCACACCACACACAAACTGGCAGGTACACTCAAAGCCTCTACCCCAGCACTGAGCACGCACAAACGCAGCACCCCCTGCCTCCTCGCACATGGTTCATCTGTTGGCTGAAAAGAATAAGATTGTCCTGCACAAGCAATAAAAACTTACTAGACAGCCAGTTGGGCAGAGGGAAAAGCCAAAGTTAGAATCTCCCCTCCAAGATGCAGACATCAGGAACCAGCTCTGCTGATGGGTAGCTTTGCACTTGGAACTGAACCATCTGGCTTCTGCCATAGAGCAAACTGCCAACTAAACACAAAGGCTCCTTATAGTCTGTAGCTTGGAAGGCTAGATTGAGCCACATAGAAGACCACTGCAGGAATACATACCTAAACACATATGCACACACAGCTACAGACACATACCTTTCAGGAGATGAACACATGCCTATACTGCCATACACAAGCCCAAATGCAGGTCCATGCACACACTTCTCACAAGCCCATGTGCAGGACCATGCATACGCCCTACAAAAGCCTACATGCAAGCCCATGCATAAATCCACCCAAAAACTCATTCACAAGCCAAGTGCTATACAACAAACCTACATGCAAGTCCATACACACATCATATACAAAGTAATGCACACGTGCAAGAAACTACAGTCTCCAGACACTAGCTGAAGTAGATGGAGCAGGCAAGGCTCTTAGGGATATTGAGCTGTTATATACAAAAGCAAGATCTCAAAAAGGAATGGTCAGCAAAGAGTTTTGAACCTGCACTTTATGGCACTTTAATATTAATCATAGAAATGAAGGGCTGGAAGGGACCTTGAGAAGTCATGAGGCAGGACCAAGTAAACCTAGACTATCCTTGATAGGTGTTTGTCCAATCTGTTCTTAAAAACCTCCAATGATAGGGATTCCACAACCTCCCTTGGAAACCTGTTCCAGAGCTTAACTACACTTTTACTTAGAAAGTTTTTCCTAATAGCTAACCTAAATCTCCCTTGCTGCAGATTAAGCCCATTACTTCTTGTCCTGCCTTCAGTGGTCATGGACAGCAATTGATTACCGTCCTGTTTATAAAAGCCCTTGTTCTCTCCACAATCTTCTTTTCTCAAGACTAAACATACCCAGTTGTTTTTAACCTTTCCTCAGAGAAGATTTTCTAAATCTTTTAACATTTTTGTTGCTCTCCTCTGGACTCTCTACAATTTGTCCACATCCTTCCTAAAGTGTGGGGCCCAGAATTGGACACAATATTCCAACTGAGGCTTCACCCGTGCCGAGTAGAGCAGGACAGTTATCTCTCGTGTCTTACATAAAATAGTCCTGTTAATACACACCCCAGAATAATAATTGCTTTTTTTGCAACTGCATCATATTGACTCATATTCAAGCTGGGATCCACTATAACTCCCAGATCCTTTTCAGCAGTATCACCACCTAGCCAGTCATTCTCCTTTTTGTAGTTGTGCATTTGATTTTTCTTTCCTAAGCAATGTACTTTGCACTTGTCTTTATTGAATTTCATCTTGTTGATTTCAGACCAATTCTTCAATTTGACAAGGTATTTCTGAATTCTAATCCTGTCCTCCAAAGTGCTTGCAACACCTCCCAGCTTGGTGTCATCCACAGATTGTATAGGCATATTTTTCCACTCCATTATCCAAGTCATTAATGAAAATATTGATTAGTACCCGGACCCAGGATTGACCCCTGTGGGACCTCATTAGATACGCTGTCCCAATTTGACAGTGAACCATTGATAACTACTCTCTGAGTACAATCTTTCCACACACTTGATAGTAAATTCATACAGACCACATTTCCCTAGTTCACTTTCAAAAATGTCTTGTGGGCTGTGTCAAAAGCCTTACTAAAATCAAGATATAGCACATGTATTGCTTTCCCCTATCCACTAGGCCAGTATCCCTGTCAAAAGAAGGAAATTGAATTGGTTTGGCATAATTTGTTCCTGACAAATCCATACTGGCTATTCCTTATAATCCTATTATTCTCTAGGTGTTTACAAATTGATTGTTTAATAATTTGTTCCAGTATCTTTCCAGATATCAAAGTTAGGTTGATTGTGCTATAATTTCCAGAGTCCTATCTGTTCCCCCTTTAAAAGACAGATACTATGTTTGTTTTTCTCCAGTTCTCTGGGACCTCACCCATCCTCCATGAGTTCTCAAAGATAATTGCTAACAGCTCTGAGATTGCTTCAGCTAGTCCTGAAGTACCCTAGGATGAATTTCATCAGGTCCTGCGAACATGAATACATCTAATTTATCTAAATACTCTTTAACCTGTTCTTTCCCTATTTTGGCTTTTATTCCTCCCCCGTTGTTAATAATTGTGTTACATATCTGGTCACCATTAACTTTTTTTTAGTGAAGACTGAAGCAAAATAGGCATTAAACACCTCACCCTTCTTCATGTCATCGGTTATTAGCTCTTCCTGCACTTTCCTTTGTCTTTCTTTTGCTCCAAAAGTATTTAAAGAATCTCTTCTTATTCCCTTTAATGCTTCTTGCTAGGGTGTGACTCATTTTGTGCCTTAGCCTTTCTGATTTTTTCCCTACATATTTGTGCTATTCTTTTGTACTTCCCCTTAGCAATTTGTCCTTGTTTCCATATTTTGTAGGACTCTCTTTTAATCTTCAGGTCATTAAAGAGCGCCTGATGGAGCCATATTGGTCTCTTAATATGCTTCTGATCTTTCCTTTGCATTGGAATAGTTTGTAGTTGTGTCTTTAATATTGTCTCACTGAGAAACTGCCAGCTTTCCCAATGGCCTCAGGGACATGCTGGCCACCACTTCCCGCAGCTCCCATTGGCTGGGAATGGCGAACCGCAGCCACTGGGAGCTGCGGGTGGCTGTGCCTGCGGATGTTCTGTGTAAACGAACGGCCTGCCAGCAGATTATCCTGACGAGTCGCAGGTTGCCCACCGCTGTCCTAAATGCTCAGTTCCTAGAAGTGCCATGCAACACAATGATCAACTTCTAGCTAGACTATGCCACCTGAGGTCAGTTCCTTGCTAAGCCACACTACCCATGCCAATATTTGTGGGACAAGGATGGTTTTTTTTTTTAAGTGGCTGCCCAGGACAATAGCAGGCCTGAAATGTCTTCACAGTGCCACAGCCTTGTATTTTAGTCACAGTGTGGTGATGCAGCATCAAGGGTTCACAAAATGACTTAGCCCTTAGGACAGAGTGCAGTGGCTGTAGGGTATTGAAACATAGAAGAAGATGGTGTCAGGGCTATTTCACGTTCATTTGCCTGATAAAAAGCCTGCCACAGATTTAAAGCACATTGACTAACCTAATGGTGTCCTGTCCCTTGATCCCCTTCTTTTCTCTTCCTGCCAGGGGCTCATCTTAAGGCTTTAACTAAATACTTTTTCCAGGGAAGGTTTCTGAGGGGCAGGAGAAGTTTCCGGGGCCTCTTTCTTTTCACCAAGTGTTTACAGACATCATACAATTATGGCATATGTTAAACCTGGCCTGATATTCAGAGATGCTGAGTCTAAGTACAGTGAGAGTTTGGTACTTCCCAGGATCAAACTCTTAATGGACTCATGATAGAGGAGAGAAACAGCTGATCCTTTACACCACTGGGCTGCCCAAGGTTGTTATTCTGGGGCTGTCTGTGGCTGCATGTGGGGGCTGGCCGGACACTTGCCCAGTTCTGTGTGTGCTGAGTGTGTGGTAACAAATTTTGAGAAGTCTCCTGTATGAACTGTTTCTTCCAGGCTTTCATGGATGGGTCCAATTGAAACAGCCCTTTGGCTGTGTTGCCGCAGCCTCCTCCCGCCCCCACCCCTTTTTTAGTTCTACTGAAGGGATGGATCTGATTTCAGCTTTCAGCAGTTAGCTCTTCTGGGGGCAAGTAAAAGAGGAATATAACCCAGAAGATTAATGGTGCCTGTTAGTCTTCTCTGTGTGTCTCAGAGAATGAAGTTCAGCATTGTTGTCTAAAGGCTGACAGCTCTCCCTCTGCACAATGTTCCCCAGAGACAAGTGCATAAACCACCAGCTCCTCATGTATCAAGTTCCAGCAGGAAGGGATCCAAAAAGGCTTTTAGATGAGGGATTTCTGCTCTCTGACTATTGATTGGTGGGAAGGGAACAAACTAATCTTCATGAAAAGAGAATCCACATATCTCTGTATCTAAACCCATGAAACTTAACCTTAGCTGATGAGCAGGAAGGCACACCCAAGGAGGGAACATGAGGTGACAGAGAATCTCTTAGGACCCAGTTCATCCTGAGGGGACTGCTAGGTGCCTGACTTCTGATCTTGGTTGCTTCTCATAAATGGACTGTCAGGTGTGACTTAGTGGTGGGGGCAGGGAGATGGGACTGGTAGGTTCTCTTCTGTACCTCAGTTTCCATATCTGTAAGAAAAGGGAATAATGCTTGTCTTCCTAAGGGTGTTGGTTAGGGTATTGGTATTGGGGGTGGTGGGTGCATGGCATTCATTCATGCCTTGCAGCATTGGGCGCTTGCAGCTAGCCATTTACCCTTTCCTTTCCTAATGAGACTTTGTGCCAGATGCAGACTGGGGCTGTTACAGCATTTTTAAAGCGAATGGGCCATCAAACAGAGCCAGGACTGAGTACTGTGATCTGTTATCCCACTGAGATGAGCTGTTTTATGTCACCACTTGAGAGAGATGTGGGCTACTTTGTGCATATGATAGGAGCCAGCCTCCATGCCATCAAGTGAGGAGTAAACTCCATCCACTACAGAGCAGGTCCAGTGACGTGTAAAATGCTGCTTCTGGCCTTTCCTCGTGATTCAGGGTATAAGCTGATCACCAGTTGGGAGCCTCAAGAAAAAATAACCCCCACCTCCATAGTTACATTGTGCATTGAGTGGGGAGAAGGGTTATACCTTCTTCTAAAGCATCTCACAGTCTCCATTGCTGGAGACTAGACGCTGGACTAGATGGACTTTGGGTTTGTTCTGTATGACAGGGAGCTGGGGATATCAGATAAGATGATACAGTACAATGAGCAGGCAGAATAGTAGCCTATCTGTACCAGTAATTTTACCTGGTATGGCAGGTAGGCAGGCAGGCAGGATACAGCTGTGTGTGTGTTTGGAATTTATTCTCTAAGCTGGAAAGGACCTAAGGTCCTTGAATAAGGTCCCAGATGCTTGATCATGCTCTAGTTATGGTTTAAAGGACTTTATCTGCATCCTAAATTCTGTGAAGATCCCTTATTATCAATCTTTCCCTGCTGCTGGCTTATGAGGGTCACATCAGGCTCTCTCACAGATACCAAATACCCTTCTCTCTTCATGGTCACAGCTGAGAGTTCAGAATGAAACTGATGCTCCAAATGGGAAACTAGTATCTTCTTCTAAGGATGAACTAAATAAATGTCACTTTATATATAGGGTGTTACAGCATCTCCCAAGAGTGTGTGGGAGAGCAGATTAGGCCCGGGAGCCATTCCATGGACAAAGGAGGTGAGTGTTGAAAATAAAAAGAACAAAGCAAGTTTAGGACAATTCCACTAATTAGGGACTATTCATTTTCATCAATTTTGTATCGTTTTAACCAAAGGATCCAGGTAGGTTTCTAATTCTGAGATGGGGCAACCATTAGAGCAAGGGAAATGCTATTGATCTCTCCCTGCACCCAAATGCGCTATTCACATGCCTCATTCTCTCCTCCTCTTGTATGTAAATGATGTTTTGTGGCCTGTCCTGTGCACACACAGTAGTGCACAGCAGTAAAAGATGCTACATGTCTGTACTGAAATCTGTGGGAAAAATTCTACAGTATATGTAGTATTTGTGAGAGAAAAGAGACTGTCTTACTGCAGAAGCTGTCTTTGTTATAATGCCTGTACAGTGCCAAGCACAATGGAGCCAAGGCATTTTTAAATCAGCAGGTCCAGATAATTTGCATCCAGAAGTTTTAAAAAAGCTGACTGAGGAGTTAAGTGTACCATTAATGTTGATTTTCTGTAAGTCTTGGAACACTGGGGAAGTTCCAGAAGACTGGAAGAAAGCTAGTGTTGTGCCAATATTTAAAAAGGATACATGGAATGACCTGGGTAATTATAGGACTGTCCATCTAATGTCAATCCCGGGCAAGATAATGGAGTGACTCATATAGGACTCAATTAATAAACAATTTAAGGAGGGTAATATAATTACTGCCAATCAACCTGGATTTATGGAAAATAGATCTTGTCAAACCAACTTGATTTCTTTTCTCTGATGAGATTAAAAGTTTGATAAAGGTAATAGTGTTGAGGTAACAGACTTGGACTTCTGCAAGGCATTTGACTTCGTACCTCTTGATATTTTGATTAAAAAACTAGAACAATGTATCATGAACATGGCACACATTAAATGGGTTAAACTCTGGCTAATGATAGATCTCAAAATGTAACTGTAAACATGGACTCATCACTCAGTGGGTGCATTTCTCGGATCTTGGCCCTATACTGTTTTACTTTTTTTAATTAATAACCTGGAATAAAGCATAAAAGCATCCCTGATAATGTTTGCAGATGGCACACAAATTGGAGGAAGGGTAAATAATGAAGAGGACAGGTCACTGATACAGAGAGATATGGATTACTTGGTAAACTGGATTCAAGCAAACAATGTGCTTTTTGATATGGCTAAATGTAAATGTATGCATCTAGGAACAAAGAATGCAGGCCATGCTACAGGTTGGGAAACAGTGACACAAAAAGATTTGGGGGTCATGCTGGATAATCAACTGAACGTGAAGTCCCACTGCAACACTGAGGCCAGAAGGGCTAATGCAATCCTTGAAGCATGAAGAGGAAAGTCTCGAGTAGGAGTAGAGAGGTTATTCTATCTCTGTGTTTAGCACTTGTGCAACCACTGCTAGAACACTTTGTGTCCTGTTCTTGTGTCCACAATTCAAGACGGAAATTGATAAATTGGAGGGGGTTCAGAGAAGACCCAAAAGAATGATTAAAAGATTAGAAAACCTGCCTTACAGTAGTAGTTTCAAGGAGCTCCATCTATTTAACTTAACAAAGAGAAGATTAGGGTTACTTGATTACAGCCTGTAAATATCTCCCTGGGGAACAAAAATTTGATAATGGGTTCTTCAATCTAGGAAACGAAGGTGTAACATGATCCAATCACTGGAATTTGAAGCTACACGAATTCAAACTGGAAATAAGATGCAAATTTTTAATAGAGAAGAATTAATCATTGGAACAATTTACAGCGGTTATGGTGGATTCTCCATCACTGACCATTTTTAAATCAAGACTGGATGTTTTTCTAAAAGCTCTGCTCTAGGAATTATTGAGGGGAAGTTCTATGGCCTGTGCTATGCAGGAGGTCAGACTAGATGATCACAATGGTCCTTTCTGACTTTGGAATCTCGGAATTTCAGAATCCCCCGAAGTGCTACCACAATACCTATAATAGATTAGATTGTCTAATGCATTTTCACCAGAGGCAAAGTTAAGACAGCAATTCATCCTTAAAATTAGCATTTTTCAATGTTTATGTGCTTATTAATGCAATCTTAATGTTTTCTTAACATAGCAAATTGGTTGTATGTAAGGGTGGGGGAGGGGACGTGAATGTAATTGTGATGGGTTCAGTCACAGAGACCCCCTTGGGACTGTCACCTGATGTGTTGAGACTACCTCTGAGCCCGTTTTCTCTGCCAGTTTGGGCCTTCAGAACCCTGCCTTGTTGAGCCAGATATGCTAATCTACTGCAACACAGACCCATGGTCTGACCCACGCCCCCAAAGCTGCAGACTGAATTGAAAACAGTTTAGCAAGTGCTCCTTTCTCTAGCACCCAGACACCCAGCTCCCAATGGGATCCAAACCCCAAATAAATCCATTTTACTCTGTATAACGCTTATACAGGGTAAACTCATAAATTATCCGCCCTCTATAACACTGATAGAGAGATATGCATAGTTATTTGCACTCCCAGGTATTAATTACTTACTCTGGGTTAATTAATAAGCAAAAGTGATTTTATTAAATATAAAAAGTAGGATTTAAGTGGTTCCAAGTAATAACAGACAGAACAAAGTAAATTACCAAGCAAAATAAAACAAAACACACAAGTCTAAGCCTAATACAGTAAAAACTGATTACAGGTAAATCTCACCCTCAGAGATGTTCCAATAAGCTTCTTTCACAGACTGGACTCCTTCCTAGTCTGGGTCCTGCAATCACTCACACTCCTGTAGTTACTGTCATTTGTTCCGGTTTCTTTCAGGCATCTCTTTGGGGTGGAGAGGCCATTTCTTAAGCCAGCTGAAGCCAAAATGGAGAGGCTTCCAGGGCCTTTTATATTCTCTCTCTTGTGGGCGGCAACCCCTTTGTTCTTCTGTGCAAAGTCACAGCAACAAGATGCAGTTTGTAGCCACCTGGGCAAGTCATATGTCCATGAATGATTCAGCTTTTTGCATTGTTTACATGATAGTTTGAATGTTCTCAGGAAAGCTCAGATATGGATTCACGTCTCTCAAAGCCCTTTGTCAGTTAAGTGTTTCTGGATTGGGCACTTATTGAGAATAGTCCCTTCTCTGCTGCTTCACTGAGGCTACTTAGAATCAAACACATTGAGATATAAGTACATAGCCAATGTTCATAACTTCAGATACAAAAATGATACACACATACAGACAGCATAATCATAACGAGCAAACTACGACTTTTCCATAGACACCCCACTTGACCTCCTCTGTACTAGGAGGTGCAACAATGATCTATACGGTCACAGTTCATATCAATAACGTCACAGTAATTATCTGTGGTCACCTAGAGCTTCCTTGGTGTCACTGTGCTGCACACCATGGTTGCTCAGAACTTCACAGCATCAGTGAGAGAAGAAGTTGGATCCTCCTGCTCTGAAAGCACAGAACCCCAAACACATGATCTAGAGAAAAATCTCTCTCAAATGGGGGCCTATGACACCAAGATGAGCAGTTCTGATTCTAGCACAACACAATGCAATTTAAATGCAATTTAAAATGTGCTCTGTATTAAACATGTCTTTCAGATTCTCCCCCCATCCCCGATATTTAAACAAAGCTGTCAGTATGGCCATCCCCAGGCATTCAAAAAGCATGAGTCAGGGCCCTTAAAAATCATGAAATTTGGTTTGAAAATCAGGATATTTTTTAAAAATTGTAATAAATTTTGGATTTTTTCTTCTTTGCTTTCTGGTTTGTTAACTCATTAAGTGCACTTGGGTCATATTTTCAAGCTTTTCTGCAGAACCATGAGAGATAGAAACTTCCTTTTTAAAAAAATGAAAGCTTTGATTCTCACACGATTCCCAGAAGCTTAGACTTCAAGAAAAACAGCAAATATCATGAGACTCGCCAGCACTGCTCTCTACCTACACTTGAATTAGGGCCCAGATAAATCAAGAAAGCAGGGTCCCACAAACTCTTCTTGGACTGTGTGTATGGGTGGGGTGGAAGGTGACAATTATTGTAAAGACTGGGTGTTGGATAGGACAGGATCAGAGATGGGCCTTCAGAGGTCTGAGATTTTCATAGTGCCGTCAGACTACAGTGGCATTATTAAAGTAGGCCCTGTCTCTGCAGCTGTCTGATCTGAGTTTCTCACTGATAGGTGATTTTGGGGAGTTTTCCCCCTAAGCTCCAGTCTATGCTACAGTATATACCAAGGCAGCCCCTAGCTCACACTCATCCACTTCAGGAGTGCACGGGTTGGCAATCTCTCCCAGCCCACTCCTGGAGCACACGTCAGCCGTCACCAGCACATGCTGCTAAACTTTTCCATGAAGCAACTCTGCACTCTGTTCCCTGATATCGTGTTCAGCTCTGTTTAATAGTTACCTCTTCCTATCACCCACCCACACTTACTCCCTCTGTGCCCTGTGGGAGCAATTGTTTGTGGAACACGTGACAGCTGCATGTGTGGAATGTCCTGTCTTTCTGCTTTCCCCTCTTTGAAAGTGATGCAAGGAAATCCTTCCCCTCAGACACACTTACGGATGCAATGGACATACAAATCTCTCTGTATAAAATAGCCGGATCACTTCTCTATTTTTAGTCTGCCTGGAAATGTTTTCCTTGCTGTGCATTTCTTCTGACACTGATTTCCAGTACTGTTTTCTGGTTACTGTTTGTTTTTTGTTTTTCATCATAAAAAGCCCCACAAAGGCAAATATCTTTGGTTGTCTTGACCCAGGGATCAGAGCGGAGGTAAGGAGGAAACAATGGCACTCAAAACATGCCCACAACCCCAGCTCCACCTGTAAACCTAAGGCTAGGATATTTCTACTAAAATGATCAACAGACATTCACCATAGGAAGTTTCTGATATAATCATTAGGATTCTGAGAGAACATCCCATTAAAATGAAAACAGACAGCTCACACCTCTCAGAGTCTGTCTGCAGACTCAGACAGGTGGCCCTGCATCAGGCATATTCAGTGGTTTTCTTCATAATCACTGGGGCCAGAAACAAGCAACGGTTGAACACTGCAGAAATCTGTTGAAAGCTCTTGTGCAGATACCACCCGTCAGTGGCACAAGCCCACCCCGTGTGCCTATTATACTCAGTGCTTATCTAGCACAATGGATCCAACAGCACTATTTCCTTTTATTGATTGCTGTTTGACTCCCGGGGACAGCTCCAGTAAGCATAGATGCGGCTGAGTGAAATAACAACTAATCTATTGCTGTGCCAGTATCTTATGTGTTAGGGGCATGGTAGGTGTTTCCTGCTATGCCTCAAATAATTTGTTACTGTCATCACTGTAATAAAGAATGAAGTGCTAATTCTGGGCAGCAGCTGGAAGCTTCATGGGGTTTGATTTCTGTATTGACTCTGTACGTTGCTAAAGTCAAGGCACGTTTGAACAATTTTACAGCACAACGTGTGCATCACTGGCTGTTGTTTAACTCCATAAGAAAGTTCACTAACTCAAAGCACAGGAGGCACGTGACAGAGAATGTAGAGAGACAATGAAATGAGAGCAAGAGGCAGAGCTTGGATGAAGGACAGAGAGAGAGAAGAGGGAAAGAAGCAGCATCAGGAAGGGGAGGGAATTCTGGAGAGCATAATTATTTCTTTATCTTGATTCTCAGCAGACCCTCTGTTTCTGGATCAGGATGACATGCCCTTCCCCACTGATTCCATTTTTGAACTGGGCTCATGCACCCTTCCAGCTGGCTCCACATAGCACTTTTTCTGAAAAAGATTTAAATATATAAACCCTGGGAGTTCTGGGATTAAACTGTTACGGACACAGAACTGTCACTCCAATGTCTATATAAACAGCACGTGTTTTGGCCTGCATCCATTGGGGGCTTGCCCCCCGGCAATGACTTACTTTAAAGAGCTCCAGTATTGCTAAGTCTCCCCGTTTTACTGCAAGTCTTGCAATATTTGGTGTTTTTTCTTAATATCCCAGCTCCACAAGTACTCTGGTTAGGTGAGAATGTCTGCCTTTTTTTTTAAAGAAGTTTCTAGCTCTCCAGGCTGCGGAGAAAAGCTTGAATATGTGTCCCAAATGCACTCTGTTGGCTCAACAATCAGAAGGCAATTCTTTTAATTTCATAATTTTTAAGCCATTCTCATTTTGGGTGGGGCTGACTCACCTTTTCTGAACGCTTGGGGTTGGCAATACTGGGGCTCACATCAAACAAGCATTCCACAGCTCTCTTCAGCTCAGTAGCTGCAGGGGTGGCTCTAGCTTTTTTGCCGCCCCAAGCACAGCAGCCAGGCTGCCTTTGGTGGCGTGCCTGTGGGAGGTCCTCCGAAGCCACGGGACCAGCGGACCCTCCGCAGGCAAGCCACCGGAGGCAGCCTGCCTGCAGCCCTCGCGGCGCCTGCAGAGCACCCCCCGCAGCTTGCCACCCCAAGCACGTGCTTGGCGTGCTGGGGCCTGGAGCCACCCCTGGTAGCAGGAACAGAGTGCTCCCTGTGAGCCGGAAAGGGGAGAGCCAGCTGTACCCTCCTCAAAGTGGAGAATTGACAGAAAAAGGAGAAATAGCAGTGCCCTTAGGGGTTAGTTCATTCTCGTCTCTGTGCAGGCCAAATCCTGCCCTAAATTACATCTCTGCAACCCCAATAGAGTTGCACAGATGTAATCAAGAAAAGATTTAGCCCCAGAGTTAGGTACCGAAATACCTTAACAAATCTGGTACTAAATGCTTAGTCTGTTTTCCTGTTGACAGAATCATCCTGTAAATTTCCTGTTGATCCTGGTATTTGCACAGCACTTACCTCACAACTAACCATTCCAGCTGAAACATGCCCTGGAGTACTGTCAATGACATCTGAAGTTGGGCAGCACCTTGCTTTCAAACAGGTGATGTGGGTTTTGTCTTGCTTTAAGGGGTATGGCTTGGGAAAAGGACAAGAGTGGGATTTAATTCACTCCCTAATTCTGTCCTGTGGAAAGGTAGTGACTTATAAAGCTTCATGTCTTATGAGCCCTTTTGAGAACTTGCCTCACGATGGAACAGCCAGAGACTCTGCTTTCATTGAAGTCCTTGGCAAAACTGTTATTGACGTCACTGATTGTGAGTTAGAACAACGCTGAAAGCTTTTGAAAATCCCACCCAAAAATGTCAGCCTGGCATGTTTCCTAAAGCCACAGGGTAACTGGAATCTAATTCACTCACTTTATATCTCCTTATCTAGCAACTTCTCATTCAGCCTTAGCTAATCGGTTTCCTCCAGACCCAAATATTTTAATTGCATTCTGTTACACAGTGATACAGGTAATGGCACGAAATCTCCACTTTGCTTATATCAACTCTGAAAACACTAATATCTCTCCCACTACCAACTGGCTGTTAGGAGACCATTTCAGTCTCAAAGGGATTGAGGAATAGTCTTCAGGGAACATGAGGAATAAAGGATCTTCAGTGTGTAGAAGCCAAGGTGATCCTTGCCTTTCTAAATAAACACAGGTAGCAAGGAAAGAACCCAAGTTAGGCAGAGAAAACCCACAAGAGAGTCCAGATTTGTTGGCTCTGTGTCATGGTTAGAAGAAAGGACGGGGAACCAGAAGGATCCTGGGCTTGAATCCTTGCTGATCGCCTGTTTTTTCCTTCCATTAACAGTGAACCCTATGCTAGTTATACAACCTCCATGTTGTGCCTCAGTCAGTTCAAATGGAAAAGTGGGGGTGAAAACCAAAAACAAATTGCCACCAAAATAACCCTCTCCAATCCCCATGGAATTGGTGAACGAGACTGCTTGTTTCTCTTCTGAATAGCTTCCAGAGGTTATTTTAATCCCTTTTTAGTTGCAAATATCATTTATCAGAAGCAGCATGGGCTGGTTGCCAGCTCTTTCAGAGCTTTGATAGTCCAGAGGGGAAAAGGCTCTCAGAAATAACTGGCCTCCTTTTACTGCATATTTCCCTGTCCAAGGGATAGTTGGGATGTAATAATGGGAAACAGTCATCTGATGGAGCAAAGCCCAGGGACTAGTATTGTTTGCTTGGAACCAAAGATTCCTGTGTCATGTTCACTAGTAAGTTCCCAGGCTTCAGAACTTCCTATCATTGGTGTTAATGTCTTCAAAATCAACACAACAATCATTAGGAGGCAAGAGGCATGGGACTGGTTGAGCAAAGGGCTATGGAGTCTTTCATCTCTAGGTCACTGGTCTGAAAGTGAACCTAGCTAATTGTGATCATCTTATGGCCCCATTCAGTGATCTCGATAGGGTGATGGTTTCAACCTGGTTTATAGTAGATGTATCCATTTTTATGTTTTTAAAAAAGCATTGTATTTTACACTGATTGCCATTTCCAGAGGAGAAGCAAAATACAGAACAGGCCACAAAGCCTGAATCATTTTCTTCTGAGCCACGTTGACAATGGACAGATTATGGGAAGCTTCTCTACTTCTGTGGATAAATAAAAGGCTTCAGATTCCAGTGCTGTTATTCTGGCATCTTTCACAAGCACCAACTTAATTTTAAAAGGTTCTAAGAATAGACTGTGAGCTATGGCTGATCATCAGATTTCACTGCACAGGGGGAGGTAGGCAGAAATGAAAGGGGTGACAGGTGGGTGGGTGCGGTACAGTGGATTTGGTTTGGTGGGAGGGGTGAGTGGAAGGACTTGAGAATTTTTTTAATTCTCCCTGGAAAATATTGCTACATGCTGGATTTTGTTTTTCTCTCATTCTCTAGTGTTTGGATTGACTTTGGAAGTTGTCTGCAATGGGAACTTCAGCCAAAGAGTCTTTCAACAGCAGAATACTCTAAAAGGGGTATCTGAAGTACTGGTCACAAGGAGAGCAACAAGCAAGTACTAAATAAATCTGGGTGAATGGATGGGTCATGGGGGCCTGTACCAATCTTGGGGGAGAGTACGGAGAGGAGGTCCCTAGGCAAATATGTTTATAATGGCTATGAATTATTTGCACCTAATTTTTCTTTTGACTTGATACAATAATACCCATTCCCATTCCCATCCCAATACCCAAGGCCTGATTGTGTTTCTTTCCCCATCATGCAAATTCCTGTATTTTGCAAACCGTGGTATAAATTGCAAACTGTTATAGACACTAACTTCACACTGCATTAGTAGACACTGATAAGCCACGCCCATCCTGGTAACATCCTTGTTTCTTTATATTCCTAATATGTTTCAAGGAAAGGACTGGGGTAACTAAAATAAGTAAAAACAAAATGTAAGTGATAGAAATAGAGCTGCTCAAAAATGTCAAGATTTAAATGAAAAAATGTCAGCAGATATGTTTTCATTTTTTCACCACCTAGGTGTGAAAATACAGTTGCCCAGGGAGAATGGGGTGGTATATGTTTTTGTTTTTTTACAAGTTTTACAAGTTTACTTGTTTTTGCTACTTTAAATGAGAGTATTGCTCCTAAGTGGACTAATGGGTCTGCCAGCCTGTCATTTGTAGAACCCTGTCACTCTCACTGCAGAGTGAAGGCACCATGACTTGTACATCTCTTCCCATAGGTAAAAATTATTGCTGGCCTGTGTTACATCTTCTGAAATCCAACAAGCCAAATATTCTTTTTTAATGAAGTACCACTGTAATTTGATCATAAGAATAAGAAAAATAAAGTAACAGCAAAGATAAATATACTCAGCACAGTGTATTATTTACCAGTTATATCCAATCCCATGTCATTCTTTGGTTCAGGCTCCATATACAGAGACTGTCCCATATCTTGGAGGTATTATAATGTAGATTGAAATGGGAGTGGGAGATCACAGTGCAAGCAGGGTGGAGGGACTGCTCCCAAGCCAGGGAAAGGAGGAGTTGTATTCTCTCTCCTCCCCTCTACTTTAACCTCAGTTTAGAAGTGCATTATACATACAAAGTCACCCCACAGTCCAAGCTCCATCTACCATTGGTCTGAACCAGTATCCCAGTTCTGAACACTCCAAAACATGGTGAACCTTCAAATCTCAATCCATATTTTGCTGTTCAGACCCAACTCTGATATAAAAACTTAAAAGTGCTGAATGCCCCCGTGACCCAGAGGGACAGGCCCTGCAAGCAGACCTAAAGTTCTTTGAAACCTGCCAGGGACTGCATGTGGATGATGGGTGGCAGCTGGTAAGCTAAGACCTGCACAGAAGTTATATTTTTCAATCATGTTTTCTCTGTAATGCTTTTGTTTGAATAAATAAGACTGTGACTTTATGAAGGCTGGTTGGTCACTTCTTAAACTTGTCATTGCCCCTGAGAAAACAGGGTTGTGGGTGCTAAACTAAATTCAGATCTTCTGAGGCAATCCCAGTGAGTTGCAGGAGTGTCTCGGAGTCACTGGGCAATGCTCTGGAAATACTCCATATGAAGCCAGTCAGGACTCTGAGAGAGCCTCCTCTCCATGAGCAGACTGTCTCCAGAGCCAGAAGCTTACACAGCTTTGACCTTTCTGGGTCTGACCTCGGAGCATTCAGCATCCCCTTCTCATGCCGTGCGCTTCCACAGCGAGTCCTCACAGGCAGGACTCCTGGGGAAGCCAGTGGGCCCTATACCCCAATTCCACAGTCAGACGTGACTCTCAGCCAGTCAGTAACACAGAAGGTTTATTAGATGACAGTAACACAGTCCCAAACAGAGCTTGTAGGTACAGAGAACAGGACCCCTTGGTCAGGTCCATCTTGGGGGGGTAGGGAGCCAGACCCGATTCTGGCCTCCCTCCATTTTCCCAGCCAGCTCCAAACTGAAACTCACCATCCCTTCCTCTGGCCTTTATCTCTTTCCCGGGCCAGGAGGTCACCTGATCTCTTTGTTCTCCAACACCTTCAGATGGCACCTTGTGGACAGGCCATCAGTTGCCAGGAGACAGGATGTTGGCCATTCTCTGTGCAAACACCATCACACTGGCCCTCTAAGGCTCTGCAACAATCACACACCCTTATCCCACCACCTAGATACTTAAGAAATGCATAGGAGAAACTGAGGCACACACAGTATTCAGAGAAAACATTAAGAACATTCCCACTTCGTCACAAGGAGGAATTTCAGCCTAGGCTAGAGGGGAAGTTGCTGGATTCCTCCCCAAGAAGATTGGTAACTAGAGGGCGAAGACCAAAGTAGCCTGTCCTCAAGAAAGCCATGAAGAGGTCAAAGGTACAGTTAGCTCTGGAACTCTGACAGCTTCGTCACATATGCTCTCTGGCTGTCATGCAGTTAAATTTTCCCAGTGGAAAAGTCCTTCTCTCTGCAGTGTCTCCACTGGATGAAATTCCAAAGGTTCAATTGTGGTGGGAAATGTTGATGCCACAAGTGGATTTCTAATCTGGGGAATAAAGGACTCAGGGTTTCTTTGCTGCTACATCCACGTATATGTACAAGTCATCTAAGACATCTCAAACAGTTATGACTTCTCAATGTACAGGTGCTGTGACTGATGGGAACACCAGGTTTTACATATAAAATCCATATTTCAGCCCAATGTTAATGGAATTACTGATAAAGGAAAGAAATAACACATTAACCACTTAAGGGCCTGATCACCACTGACTTTTATGGGCTTTGGATCTAGCCTTAAAATCCCAAAATTCGGGGTAAGAAACATGGAATAAGTTCTTAGGGAAGAGACCAAAGAGTCTTATTCAAGAAAAGGAGAAGTGAGGGGGGTCTGATGCAGACATCAGGTGTGTTGATCTGGGTTGCTTTTCCTGTTGTTAAAATTGAATTAATTTGTAATGAACTTTGGAGATTTTTGTTTTCGTGAACATCACAAATTTTAACTCTCCTGTGCTGGGTTTCCCCCCTCATTTCTAGGCTTGTTTGTAATGGAAAAATCTGAGCTACTTTCTGTAAATAGCTTCACCATGCGCTGTGGCTGTGCTGAAGTTCACATTTGGGTGTTTTCTGTAGCTTTTTCTCAGCATGCTGTGAAGTGCGGAAATGTGGCAGTGCTCCCAGTCCCCACTGCAGGCCCAGAGAGAATAAGAATGTTAGCAGCAATTGTAGCCCAGGTCCCACAGAATGGAGCAGAGCACTCCTAGCTGGTACCCTGACACCCAACTTCCGTTGCTGCATTACACTTTTTTCCACTGCGTGTTTTGCTGACTGAAACTCCTTGAAATCCACTGTTGATTTACTTGGTCAATAAATATCCTGAGAAGGAGGAATGAAGATGTAAGCATTTCTGCCTCATTTGAGGACTGTGCCAAAGCTGCCAGAAAACAATTCCAAATGGTTCAAGTAAATGCTGAAAGGGCTGATTTAGTGTCTCAGCAACAGGTCTGAAATGCGTAGATCTCTTCCCCACCAGATTCACAGCCTAAAATACTAGCTGGGCTGTCTCTGCTTTTCATCCTTCCTGTACAGATAGATTAAATTTGATGTAGATTACTCTGTGAAGGTCTGTTGTATCAGATATTAAAAACTGAGGTTCTGCATGGACATTAATGCTGCCATAGCGCTTCCTACAAGAAAGAAAGTTTATTCTTGGCCCAGATGTCCTCTCCCTATTATATTTTTGCAGTTTGGCTGTAGCCAGGGCTGGCTCTAGGCACCAGCAAACCAAACACGTGCTTGGGGCGGCACATTTTCAGGGGCGGCATTCTGGTCATTTTTGTTTTGTTTTGTTTTGTTTTAGGTGGCAAAAGCCTAGAACTGGCCATGGCAGCAGCAGCACACTGTGCACAGGGGTGCCCTGGGGCTGCTGCGGTTCATGCCACGGGGAAGCAGCGCCCACACCTTGTGGCTGGGCAGGGCAGGCTCTGAGAAGGGGACACTCAGGCTGGGGGTGCCAGAGCCAGGGCAGGGAGAAGCAGCCTAAGCCGCCCAGGGATTGCAGCAAGGCAGCCAGAAGCATCAACAGCAGCGGGGTCATAGAGGGCGGAGTCCTGCCATGTGGGGCCCATGTTCCGCTCTCCGGGGCTCCATTCCCTCTGGGGCTACCCTGCCCTGGCTCCTCAGCCTCTTGCTGGGGCGATCGCCGGTCTCTGCTCCCCCAGGTCCTGGCTGTTCCTGGAGGCGGGAGCCTTGACTAGAGGGACTCTGGACTGAGGCATGGCCCGGGAGCCCCACTGCTTACCCCAACTCTGCCAGCACTGGACCAGCTGGAGGTGAGGGAGGAGTGGGCAGAGTCAGCACTGGTAGTGGGGAGTCCAGCAATGGGGCGGTAGGGTGTGCGGGTGAGGGAGCACTGGAGGAGGGGGTGAGAGCCCAGGGTTGGGGTAGGGGGCAGCCAAAATTTTTTTTGCTTGGGGTGGTAAAAAACCTAGAGCCAGCCCTGGCTGTAGCCCTCCACCCCAGAGGTGAGTGCATTTCAGTGCATTGACTATGTAAAGTGCTTTAGAAGAAAGTTGCTATATATATATATATAGTGTTTTTTTGCAGTGGCCTCACAAACTTTTGTTGTTGTTTTGCGGGAGAGCAGAAAGGAGACTGAAGTGTGGATGGATCTTGGTGAGGTGAGAAGGATTTAGGGAATTGAGGGAGCAAAACAGGAAACCAGAAACTTGGGAGCAGAAGACTGGTGGAGGGAGACACCCAGAAGGATGGAGAAGGAAAGAATGACATCTCTCTACACCTTAGGGCCTGGGAGAGAAGTAAGTGGAGTCCTCTTCCCAGCAGCCAGTGGGTTTGGTTGATCTGGTTAGTTTTTTTGCATGTGCATTTAAGGTTGGAATTTTCAGCTTCTAATGATCACATAAATTGGGGCCACAGTTTCCCCTAAAAGCCCATAAATTACACTGAAAACAGTAAAAAGAACAGGAGTACTTGTGGCACCTTAGAGACTAATAAATTTATTTCAGCATGAGCTTTCGCGGTCTATAGCTCACTTCTTCGGATGCATAAAATGGAACACACAGACAGGAGATATTTATACATACAGAGAACATGAAAAGGTGGAAGTACGCATACCAGTTGGAAGAGCCCAATCAAATGAGATGAGCTATCATCTTGGGCTCTTTCAGATGGTATGCGTACTTCCACCTTTTCATGTTCTCTATATGTATAAATATCTCCTGTCCGTGTGTTCCATTCCATGCATCCAAAGAAGTGGGTTGTAGCCCACGAAAGCTTATGCTGAAATAAATTTGTTAGTCTCTAAGGTGCCACAAGTACTCCTGTTCTTTTTGTGGATACAGACTAACACTGCTGCTACTCTGAAACCTGTCACTAAAAACAGTGATTTCTTATTTCTTTGCCTTCAAACTAGGTGATTCAATCTCATGATTTTTTGGGGAGTCTGATTCGTGATTTTTTAGCACTTGGGATTGGCAATACTGAAACAAAGGATCCTTCCTTCACTGTAAAAGCAGCAAACAGTCCTGTGGCACCTTATAGACTAACAGACGTATTGGGGCATGAGCTTTCGTGGGTGAATACCCACTTTGTCAGATGCACGTTGGTATTCACCCATGAAAGCTCATGCTCCAATACGTCTGTTAGTCTATAAGGTGCCACAGGACTCTTAGCTGCTTTTATAGATCCAGACTAACATGGCTACCCCTCTGTTCCTTCACTGTGAGCTGCATGCACTCACTGTAAGATGCCTGTGGATCCTGAACATACTGTCCAGTCAATAGGCATAATCTCAAAACTCAGGAGGAGAGTTTGTCCTTTACATAGCAGTCCAGAGCTTCTTGACTCCTCCTCCGTTTTAGAAAGACCATTTGACACACTACATTTTGAGATTGGTTTCAAAAGATATTTTAAGGCTTTCAGTTCTTCTTCGAATGCTTGCTCATGGCTATTCCACAGTAGGTGTGCGTGCTCGCCACGTGCACTGGTGCTGGAAGTTTTTCCCTCAGCAGCACCCATAGAGGGAGCGCTGCTGCAACCCCTGGAGTGGCACCTCTATAGCTCCCTATAAGGGGAGCCCCGCGCTCCCCCCACCCTCAGTTCCTCTGTGCCGCCAGTGACGGTGCATCATAACTAATTGCTGCAGCTTTGCTGCAGCTCGTCCCATAACTCGTTTCATCATTAGTAGTACCTGTGTTAGTTAGTTCAATAAAGTTTCAGCTTAGTTAGTTAGTGTGCAGGCCGGGGCATGCCCTGGGCCCCAGAGTTTAACTCGTGCAAGTCTTGCAGGCATTGGAAGCCTAGAAGTGACCCGCACTCTGATTGTCTCCACTGCTTGGGCAAATCTCACATTAGTGACCGCTGTAAGATCTGCAGGTCCTTTAAACCCAGAACTAAAAAAAAGAGAGACATTAGACTTCGGGACCTTCTCATGGAGCCAGCATTGGTCCCAACCCCAGTGCACTGAGCAGAATCGGCACCGGGCACTTTGTTTTCAGTACTCAGCGATTTCCCAGCACCTTCTGGTGGCCGGCACAGCTCCCCATCCAAGAAGCAGAGAAAGGCCCTGTCCTCTCAGAGGTGTTGAGAGAAAGCAAGGGGTGAGGTTAGACCCACATCAGGCAGTCCCAGTTTTCCCCACCCCAGGCTCCAGAGCTCCGACTCAGGTTGCGCGGAGCAGCCTGGTTGCATCAATTCAGGCCTCTCCTGATGTTTGCATGCTTTCGACGTCGGAGGTCTTGCAGGTGGCCAAAGACATTATGACTCTGCAGGTGCCCGGGGCACCACCGGCACCCAGACCCTGCTCCACAGGCGAGCCGCCACTGGGCTCCCATCAGTCGACACCAACATGACACAGATCCCAGTGAGGGGATCGCTCTTGGGCCCGCTCGCCGCTCAGTGTCCTATCAGGACACAGCCACCAGCCTCCACTTTTGTCGCCCAACAGGTTGTCTTGTCAGGTGCCATTGGAGAGGAGTTCCAGGCACTGCTCCACGCTGAGTTCAGAGTATCGGCGGGACAGGCGCAGACGCCTTAGACGCTCCCTTTCTCAGTGGAGCTACCAAAGCCACTACCAACACGGGTGCCGTCGCCGGTCACGCTCCAGCTGTCTCGCCTCGAGACACTGTGCCCATGTCTCCTGGTGGGGATCGCCAGCTCCCTGTCATCAGGAATCCAGGCGTTGAAGCATCTCAAGGAGTACCAGCTCGAGGCAGCACTGTTTCTCAATGTCAGAATCCCAGTCCCATGGCAGACATCATTCCTGGTACCACCACTCGTACCACTCCCACGGCACCAATAAGTCGTTGGTACTCCAACCTCGACCTCCATGCGGCACCCTACAACTCAGCCAGGCCAACCTGACCAGCTGGTGCCACTGGTGCTGTACCAGAGTCAATGGCAGGGGCCCCCGTACACACCCAGCAAGGCCCTCGGTCAATAGCAGAGGCATCGGAGACTCCTTCAGCCGCACTATCCAGACCTCCGAGGGATAGATCAGTGGGTCATGGATCCTCAGCACTGCATGAGGAGTCCGCCCAAGGGGTGGATCCTGTGGCACCGGCTGATGTGCAGAGCCCCGTACTGTCCCCCTCCCCATCCCTCACCAGATGACAAAATTGCAGCCCCACCCCCCTCTGCACCGCAGGAGGACTTTAGGGCTCATCAGGAGCTACTAAAGTGAGTAGCATCCAGTCTCCAGCTCCAAGCTGAGGAGATGGAGGGACCCTCAGACTCATTGTTTAATGTGCTCTCGTCCTCAGAGTGCACCATCCCGCTACATGAAGGGGTGGCTAACATCTCCATTGCCCTCTGGCGAATGCCGGCCTCCCTCGCCCCAATATTGAAAAAGGCTAAGCGCAAATACTTCATACCCACGAAAGAGCACAAATACTTTTATACCCACCCGGCCCCCAACTCCCTAGTGGTGGAGTCCTGTGGAAGCAAAGAAAAAACTGACAGGAAGGGAATTGCAATGCATGACAGTTTTTAGCAAAAGTCAGACTGTGACCCTAATAATGCGAAAAATGTAAAAGCGAGGATTGTGTAAGGCGAGTAAAAAAAAGACTGCAAAAAGTTGTTTCAACCTTATGTAAATAATATGTAAATAATTCAAAATATAAACTAAAGTCTCTTAAATAAAAAAAAAAACAAAATATCAAAATAACCTATTGTGGCAAATTGCCGGCACTATTTTGATGGGTCTCACGCTTTCTCTTCTTTGGGGAGGGTTCAGGGCACCATTTCTTGCCCCTGCAGTGGAATGTTAACTGCCCCACTAGTGTCCTAGAGGAGGGGAGTGGAGAGGGAAGGACCTGGGCCCGCCCTCTACTCCAGGTCCCAGCCCAGGGGCCCTGAGGATAGTGGTAAACCACTTGAACTGACACTTCCTTCCCCTGGGCTACTTCGCTCTCCTGCCCTTCAGCTTGTGGGGGGACTTCCTGCCCTCCCTCTGTACAAGGCAGGTGCCCCTTTACCTAGGGTCTTGGACTTCTTAGCTCACCGCAGCACTTCTCTAAACTGTCCTCTGCTTCCCTTCAAACTGTTCTCTGCTCCAGCACCAATTCCTCTCTGCTCCAACTCCTTCAAACTGTTCTCTGCTTCAACTCCCACACTCTCTGATTGAAGCAGGGGTTTTTATCATGCGACTGACTTCAGGTGCTCTAATTGGCTTCAGGTGCTCTAGTTAATCTATATCAAACTTTCTTCCCCTTTCAGGGAATAAGGCTCCCTTCTAACTCTCTCCTGCTGCCCTCTGGCCATGCTGTATCACACCTATGTATAAACAAAATGCAGCTGTTACTTATTATTGTCTATAACGAAAATATAAATGCTTGCTGTAATTGTTTATCTGTTAAAAAACCTGTCTAAAAAACAAACAAACCCTATATGCTAATGCACTCTCTCCCTGCTGTAGCTGCTAAACAAAATAAAGTATCTGACTTTGCTGTACCCAAACAAATAAGTAAAAACTCTGTTATTCTCCAACAGTCCGTAAATCAGAGGGAAAGACAGTGTCAACCAGGACCCACCCCCCAAAATAAAGACTCTAAAAGACTGGACTTGTTTGGCAGGAAGCTTTATTTGTCTGCTAGCTTCCAGCTCCAGGTGGCCATCCACCAGGCCCTCCTCAGTCATTAAGAGTTTAACTTGTAGGGGTCACTGCCGAAATTCGAGCCCTCCCCTCCGGAATGCGAATGGAAGGATTTTAAGGTGCTGGTGGAGGAGGGCACCACCACCGCAAAGGCTGATCTTCAGGAGGCATTGGATGCCGGTCCATGGCTTCAGCCGTGTCCATGCGCAGGGCATCATGGCTACTGCTGTCTGGGCTCTCCGTGGAGGCGCAGTCTGTGATGCAGGATCTCCCCTTTGACAGCAAGGACTTGTTTGCAGAACAAACAGATGTGAGGCTCCATGGCATGAAGGACTCATGTACTACTCTTCAGACCCTCAGGCTCTACGTCCTGCCCAAGGAAAATCCCAAGACACAGGCCTCCATCCCTGCGCCCCAGCCGAGAAATGAGCCCACATA
Organism: Chelonoidis abingdonii; assembly: GCF_003597395.2. Lineage (NCBI taxonomy): Eukaryota > Metazoa > Chordata > Testudines > Testudinidae > Chelonoidis > Chelonoidis abingdonii. The sequence goes on from NC_133772.1 coordinate 75,988,901, forward strand.
CAAGAGGTCCAAGACCCAAAAGAGGCGACCTCAGAGGCAGTCTCACCCTGCCCCACAGCCTGGGCCCTCCAGAGGCAAGCAGCAGGGCAAGAGGTGGTCTTAACTGGTTGCAGGAGGGTACCCCAGTGACTCCCACAAGGACCCTTCTACTAATAAAGTTTGCCTTCAGCAACCGCTTGTGTGCGTTCCTTATGGAATGGTCCCGAATAACATCGGACCGATGGGTCCTCAACACCATTTCCCAGGGTTACATGCTACAATTTGTCTCATGGCTGCCCTCCCAGCTCCCTCCTTCAGAAGGCAAGGGGGACCCGTCACATTTACCCCTGCTACAGCTGGAAGTGGCTCAGCTCCTCAGCTTGGGAGCTGTGGAGAAGGTTCCGTGAGAGTTCTGGGGGAAAGGGTTTTACTCCCATTACTTCCTGATGCCGAGGTGAAAGGGGGGCTCAGGCCCATCTTGGATCTGCGAGACCTCAATCGGTTCATGGCAAAATGCCAGTTCTACATGGTCTCTCTGGCATGTATCATACCCACTCTGGACACTGGCAATTGGTATGCATCCCTGGACCCTCAGGACACATATTTTCTTATCCATATATTCGAGGGGCACAGATGCTTCCTCCGTTTCCTAGTGAGACAGGACCACTACCAATTTACGGTCCTCCCGTTTGGCCTGTCCTCCACTCTCAGGGTATTCACAAAGTGTATGGTGGTAGTGGTGGACTACCTCAGACTCTGAGGAGTACAGATATTCCCCTATTTCGACAACTGTCTGCTCAAGGGCAGCTCGCAGTCCCAGGTGCAGAACCATGTGGACCTGCTCTTGGCTACTTGTGCTAACCTAGGCCTACTAGTAAACGAGGCCAAGTCGACATAGAATTCATAGGCACTCTCCTGGATGCCTCCAAGGCCACAGCCTCCCTTCTCATGGACAGGTTCCAGACCCTGAAGGGGCTTATAGCCTCGGTCATGGAGTTCCCCATCATCACGGCCAGGACATGCCTGCAGCTCTTGGGCCGTATGGTGGCGTGCATGTATGTGGTCCGCCACGCCAGGCTTCGGATGAGGCCCCTCCAACTCTGGTTGGCCTCCGAGTTCTCCCAAGCCTGGGAGAAACTAGACAAAGTCCTCTTGGTACCGGCGCAGGTGATTGCCACTCTACAATGGTGGTCCTTCCTGGCCAATATGCTCCAGGGAGTTCCCTTCCAGGACCCGACCCCATCGCTAGACCTAGTGTCCGACACGTCGGACCTGGGCTGGGGGGGGCCCACATAGGGAACTCACAGACCCAAGGGATTTGGTCAGCCGCTGAGCTGTCTCTTCACATAAACGTCAGGGAACTCAGGACAATACACTTAGCCTGTATGGCGTTCAGCTCACAGCTGCATGGCAACGTGTTCAGGGCACTCACGGACCACATCGCCGTGATGTTTTACATCAACAGGCAAGGTGGGACGAGGTCCTCGGCCTTCTGCCTGGAAGCCTTCAGCCTAAGGGAGTTCTGTATGGCCCACGACATCTCTCTGAAGGCTTTCCACCTATCAGGTGTCAACAACTCACAGGCCGATTGCTTGAGCACGTTTTTCTCCTCCCAACACGAGAAGTTGCTCCACTCAGAGATCACTCACCAGCTTTTCTGAGCGTGGGGCACTCCCCAAGTAGACCTGTTTGCGACCCAACAGAACCACCATTGCCACAGGTTCTGTTCCAGAGGCGGGGTGGGGAGGAATATGATCTCAGATGCCTTCTTCCTGTCATGGTTAGGTCAACTCCTCTATGCCTTTCCCCCATTTCCTCTCATTGGCAAGGTCCTGGAGAAAGTAAAAATGGACAAGGCACGCGTCCTCCTGATCACCCCAGCTTGATCCCGGCAACATTGGTATGGGACCCTCCTGGGCTTGCTCGTGGCCTCTCCATGGCCATTGCCACTCTGCCTGGACCTACTCTCCCAGGACCAGGCCTCCTCCTCCACCCTAGTCTGGCCACGCTCCATTTGACAGCGTGGCTGATCAATGGCTAGATGCGGAGGAGAGAAGGTGTTTGGAAGGGGTCAGGTGTGTCCTCCTTGAAAGTAGAAAGCCATCCACATGCCGAGCCTACCTGGCAAAGTGGTCCAGGTTCTCCAGGTGGGCAGGCAAGAGGGGTACTTCCCCAATGTCCGCCCCACTCCAACTTTTCCTCGAGTACCTTCTTCACCTTAGAACTCAAGGCCTGGCTCCTTCCTCCATCAGGGTGCACCTGATGGCTATTTCGACTTTCCATCTGCTGGTCCAGAGCTGCTCGGTTTTCTCCCATGCCATGACCAGGCATTTCCTCAAAGGGCTAGACCAGTCCTTTCCTTATGATAGAGCCCTGTCCCTCAGTGGGATCTAAATTCGGTGTTATCCCACCTCACGGGGCCCCTGTTCGAATCCCTGGCCACATGTTCATGGTCTCACCTTTCGTGGAAGGTAGCCTTCCTCGTGGCCATCACGTAAGGCCCAGTGGGTCTCAGAGCTCAAGCCCCTTACACAGTCTTTCACAAGGACAAGGTTCAGCTCTGCCCACACCCGGCATTCCTCCCTAAGGTGGTCTCCGCTTTTCACATGGGCCAGGACATCTTCCTGCCTATCCTCTGCCCCAAACCTCATGCCTCTAATGAGGAACATTGCGTCCATATGCTCGATGTGCGCAGCGCACTGGCTTTTTACCTGGATCGGACTAAGCCGTTCCGCAGGTCCTCGCCACTCTTTGTTGCTTCAGCCAAGTGCATAAAGGGTCAACCGATCTCCACCCAGAGGCTTTCCCAGTGGATTACAGCATGTATCCACACATGCTATGACCTAGCAGGGGTTCCCGCACCACCTATCGTAAGAGCTTACTCGACAAGGGCTCAGGCCTCGTCGGACGCCTTTGTGGCCCATGTCCCTATTCAGGACATCTGTAGATCCGCTACCTGGGCCTCAGTACTCATGTTCACGTCGCACTATGTGATATTCTCCCACACCAGGGATGACGCTGATTTCGGTAGGGCTGTGCTTCAGCCAGGGAGTCTATGAACTCCTACCCACCTCCATCAGACATAGCTTGCAATCACTTACTGTGGAATACACATGAGCAAGCATTCAAAGAAGAAAGGACAGTTCTTCTTACCTGTTCCATAACTGGTGTTCTTCGAGGTTTGTTGCTCATGTCTATTCCACATCCTGCCCTCCTTCTCCTCTGTTGGAGTTGGTCCGTCAAGAAGGAACTGAAGGTAGGGGGAGCACGTGTCTCCCCTTATAGCGTGCTATAGAGGCACCACTCCAGGGGTCGTAGCAGCGCTCCACCTACGGGTACTGCTGAGGGAAAAACTTCTGGCATCGGTGCACATGGCAAGCAAGCACACCTACTGTGGAATAGACATGAGCAACACATCCCGAAGAATGCCAGTTATGGACCAGGTAACTGTCCTTTTTTTGATTGATAGCTGGTAAAACTTGCCCAAATTATTCACCCTTTTGCCAGTTTAAAAAGTTCAAGAACCCCTTTCCTGGGTCCAGCTCTTGGTCAAGTTCATGCCTAGGAAGCTGATTACTGGCACTGACAATCAGAGGGGCTGGGCTTGTAAGGGCAAAAACAACCAAAAGTTGCTTTCCAGCATCATAGAAAGAGAATAAATTCCCTTGATTTTTCACTGGTTAATTAAAGTACCTTTAACTAGAAAATCCAAAGTGAATCTGCACTTGGAAGCACATGAATTACTGCAGAGAATGCATGCGTCTTTTAACAGGTCATTGACTAAAAATGATCTTGATGTAAATGTAATCATGTAACAGACCTAGAATCATGAACTCCAGCAAACTCCAAAGACAGCTAGGAGACAGCAATGCTCCACCCTCAGAATGAGGAGTCGAAGCCGTGATGAATCATCCTTATTGTATACTAGTCTTGATGGTTGACATGTTGGCCCACTAATGGCTCCTTCATTCCCATCATCCACGCAAATCAGCTTGGGTTTCTGACACCCTGTGCCAAATGAAGAGAAAGTGTGGAAACACTAGCAGTAGTGGCAGAAAATGAAGACTGATACAAACAGTATGAGACATAATGAATGCTTCCAAGCCTATGCTGAGGCTGTATTACAGGCCAAGAAAACCTTCCTTTCTGTAATGAAATGCTAAACTGTATTATACGGTTCAGCTACTGTAGACTCTCGCTATAACAGCCTTCACAATAGCGAACCTTGGGTTATAGCAAATGTGGTCCCTAGATCCCACCTCCATTCCATCCTCAATCACTGAGCACTGAGAGGTGCTTCAGCCCTGGGGCTGCGGTAGGGGCTGACCGGTCCTCTGGCCCTGGGGCTTTGGCCAGAACACAGTGCTTCTCCAGACTGGGGCTGAAGCGGGGAGGCACAGAGCTCCTCCAGTCCTGGAGCTCTGGCCAGGACTGAGAACTCCTCCAGCTCTGGGGCTGAGGAAGGGAGAAAGAGTTCCTCTGGCCTTCAGCTCACAACAGACACCTGGTAGTGCATAGAAGTGAACATGTCTCTGGTGTATCTCTCTGAGGTCCGTAGCCATCCCAAATCTGGTTCAAGAGCCAGATCTGCTAGTAGCAGCATATACGCCAACTCCATGGCTGCTCCAGTGCTGGAGCACACATGGGGAAAAATTAGTGGGTGCTTTGCACCCACCGACAGCTAAGCTCCCTGTCCCAGCCTCACCTCCACCTCCTCCCGGAGTGCACCGCGTCACCGCTCCTCCACCTACCTCCCAGCTCTTGCCACCGCTAAACAGCTGTAGCAAGCTGTGGGAGGAGGGGGAGGAGTGGAAACACGGCACGCTCAGGGGAAGAAGCGGGGCCAGGGTGGGAATTTGGGGAAGAGGTCAAATGGGGCAGGGAGGGGGTAGAGTTGGGGCAGGGCCGGGGACAGAAGGGGGTTGAGCACCCACCGGTGCCATTAGAAGTCGGCATCTATGAGTAGCAGCCCTGCAATCTACTGTGGACAAGGCATACATGACATAATGTCAGAAGAAAACTAGTGCCAGAGGAGAACAGAAACAGAAGTAAAACTGCAACAAACTTTGCAGAAAGAAAGGGAGGGAAATGGTACAAGGGTTGTAGAATTGATCTCATCAACATGCCACTTTTCAGTGTCCTAGAGAACTTCAGCTTTGGTAGACCTTCAGAGTGAACAGACTGGAAGCAGTATTTTGAAAGACTTTGCATTGCTGCAAAACTCCATAAGAAAATGGGAGATATTCAAGTATCATCTTTAATTTATGCTATGAGGAAGAAGGCAGAACATATGTTTAAATCACTTACCTTTACTGAAGACAGTCACCAAGATGACTATGAAAGAGTCCTGGCTATGTTTGATGCATACGTTATTCCTCAGAGAAATGCGGTTTATGAAAAAGCATGTTTTCACCAGAGAATTCAGGAATCAAGAGAAAATGTTAAATCTTTTATAAGAACTTTGCATGCACCAGTGGAGGGGAACTCTAGAGCTCTCTGCCCACCCGCTGCTGCCCAGGATCTTCATTTTATCATGGATATTTTTACTAACAGTCAGGGACATGTCAGGGGCTTCCTGAATTCTTCATTATTCCCCGTGACCTGTCCCTGACTTTTACTAAAAATATCTGTGATTAAATCTTAGCCTTAACCATGAGATACTGCTGTCTTGCCTGAAAGACAAGGAAAGAGTCAAAGGTAATTCACTGAAATGGGTTGAGTCCCTCATGGAGGGAGACACTCTATGAGTAATGATGGGAAATGGCACCTAGATCCCTCACTCGTGGAGTCCCACAAGGATCAGTTCTCTCTCTTGTCCTTTTAAACACCTACCTGCAACCACTAGGTGAACTAGTCAGACACCAGGGACTCAAGTGCCAGCAATATGCAATAACACAGCTCCACCTATCCTTCACCACAAATGGTCACACCACTACCACCAGGATGGCCCAGTGCTTGGATGAGGTTAGTTCATGGACGAAGAACAGCTGGCTGAAGCTGACCCCAAGCTTGACAAGAGCTTAAGAAAGGGCATTAAAGAGTTTGCAGCCACAGTGCAGTCTCCTTTGGTTGAAGGTACTCACCCATGATTGGTCAATTCAGTCCATAGAAGAAAAGTACTCTGGGATGCCTTCTGGACACTGAGCTCTCACACAAAATGCATTACTTGTGGATGCTGCTACCATCTCTGGTCATCTAGAAAAGTGGTTCTCAACAGTGTCATGGATACTCCTAGGGATACACAGAGATCTTCTCAGGGGTACATCAATTCATATAGATATTTGCATAGTTGTACAACAGAGTACATAAAAAGCACTAGCGAAATCAGTACAAACTAAAATTTCATACAGACAATGACTTGTTTATACTGCTCTATATACTATACCAGAGATCAGCAACCTTTGGCACACAGCTTGCCAGGGTAAGCACCCTGGCGGGCTGGCCCGGTTTGTTTACCTGCCGCGTCCACAGGTTCGGCTGATCGTGGCTCCCACTGGCTGCGGTTCACAGCTCCAGGCCAATGGGGGCTGCGGGAAGTGGCGCGGGCTGAAGGATGTGCTGGCCGCCCTTTCCACAGCCCCCATTGGCCTGGAGCGGTGAACCATGGCCAGTGGGAGCCACAATAGGCCGAACCTGCAGACATAGCAGATAAACAAACCGGCCCTGGCGAGCTGCCTGCCAAAGGTTGCCAATCCCTGTACTATAGACTGAAATGTAAGTACAATATTTGTATTCCAATTGATTTATTCTGTAATTATATGGTAAAAATTTGAAAGTAACCAATTTTTCAGTACTAGTGTGCTGTGACACTTCTGTATTTTTGTCTGATTTTTGTAAGAAAGTAGATTTTAAGTGAGGTGAAACTTGGGAGTACACAAGACAAATCAGACTCCTGAAAGGGGTACAGTTGTCTGGAAAGGTTGAGAGCCACTGAAGTAGAAGACTCCATCCCATCCAGGTGGATGATGAGCTGGCCTCAGTTATTCATGCATTCATCATCATTCTGCTGGACTGCAATGCAATACAATATACCTGGGCATGAACCCTTCAGCACTGAGGAAACGCCACCTAGTACAAAATGCTGCAGCATGTCTCTCAGCAGCACAGGCTACTGTGAACACATCAAACCTGCCCTATTGCTCCCCATACCATTTCAAATCAAGTTCAAGGTCTCAGTCCTTATCTTCAAGAAACGCCATGACCTGGGCCCTGGATAGCAAAAGTCTGTCGAAAGCTCCAGGATGAAGACTGTGATTGAAAACTCTGCTTCTCTGACCCAATGGGACGCTCTATGATAAGAGTAAAGCCTGTCTGTGGGTGAAATAGAACTCTATTGGAGGCCAAGCCAAGACTGTGGCATGAACTCACCCAGGAACAAGGACCATCACAAACCTCAACACCTTCCTCTCCAAGTGCAAGGCACATTTCTTTGGCCCTGTCTTTTCTAACATAAGCATATGGGAACATGGATATTATATAAAAAAACCCTAACATCTTACCAAAACAGGACAATTCACTGTGCACGCTTCTTCCCCTGGGGAAAGGATTACGGAATGAACAATGGGTGACAGATGTGTAGTGATATCACTTAATGCACTCCTGGAAGGCACTCAGATACTGTGATGATAAACACAGTATAAGAACCTATGTAGACGAGAATAGATAAGCAGTTACTTTCTTTGGCATTATTTATACAGTGATTATGTGTGTGTATTGCACTATACAGATACTTAAAATACAGGCTCTGATTTAAGAGCTGTACTTGAGAAGCCATCTGCAGTACATAACAACTTATTGAACGTACAATGTATGAACAATAATATGCATGGTTATGTTCCAGCAGATAGCACTATTTATATTATGTACATAAACAGATCTCTCTTTTATATATAACTCTTGTAACACCTGCCCCAAGAAGCTCACAGTCAGTCTGAACTTAACACAGAGTGGGGGGGGGGGGGTTACGCACAAAGTAGAAATGGTTAAAAGAAGTGTTGCAATAGTGTGTACTCATGAGAGATGTTGATTGTCATGTGGCTATCTTGTTAATTCCTCCCCTGGATTTTTTTTTCAATATTTACATTAGAATTTTTTCTATCCTATAAAAAAAAATCATGGGGGGAGAGTGTTGAAAATTGATCTCTGTCTTGCTCCCTTTCATCACCTTCTGACACCATGTCTCAGTAAATATGAGGAACCTAGACTTTAGAGCTGAAAAAGACCTATTAGGTAGAGCTGTTAAAAAGTACACCAAAAAAAAATTTTTTTTCAACTTTTTTAGGGTTTTTTTTTAAAAAAGGATTAACTGTGGAGCTGGTCAAACCAAACAATGAAACTTTTTATCAGTTTGGGGGGGGTGTGTCAAATTTTCAGCAAAAAATGTTGGCCAGCTTTACTATTAAGAGCAGTGGGGATGGTCTGCATCAACTGTTGGGCCAGTACAGTTTGGTTCCCAACAGGACATTATCTAGTGTTTTGTCAAACCCAGTTTTAAATATCCTGAATGACTGGGCTTGTACCACATCCTTAAGGGCAATTTTCCAGAAAAAATAGGCTTCAGCTTTAGAGATACTCAGCCTCAAAAAATTATGAAATTGGATTAAAAATCAGGAGGTTTTTTTAAAACAATGCAACATTTTGGGTTCTTTTTATTTGAACCTTCCAGGTGCACTCGGTTTTTTTGTTGTGTCCATGAGAGCTAGAAACTTTTATTTTAATGTGAAAGCTGAAATTCTCACCGAATCACATGACTCCAGGAACTGGGACTTCTAATAAAACATCAGATATTTCAAGACTGGCAATAAAATCATGAGAGTTGACAACACTGCCGTCCACATAAACATGCAGCCCTGACTTGTCTCTAAACCAAGTTATAAAGAGTCAGTTATTTGAATTATTTTTCCTAAATACCTCCTGAGACACTTGTAGGAGTCAAGAGTTTCCAGATCTTGCCTGAAGAAAGATTTTCAAAAACATATAATCTATATATATTAATGCACATCATGGGCGGCGGGTGTCACAGGCCAGGGGAGGCTGAGCCTCCCCAAACAGCCCTATATGGCCCCACTCACACTCCTCCCCCAGGCCCTCTCCTGCTTCCTGCTGGTGCACTGGGGCTAGTGGGGGCTGGCCTGCAGCCCAAGACTCTGGGCAACTGGGGCCAGTGCTTGTGATGCCCCCTGGTGCTCTGGGGTGGTGGGGGTCTGCACTGCCTGGCTGACACTCCAGGGCTGGAGGCTGTGCCGCCCGCCCAGTTCTATGGAGCAGAGGGCACTGGGGCTGTGCCACCCGGTGCTCCAGGGCTGGAGGCGCTCGGTTATCCGAGGGCTGGGGTGGTGGGGCCGGCAGCCACGGTGGGGGGCTCTGGGCTCCGACGGGGGAGGGGAGCAGAAGGGGCAGGGGTTTACTTGTATTGGTTCTGTTTACTTGTCGTCTTTTCTTAAAGGGCAGAAGGAAATGAAGGCTCCAGTAGAGTACATTGGCCAACAGAGGTGGATCCTCCTAACTGCCTGTCTGCAGGGGATCTTTGCTGATTTCGTGAAAATAGTATAAGCAGCTCCAGCTCCCAGGACATCTCTCTTCCAGCCACGGACGCCTCCTCAATATCTAGTGAGAATAATGGCTCTGAGAAGTTAATCCAACATCTGTTCAGCTCCTTGCTGTTAGTGTTATGTTTGGAGCTCACCCTGGTATCCCCTCTGCCTCAGGAGCTATGCCAGCAGATCCTTGTGTAGCATAAAGTTTTTTGGAAGAGAGTAGAAACTGTGTATCTGGCTTATGGTCTCAGTAATTGATTGTTTGAATAAAGTGAAATCCTCATACTCCTGAATGTCCCTGAGCCTTTAACTCTCAACTCGTCTGTTCATTACAAAATAGTCCTGGTCAGTGCAGTCCCTTAATATCATTCCAAAAAGTCTGAATGTGGCCTTGTTTTTCCCTCCTGATTAGGTAGATTCTTCTGATCTGTGCTGTGGGAGATCTCATTTGGCCAGCTGTGATTGTCACCTGATAACCAGACTCTAGAGCAGATGTAACTGATTAGGGCAGACTTCTGCATCTGGTGACTGGATTTTTGTGTACAGTACGTGTACCCTGCATGTTGGCACAACCAAATATTGTGGTCTGCAGGCAGAAATGATGTGTTTATTTCTGCTGTTTTGGCAGGGGGACAGATCTGAAATCCTGATGATGAGTCAAGACAACTTGCTGCTCTGCTTCCTGTAGACCAACATCAAGGCATCTGGTGTCGCCTTTTCAGTTGTAGGTCTATTTAGCCACAGCCCAAGATCGGAACCAGATGGTGGCAGTCTGGGATTTTTTTTAAACAAACATATTCGGTGCAGCATTATTCTGTTTTGAGTTCCTGTTTCCTTTCCCATCTGTCTGAGAAGCTGATTCATAAATCTCCCACTGTACATGCTTCCTTCCTCCTCACTCCACTACTCCCCAGATTCCAATAAGAAGCCAGTTTTCAGGCATGGGTTTACATTGCAACTAGACTTGTGCAAAGCATGGCGAATTTGCATCACAGTGGTTTTTGTGTAAACATTTTTTGTTCTTGTTTCCACCTGCTTAGGGTTTGAATCCTCCTGAGTTTTCTGGATTTGACTGACCCCAAAATCGCAACGCAAAACTCCATTGAAATGGCCAGGTTTCAACTGGCTTCACATCAAAACCAGATAAAACTGCAGGCTTCCCAGGATTTCAATGCAAACCTCATATACCGGCTCTAGTTCAGACCAAAGGCTTGATTCTCCACTAGCTTGCACCTTGTGTTGTCATTTACTCAATGCAAAGTGGGTGTAAAGAACTACCAATCTGATTCGTTAGCATTTGCACCCACTGTGCATAGTCATAAGTAACAACACCAGAGTCAAGACCAGGGAGAAAGAGGCTCATGAGCTGGACAAAAATATTCCCAAAGAAATTTAAAAACCTCCAAACTGGAAGTTTTCACATGTTATTTTGATTTGGGGGGACACTGTCTAATTTTATAAAAATGCAAAAATTTAAATTTAAAAGTGTAGGCCAGATGCTACTGTTACACCAGTGTAAATTTATGTTAACTTCATTGACTTCAGTAGAGTTTTTCTGGATTTACACTTGTTACGCTGAAAGGAGACTTTAGCCCCAGGTCCGTTTTCCCTCCACTCCAAATATCCTTTTTTCTTTCAAATGTTGTCAGATATGTGGGGACAATTCCCATGTAAGTGTTCTTCTTTATTCTATTGAAGAAACTTATTTTTTAAAGAGATATACTCTTCCTTGTAATTACAGATAATAATTAAAATTTCCTCTGTATCACACACGCATTTTCCTCTGAGGTTTTTAATAATTCTGTAGGTCAGCAGAGTTTTAACCAAATATGCGTTGCCACGAAAGCTGTGCATCTCTTTTAAGTCTTTTCTTAGTCATAGATTTTAAGACCAGAAGAGACTATTATGATCACCTAGTCTTACCTCCAGCATAACACAGGCCAGAGAAGCTCACCATATAATTTGTTCTTCAAGCCCAGAACTTCAGTTTGAGCTATAGCATATCTTTTAAACAGATATTCACTCTTGATTTAAAGACTCCAAGTGATTGAGAATCCATCACATCCCTAGGTAAATTGTTCCAATTGTTAATTACCCTCATAATAAATTTGTACCTTATTTCTGGTTTGGATTTGTCTAGCTTTGTTGGATCTTGTGATGCCTTTTTATGCTAGATTTAACAGTCCTCTGCTATCAGAAATCTCTTCTCCATGCCGGTACTAGATCGGGATCAAGCCACCTCTTAACCTTCTCTTGGATAATCTAAACAGATTGAGCTGCTTAAATTTCTCACTCTAAGAGCTTGGCTATACTCAAAACTCCAAAGCGCTGTCGCAGGAGCACTCCCGCGGCAACGCTTTGAAGTGCGAGTGTGATCGCGGTGCCAGCGCTGGGGGAGAGCTCTCCCAGTGCTGCAGGTACTCCACCTCCCCGAGGGGATTAGTTTACAGGGCTGGGAGCTGTGCTCCCAGCGCTGGGGCACTGTTTACACTGGTGCTTTACAGTGCTGCAACTTGCTGCACTTGGGGGTGTTTTTTCACACCCCTGAGCGAAAAAGTTGCAGCACTGTAAAGCGCCAGTGTAGCCAAGGCCTAAGGCAGGTTTTCCAGACTCCAAGTCTGTACCAGTACAAGTAAACAGAATTTGCAAGTAAACAGAACCATTTACAGACAATTGTCCTAGTCAATGGAAGCCATCCAGATTCCAAACCACCATTAATGGCCCACACTTTGCATAAATACAATGGGACCCCAGAGTTATATTTCATATTCCTAGTTTCAGATACAAGAAAGTTACATTCATAGAAATAGGATGAACACACTCAGTAGATTAGAAGCTTTGTAATGATATCATACAAGAGATCTTTTGCATAAAGCATACTCCAGTTACATTATATTCACACTTATTAGCATAATTCTATAAAACATGTGGAGTGAAATGTCACAGTCACGTGCTGGAACTTTTGAACAACAACATCCAAACTCTTTCTAACTTTATCTCTGCAGAAACCCACAGGAGGAAGATGCAGGGAAGTTCATGTTTGATGGTTCTCCCCCGCCCCACATGTTTCTTGGTGCCTCCTTTGTTTATTTTGATTGTAGTTTTATTTATGCAGTTTCCGTTATCTTTCTCTTGGTTCATCAACCTCATTAAAGGGCCAAACTCCATTCAGCTACCCATAATCCCCATTGCAGAATCAGTGGGGTTGGTATTTTTCACTTCCTGTCCTAAACTATGGAGTAAATGCCTATAATTCTGATCACAGCAGCCCCTGTGGTGCCAGCTGAAGGGGAGTCATGTGCCCAAGAGGCCTTGCAGGAGCTGTTGCCATCACAGAGAGTAGTTTGGGAGCCAAATTAGGAATAAACATTACCCAAAAGCACAACAGTAGTGTGAATTCATTGTTTCATTGGCAATAGTACTGTATATTCATATTAGTCTCACAGCAAAATGACAGACCAGGTATTATTATTTTATCAACCACAACTGGTTAATAACATAGTTAAAGCATCCTGATTGGTTAAAAATTAAATCACACAGTGTTTTAATATCATGAGCTGCAAGAGACACATTAAAGAACCACTTGCAGCTCCCAAACCTCAGTCTGAATATCATGGTATAGAGGTACCTTCACGAGGCACCAGCCAGAAGGGGACCAGTAGGGAGCAGGGAGAGCAGCCATATTTCCATCCTCAATGCAGGTAACTCTTGCTACTGTCAGGAAACAGAGAAAAGTGACTTGGCTCCTTTGTCTCCTGCCCCCCATTCCAGTTCCCATGGCGAATTATGAAGCTAACCAGCGTCAGAGCAACCCCAGCAGAGGCAGGCAGTAGCAGCCTTTTGTGCCAGCCACCAGCAGACATGGTAAGTGTACAGAGAAACTAAGAGAGTGAGTGAGGTAAGAAAGACACTGGATGGTGAGGGGATTGGCAGCGCAGTCAGAGATGGAGGAAATGGTGGCAGGGTTTGGTTGATTCTAGGCAGCTGTAAGTGCAGAGCTTGAAGAGGGATGCTTCAGAAGGGATGTGTAGTGTGGCCTACTTAAGCTGTGCAAGTTTCCATTACATTGTGCTGCCAGCAATCCTTGGCCCTGCCCTGGAAGAACCATGTCTAGTGGAGGACCTTGACCTCTTTGCTGAGACAATTTATAAGGGAAATGGCTCCAATTAGGGGGGCAGAGGAGGGCAGAAGCCCCCCACCCCCCCAGTTTCATACAGAAAGCATGCCAGTTCCCAGGTGGAGCTCTTAACTACAGTACAGCATTAGTGTGAAATATAAGTTCTGCAGACATGTGCCCCTATGGCAGGGAGTCGGTACCGGTATTTTGTTTACAAACTTGGACTGTGGCTTCTACCAGAGAGGAAGGTCTCTGGGCTGTTTCCTGATGCACAGGGTAAATCTGTGAGGCGAGCAAATCCGCCAATAAGCGCAGGACCCACCAAGGTAGAGGAGGAACTTTGTCACAGGTCCCACACTAGCCACAGCTCTTCCCCTGCCTGCATGTATATCTTATAATCAGAGATGCACAATTCATTTCACTTAGCTGCTTATATATGGCTGTTATTGTAGCAATGCTGCTTTAGACATCGTTTAATACTGCGTTTATTTCCTCCTCACACCCACATCCTGTTTTGAGGCGGAAGCTCTGATACCTATGGGATTTCTCTTTCTCTGTTAAAAAAAAAAAAAAAGTCGAGTATACTTGCTTCATTTCAGCTGCTATAGGAAACACAGCAAGGGAACAAGCTGGATTCTTTCCTAAGACTTCATTTATCAGCAGCATTGGGTAGAAGGCACATCAAGTGAACACAGTCATGGCTGGGAAATGAATCATAGAATATCAGAGTTGGAAGGGACCTCAGGAGGTATCTAGCCCAACCCCCTGCTCAAAGAAGGACCAATTCCCAACTAAAATGGGAATTTTACTCGGTGGCAATCTTTGAGATTAGGAAAAAAAGAGAAAAAAATGAGAGGAGGGTTAGCGGGAAAACAACAACAAACAGATACACTCTGTTCTGTGCTGCTTTCATAACATGAGAGCTTCCATTCATCAGGGCTGCATCTGAGTCATCCCTTCAGCAGAGAAGTCATTAATCAGGCTAGCCTCATTGTACTATAAAAGGCCAAGGTGTCTGTTTGGCGAAAGGCAGTCTTCTGGTACAGAACAGCTGTGCTTAGCTCATCCAGTCTCCCATTGTTAGCCGTGCAAGGCCATGACGCTGTAGCTCTTTCGGATGTGACTGAGGCCTGGTCTACAGTATGATTTTAGGTCGATTTAAGCCTGGACCCGTCTGCACGGTGAAGCCCTTTTTCTTGACTTAAAGGGCTCTTTAAATCGATTTCTTTACTCCACCTCCAACAAGGGGATTAGCACTGAAATCGGCCTTGCCAGGTCGAATTTGGGGTAGTGTGGACACAATTTGATGGTATTGGCCTCTGGGAGCTATCCCAGAGTGCTCCATTGTGATGGCTCTGAACAGCACTCTCAACTCAGAAGCATTGGCCAGGTAGACAGGAAAAGGCCTGCGAACTTTTGAATCTCATTTCCTGTTTGGCCACTGTGGCAAGGTGCAGGTGGGCGCAGATCTCATCAGATCTCATCAGCAGAGGTGATCATGATGGAGTCCCAGGATCACAAAAGAGCTACAGCATGGACCGAACAGGAGGTACAGAATCTGCTTGCCCTATGTTCCAGTAAACTAAATGCCAAAACATTAGAAAAAGTCTCAAAGGGCATGAAAGACAGAGCCTATAACAGGGATGCACAGCAGTGCCGTGTGAAAATTAAGGCGCTTAGGCATGCCTACCACAAAACCAGAGAGGCAAATGGATCAGATCAGAGCCCCAAACATGCCACTTCTATGATGAGCTGCATGCTATGCTAGGGGGTGCAGCCACCACTACCCCAGTCCTATGCTTTGACTCAGTCAATGGAGAATCACACAACACGGAAGTGGGTTTTGGGGACAAGGAAGATAACTCACAGCAAGGAAGTGGAGAAACTGGTTTTCCCAACAGCCAAGATGTGTTTTTCACCCTGGACCTGGAGCCAGTAACCCCCGAACCCACCCAAGGCGGGCTCCCGGACCTGAAGGCGGAGAAGGGACCTCTGATGAGTGTACCTTTGTAAATATTAGACATGGTTTAATGATCAATTTGCCCTGGCATTCGCGGCCAGTACAGCTACTGGAAAAGTCTGTTAACAGGTAGTGGAAATGGAGTAGAAATCCTTCAGAGACATCTCCATAAGTATTATACAGGCCAATATCACATATTTGGGACTCATTGAATAACAAAGCATGGCAGCATATGGTCACGGTGTTTGCTGGCATTCAAATAACATCCGTTTTTTATCTCGCTGTGTTATCCTCAGGAGAGTGATATCATTCATGGTCACCTGGTTGAAATAGGGTGCTTTTATTAAGGGGACATTCCTGCTTGGCTGTTTGGCTCTAGCTGAACAGAAATGTTTCCCGTGGTTAGACACGTGGTGTGGGGAGAGGTGAAGCATGAGTGATCTCTCACACCAAACCGGCAGGCCCTCAATACAAGAGGCAAAATGCGACCTTGTAATGAAAACACATGTGCTGTGTAATGTGAACAGCAATGTTTAACGTGAAAGAGTATACCCACTTTTCTCTAAAATGTGTCGTTTTAACCACTCTCCCATTTCCTCCACCAGCTACAAATGTTTCTTCTTTGCAGAGGCTAGTGAAGATTAGAAGGTGAAAAAAATGAACTCGGGATGAAATGTTCTCTGAGCTCTTGCTGTCCTCCCACACTGACAGAACACAGCAGAATGCATGGAGGCAGACAATGTCAGAGTGCAGGAAAGCACAATATGAATGCAAGGAGAGGTGACGTGCTGAAGAGAGTAAGTGGCAGGCTGAAGAGAGTAAGTGGCGGGCTGAAGATGATAGGTTGCGTCAGCTTGCTGACAGAAGGCAAGAGTTGATGCTCAGGCTGCTGGAAGATCAAACTCGTATGATCCAGCGTATGGATGAGCTGCAGGAAAGGCAGCAGGAGCACAGACCACCGCTACAGCCTCTGTGTAACCAACCATCCTCCTCCCCATGTTCCATTGCCTCCTCACCGAGACGCCCAAGAATACAGTGGTGGGGGGGCCTCCAGCCACTCCACCCCAGAGGATTGCCCAAGCAACAGAGGGCTGGCCTTCAATAAGTTTTAAAATTTTTGAGTTTTTAAAATTTTAAAGTGCAGTATGTCCTTGTCCTTCCCTCATCCACCACCCCACCCCACCTCACCCGGTGCTTCCCTTCTCCACCACCCCTCCTGGGATACCTTGGCAGTTATCCCCCTATTTGTGTGATGAATTAATAATGAATGCATGAATGTGAAGCAACAATGACTTTATTGCCTCTGCAAGCGGTGATCGAAGGGGGGAGGGGAGGGTGGCTAGCTTACAGGGAAGTAGAGTGAACTAGGATGGAGAAACAAACAGAACTTTCACACTGTAGCCTGCCCAGTCATTAAACTGGTTTTCAAAGCTTCTCTGATGCGCACCGCGCACTTCTGTGCTCTTCTAACCACCTTAGTGGCTGGCTGCGCATAATCAGTGGCCAGGCTATTTGCCTCAACCTCTCACCCCACCATAAACGTCTCACCCTTATTACTCTCACAGATATTGTGGAGCGCACACAAGCAGTAATAACGATGGAAATATTGGTTTCGCTGAGGTCTATCCGAGTCAGTAAACTGTGCCAGCGTGCTTTTAAAAGTCCAAATGCAGATTCTACCACCATTCTGCACTTGCTCAGCCTGTAGTTGAACAGCTCCTGACTATTGTCCAGGCTGCCTGTGTACGGCTTCATAAGCCATGGCATTAAGGGTTAGGCTGGGTCCCCAAGGATAACGATAGGCATTTCAACATCCCCAATGGTTATTTTCTGGTCTGGGAAGAAAGTCCCTTCCTGCAGCTTTTGAAACAGACCAGAGTTCCTGAAGACACGAACATCATGTACCTCTTCCGGTCATCCCATGGTGATGTTGGTGAAATGTCCCTTGTGATTCACCAGTGCTTGCAGCAGCATTGAAAAGTACCCCTTTTGGTTTATGTACTTGCTGGCTTGGTGCTCCGGTGCCAAGATAGGGATATGGGTTCCATCTATCGCCCCACCACAGTTAGGGAAGCCCATTGCAGCAAAGCCCATCCACTATGACCTGCATGTTTCCCAGAGTCACTACCCTTGATATCAGCAGCTCTTTGATTGCGTTGGCTACTTGGATCACAGCAGCCGCCACAGTAGATTTGCCCACTCCAAATTGATTCCTGACTCACCAATAGCTGTCTGGCATTGCAAGCTTCCACAGGGCTATTGCCACTCGCTTCTCATCTGTGAGGGTTGCTCTCATCTTGGTATTCTGGTGCTTCAGGGCAGGGGAAAGCAAGTCACAAAGTTCCATGAAAATGCCCTTACGCATGTGAAAGTTTCGCAGCCACTGGGAATTGTCCAGACCTGCAACACTATGCGGTCCCACCAGTCTATGCTTGTTTCCCGGTCCCAGAATTGGCGTTCCACAGCATGAACCTGCCCCATTAAGACTATGATGTGCACATTGCCGTGGCCCGTACTTTCCGAGAAGTCTATGTCCATGTCCTCATCACTCTTGTCACCGCGCTGCCGTCGCCTCCTTGCCTGGTTTTGCTTTGGCAGGTTCTGGTTCTGCATAAATCCAGGATAATGCGCATGATGTTTACAGTGCTCATAAGTGCTGCGGTGATCTGAGCGGGCTCCATGATCCCAGTGCTGGGCTGAAAAAAGGCTCGAAACAATTGTCTGCTCTAATGGAGGGAGGAGCGACTGAAGACATGGCTTACAGGGAATTACAGTCCACAAAGGCGGTGGCTTTGCATCAAGGAGAAACACAAACAACTGTCACACAGAATGGCCCCCTCAAGGATTGAACTCAAAACCCTGGGTTTAGCAGGCCATTGCTTTCATGGAGGGAGGGAGAAAGCAAATGAATACAAAACAATTTGGGTCTATTTCTTGTTTTGATCCACTCTATCTGTCTTTTACATCTTTAGAGTGGCAGCAGATGGTGCAGTTCGACTATTAGCCATCGTCAGCTCCTGGGTGCTCGGCAGAAGATGCTGCATTACGACTGCTAGCCATCATCATCTCCTGGCTGCTTGCCAGAAGACAGTGCAGTAGGACTACTAGTGATTGTCATCTCCTGGGGGCTTGGCAGAAGATAGGAATGACCTGGCTGGGTCACTCCCGTGTCTGCCCAGGTGCCCCTGACTGACCTCACTGAGTTCAGTTAAAAAAGCACCCAGGAATACGACGATGATGGCTACCAGTCATAATGTATCATCTACTGCCAAAAGGCAATGAGCTGCTGCTGTGTAGCAATGCAGTTCCACGTCTGCCAGCACCCAGGAGACTTATGGTGATGGTTAGCTATGCGGGCTCCATGCTTGCAGTGGTATGGCGTCTGCACAGGTAACCCAGGAAAAAAGGCGTGAAACGATTGTCTGCCATTGCTTTCACAGGGCGGCGGGAGGAGCTGACGATGTGTACCTAGGATCACCTGCGACACCGTTTTTGCCCCATCAGGCATTGGGATCTGAACCCAGAATTCCAATGGGCAGTGGAGACTGTGGGAACTGTGGGATAGCTACCCACAGCAACCCACAGTGCAACACTCAGGAAGTCAACACGAGCCTCGGTACTGTGGGCACAGTCTGCTGACTTAATGCACTTAGAGCATTTTTTGTGGGGACACACACAATCAAATGTATAAAAACAATTTCTGAAAAACCGACTTCTATAAATTTGACCTAATTTCGTAGAGTAGACATACCTTGAGAATTGTCTCTGGCTTTTCTGTTAGGGAGTCTCCTAAGGCAGAGAAGGTTATGCAGCTCCATCCAGAATCCTCCAGCTCACTTTGATAATATCTATGCTAAGTATGCCATGCCTGCCATCAAATCCCTGTAGGTCTCAAACACCCCTACCTTTCAAATCCAGTACTCAGATCTCAGTGGAAGAATGGGACATCCCAAACAATAGCTGAATCCAAGCTAGGGACTTACAGTGAGAAGCATGTGTATTAGAAGTAATTTTGTGGGGGAGGGAATTGTGTCACTAGTAAGACAGCGAAGGGCCTAACGAAATCTGATTCCTATGGCTGGCCTCATTGTTGAGTCTGACACTCAAACAGTATGTGCGTGGTCTGCCATGTGAGCCCTCCCCATGGTTGGGGTTATCTCTTCTTTAATCAAGCTGCAAAGAGGTGGTCTAAGATGGGAGTTTGCTCTCCCTGGCTGTGCTCATAGGAGCTAGGCTGAGCTGCTCTCTGTTCATAGAATCATAGAAGACTAGGATTGGAAGAGACCTCAGAAGGTCATCTAGTCCAACCCCCTGTTCAAAGCAGGACCAACACCAACTAAATCATCCCAGCCAGGGCTTTGTCAAGCCGGGCCTTAAAAACCTCTAAGGATGGAGATTCCACCTCCTCCCTAAGTAACCCATTCCAGTGCTTCACCACCCTCCTAGTGAAATAGTGGTTCCTAATATCCAACCTAGACCTCCCACACTGCAATTGGAGAACATTGCTCCTTGTTCTGTCATCTGCCACCACTGAGAACAGCCGAGCTCCATCCTCTTTGGAACACCCCTTCAGGTAGTTGAAGGCTGCTATCAAATCCCCCCTCACACTTCTCTTCTGCAGACTAAACAAGCCCAGTTCCCTCAGCCTCTCCTCGTAAGTCATGTGCCCCAGCCCCCTGATCATTTTTGTTGCCCTCTGCTAAAATCTCTCCGATTTGTCCACATCCTTTCTGTAGTGGGGGCAGGGGCAAAACTGGATGCAATACTCCAGATGTGGCTTCACTAGTGCCCAGTAGATGGGAATAATCACTTCCCTTGATCTGCTGACAATGCTCCTACTAATGCAGCCCAATATGCCGTTAACTAGGCAACAAAGGCACACTGCTGACTCATATCCAGTTTCTCATCCATTGTAATCCCCAGGTCCTTTTCTGAAGAGCTGCTGCTTAGCTAATCAGTCCCCAGCCTGTAGCAGTGCACGGGATTTGTCCATCCTAAATGCAGGACTCTGCACTTGTCCTTGCTGAACCTCATCAGATTTATTTTGGCCCAATCCTCTAATTTGTCTAAGTCACTCTGGATCCTATCCCTACCTTCCAGCATATCTACTTCTCCCCCTAGCTTAGTGTCATCTGCGAACTTGCTGAGGGTACGATCTGTCTCATCGTCCAGATCATTAACAAAGATGTTGAACAAAACCAGTTCCAGGACAGGCCCCTGGGGGACTCCGCTTGATACCGGCTGCCAACTAAACATCGAGCTGTTGATCACTAACCCTTGAGCCTGATAATCTAGCCAGCTTTCTATCCACCTTATAGTCCATTCATCCAATCCATACTTTTTTAATTTGTGGGAGACCATATCAAAAGCTTTGCTAAAGTCAAAATATGTCACGTCCACCACTTCCTCCATATCCACAGAGCCAGTTATCTCATCATAGAAGGCAATTAGGTTGGTCAGGCATGACTTGCCTTTGGTGAATCCATGTTGACTGTTCCTGATCACCTTCCTCTCCTCCAAGTGCTTCAAAATGGTTTCCTTGAGGACCTGCTCCATGATTTTTTCAGGGGTACTGCCTTCCTGTGGTCTTGCTAGCAAAAGCCATGCTGATGTAATCCTGGCCAGAAATCCCTTCCCATCCTGGATGATCAGGTGAAGCCACACTGAGTTGGTCTTGGCTGGCAGTGGCTCTTTGAAGGTTTTACAGTGCATCTGACAAACTGCTGTGAGTAAAACCAGAGATATGTCCATGGGGATAACTGAGCTTGGCTCTATTTGCTTATTCAGATTGCCAAGGCCTTGCTTATCTAACCTCCCCTCCCCATCCTGCGCTGCATGGAAACATCCGTATTTACGCAGCTGAGGCAGGAGTTCTTTTTGTTTTAACGCTTAAAAGTTTGAAATCTTGGAAGACTGGCCTGACCATCTCTCTGTCTCGTTGGATAAAAGACACGTATAAAAAAGCAAGTATATGAGGGGCCCATGTTCTCCTTTTTGGAAATGTACATATTACTCTGTCTTGCCTGCATTCACCAGTCCGTTCAAACGCATATAGGTGCAACTAACCCTTGTTCCCTCAGCTGTTTTACATCATTGATCACTATAATTATCAGAGTAGCACTGAGAAGCCCCAAACAAAATGAAGGCCCTATTCTGCTAAAAACCAGTCAGATGAATAGCAAGTGACGGTCTCTACCCCAAAGACAACACATCATGTCAATGAGGCCTGTATTACTTTGTCCTCCTCTTCTACTCACCTTCTGTTTCCTTAAGCTACTTGTGATCTTCTTCCCTTTGCTAAATAGACTTGCATACCTGATGGCCACCTGCCATCTTTGACTATTATAGTGGCGACCCTGTGGGCCTGATTCTCATTACTCCAGTGTTACACTGATGTAGTTCAGGGATATGATTCCTGATTCATGCCAGTGTAAGTGAAAGGAGAGATGATATTCTGCAGAACATTGTATGCTTCTCAAGTCTGCAGCTGCACGAAGGGAGTTAAGCAGCCCTGACATGGCAGCTCTACCATGTGCTGTCTGCCACCAGATGGGCTATTGCGAAAAGGATGCAGCCATGAGCTTTCCCACATGTGTGAATTTCTTTTAGAGCCTCCTGTTATGGCACTTTCTGTCTTTGTTTAAGTACTGCAGGCTCAGGGTGCATTGTGTTCAGCACAGTATGTACAACAAATAGGAGTAAGTTGTGAGTGGTTAATTAGAATGTGCTTTGCCTTCTATCAGTTCTGTGCTGTTACAGAATGTACAGTTGCTGATTCCATAGCAAAGCCAATTTCTGTGGCTCACAACTACTCCCAAGTTGAGGGAGGACCCTACCAAGCCCTGGCCTGGCCCCACCATGGCCTTCTGAAGAGGTTTTATTGAGTTACAGTTATCCAGTTTTGTATGCGACTTAAAATATTTAGTATTGCACAGCCTATTTTTAAATACATGAGGGACAATATTCTGTAATGAACTAGCTGGAGTACACATATGTATACACCACTGCCCTCTTCAGGAGGGAATCAAGATTGTTCATCAGTGTGCCCTAGGCCCAACACTGATCATTGCTAAAGAAGATCCTCCTTCAGCCTAACTGTAGGGAGTCTGTAATTTTTGTAGCAAAAGTAGATAAAGTTCTATCTCAGTCATCGTGATGAGGTTCTGTGAGGCTGAGACATAGTGATAACCATGCTATTCCTAGTACCAGAGGGGTAGCCGTGTTAGTCTGGATCTGTAAAAGCAGCAGAGAATCCTGTGGCACCTTATAGACTAACAGACATTTTGGAGCATGAGCTTTCGTGGGTGATTACCCACTTTGTCGGATGATGTAGTGGAAATTTTCAAGGGTAGGTAATACTATGCTAGCAAGAAGCTAGAGATAACGCAGTTAGTTTCAATCACGGGAGGGTGAGCCCCTGTTCTAAAGCAGTTGAGGTGGTGAAAACCAAGAGAGGAGAAACTGGTTCTGTAGTTGGCAAGCCCTTCACAGTCTTTTTGTTCAACCCTGAGCTGATGGTGTCAAATTTGCAGATGAACTGAAGCTCAGCAGTTTCTCTTTGAAGTCTGGTCCTGAAGTTTTTTTGCTGCGGGATGGCCACCTTAAGGTCTGCTATAGTGTGGCTCCTAGATAGCATTGAGTTTGTGGCAGTACAAATAACTGCACGTTCTGATGCCTCTGTGTAGCCCTCGATGTCTGGCACCCATTATGTAAGTGGAGCCCACACGCATACACTTTCAGGGCAGAGCAAACCTGGTAAAGCCCAGGAGATATTATAAATCCAAAGTGTTTGGCTTTGAAAGAGAAAAAATGAATCGTCTTGGTCTTATACAATTTTACTGTGTTCCATCCCCTCAGAACAGATTTGAAACTGAGTGGCAAATAAGCATGCTGGGATTTCCTACATTTCTCCAGGAGATGTGACATGTTTCCTGTTCTATTTCAAATTCCAAAGAAAGGAATATGTTATTTGAAAAGTTTTAAAATTTAGAGTTAACACTGTCTACTAACAGAGCTTATTTACATAAATTAATAACTCTATACAACCTACAGAAATAATACACGCATTTGACTATTACCTGCATTGGCCCTATCAGTGAATGTCATGCAGATAGTTATATGATGGACTGAGGCAAATCTAGAGTAATAACATGCCCACAATCTTCAATTACTAAAGGTATCACAGAGTGCTCAAATAATACTCACTGTGTGACACTGAATCTTCCTGTGCCTGAGTCTTGCCATCTGTAAATTGGGTATAATAAGAAGATATTGACATCATGATGAGATGAACATCTAGATTTGTTGTCCCTCAAGGTATATGCTGATCTCAGTGAGTATTTACCTCTTAGGTCAATAAATCATAAGCTCACCTCAGTTAAAGTTAAGTTCTGCTTGTTGTCCCCCTTTTAAAGATGGGGAAGCCAAGACATTGAGTTTGAATGACTTGTCCACGTTATATAGTGAATGCTGGACTGGTTTGGGAATAGCAGGTCCTGATGTGCAGATTTCTTCTTTGACCACTATATCATACATTGTCCCTGCCATAGTTTGTTTTAGTGTCTGGGCTGCTGAGATGGTTAATTTAAGGATTTAGGTGTGTGTTTTGTGGGAGAGGTGTTTCTCTTCTTGGCCAGCTGCAGCACTTCCCAAAGGTGAATAAGATGAGTTCAGATATTTGAGTCTTTAATGCCCTTCAGAGAGGTTTGTTGTTTGCATGTTGCTGAGAACACGCTGATGCATATCATTGGACTTGGCGGAGCAGCACTTCCCATGACCTCGGTAGAGTATTTTGGAAAGAAAATTAAAACAAAAACAAACTGGCCTTAAAGAGGAGACCTTTTCAGTAAGTGTGTTGCAAGCATTTACGTCAAGGAACTAGTAACCCATGCTGAAGCTTTCCCCCTGGTTCCTGCTTTCAGAGAGGAGTGAAAATGTGGTGTGATGTGATTTGTGGAGATGTTGGCTGCTGACACAAGGACTCTTGTGTTATTTATCTGAGTTCTGACTTTGCCTTTTGTAATATTTACGACGTGTTTACCGGAGCATAAGGGACTGTGCCTCCGTCTCTCACCCTCTTCCCTTTCCTGGTGGCCCAGAGAGACTGGAGATTGCTCATCTGCTCAGTCGCCAGGGAATTTTTATTTTTGCTGTAGGTTTAATTGGTTTGTCATGTTCTAGGAACCCTGGGGTGGATTTTAGGCAAATTTTGCTACTTCTGATCAACAAACTGCGTGTGGGGAGCAGAAGGAGAATAATAATAATAATAATAGTAAAAAAAAATCCACAGAAGAAAATAAAAATGAAAAATTTGGTACTTCTTTTCAGCTTCCGCCACATTAGAAAGGGAGCTAGTGAAGGACTGTTGTATGGCATCATAGGTCTGCCTTTTCTCTTTCAAATGTCTGCAGGAAATCCACAGATACTAAAGGCATTAGCGTGCCACTGCACTTTCAGAAGAAAAATATGAGGGGATTGTAATAGGATTCAGAGGTCACTTGGTTCAAATCTGGTCCCCATTTGGTAATGACCCAAAGTCATTATAGCTGTTGAATGGCTCTCTGTGAAACAAATGACTGCCTCTGCTTATTTCCTTTGAGGGTTGGTGTCCCCCTTAAAATATACCCCCTTCAAAATATGACTTTAATGGGACTTAAGTGGTACATAGACTTCATGCTAACCTTCTGCACAGGGGTGAATTTCATTTGGAAGTGTGTCCTGAGAACATCCTCTCTTCCACTTTCGAACATCCTACAACTTAGCCACACAGCTCCTGTTCACTTCACTGAGAGTTGCAGCTAGTTCCTGGGCTTGGCTGGGTCAGTATGTTTTGGGGGAGAGGTCAGCCATTACGATATTGACCTTCCCTGTGAGGCTGCAGGCAAATCATGGCTTTGAAGTTATTTTTATCCCTCTGTGGCCTCAGTCTCTAGGTCTCATTTCCCAGCAAGCCTTTTGTCAAGGTAAAGTGTGATACTGGGATATTTTCACCTCACTTTTGAATGTTAAGTCTGTGCTTTTACTCATCGGCCTTTCCCTCTCCTCAGATGTTGTTTGGCCCCACAATGTCTCTGATATCCTGACCCAGCCAAGGCCCTGCACTTCGCTGGGGAGAAGAGAGGCAGGGCATGGAGGAACACACTGTTCCCTCATTTCAAGGAAGGAACATAACCCCACAGCTGTGATTGCAGTTACCAAGCACACCAAAGACTAAATTTCCTTTACAGTGCATCGTCCTCATCCAGTGACAATACCTCTGCTAAACTGTGCTGGCAAGGGCCCCAGTTGGAGACATCTGTTCTGCACATACTAACGAGGGGCACTGAGTGGAGAGAATTATAGGTCTCTGCCCTGCAATTACAGCCCTTATTTTGTCATTTTGCTTCTCTTCTTGTGGAATCAGTCAGCAATCTGTACTTCCTTTGTGTTATTACTTATCCCCCCCTGCCGACCCCCCGCAGGCTGCTGAGAGCTTGCTGCAGCTTACCCCTGGCTGCTTCAGCAGGGCTGGCAGATCTGATGCCTCCCTCCATATGACGTGGATCCAGTTGCTGCTAAAGTTTTCTTAGCCAAAAGCATCAGGCACCAGGGCTCACTTCTGGGAAATGCCTGCATGTATTCAGCAGTGCTGGGAGGTAGACCTTGAAGGTTCAATAACTTCAATTTGCTGCTGGGGTCAGCTCTGAAGACAAGTGGAGCTTGTCCAAGATGGCAGACATGTATATGTATGCATGGGGGAGTCATTTACATGGCAGGGGAAGACACACTATAAAGATCAGGTTCAAAGTGATCTGGCAAGACATTTTTCTTTAATTTTGAAAAATCCTTTCTTTTCCTCACTGTTGTTTAAAATATCCCACTGGAAAACTCCACACTGAAATCACTTTCCTCACCATTTTTCCCCCTTCCATCTAGTGGTTTACAGTTGTAGGATCACTCTTTATTACATGATTATGTGTGAGTACTGGGCTATATGCATACTGGTTTATGGGTATAAGGGGTTTATATGGTTCAAAGTACAATGGATCATGTAAGTTAAAGTCTAAAACACTGGAAGAATTGTATCCGACACACTTAACTAGCCACATTATGCTTTTTCTTGTGCTAATTTTGAATATTATTGCCAAAGCTTCCCTCAGAGATGGTACTCGCAGAACCCTCCATTACACTAGGTAAAAGAGGTATTTGAAAGGTCATTTTCATAGCAGAGCTGTTCTTCTTGGAATATCCTAAGTAAAGAATGACCCAGCCAGGGGGAGTGACCAGTATCATTTTAGTAGGTTTAATCTAATATCTGAGAGACTAATTTTGCCATCCTTGCTTACATTGCATAGCACCTTACTGCATATGTAGCCCCTCTGAAATCAGTAGGCCTGTCTGTGCAGTAGGTTACCAGTCCACTTGAATGAAGGTGGTAGAATTAGGCTTTTTGGGGTACGTCTACACAGCAGCTGGGAGGTGCGATTCCCAGTGCAGATAGGCAGACCCCTGCTAGCTCCACTCAAGCAAGTGTTCTAAAAATAGCAGTGTGGACGTGGCACTGGCAGGGGCTCAGGCTAGCAGCTCAAGTCCAAACCTGCCTGACCCCATGGGTGTGAACCCATGTCACAGCGTTCACACTTCTATTTCTTAGGGCGCTAGCTCAAGCAAAGTTAGTGTGAGTCTGTCTAGCTGGGCTGGGAATCACACCTCTCAGTTGCAGTGTAGAGCTATCCGTAACTGAGTGTGTTCACATATCACATCCACTATCCAGTTCCCGAGTCTCTGGATGGAAGAGGCCAAGGCTTATGGGATATTGCAGGTCAGGACTGAATTGTGGGGGACTGGAACTGTGGGACAGGAACACAGGTCAGGATTGAGCTGTGTCACAGAACTGATGAGAAGGACACCTGCACCCCACCTTGCCTGCACATTGCCTCTCTCCAGTCAGTGTTAACTCTTCTGAGCACAAAACTTGCCCCAAATGGAAAATCTCCTTTGCGCTATAAGGTGGGGTGAGTAGATTGGCTATGGAGCCTGATGTAGGCATGGGAGAACCCGGAGGAAGTTGGGATTCACTGAATAATTAAGAACTTCCAAATCTCTGTTGAGAACTCACGGGTTTGGCAGTTTTGGGCGCAGGGAATGAGGGGGATATTGTGCATTTCTGTAGATCTTTCTTCCTGATAGAACCAAGCCCAGGGACATAGAATTACTGCCCAGCATGGCAGCTTTCTCTACAGAGATGTTTCAGATCTTTAAAGCAACCTCAGTACTTTGCTCTCCCAACAAACAGTTGCCCGATGTTTCACAGAATCACAAAAGTTAGAAACAATAAAAATATGCCTTTTCCCACCAGCCCATCTCCCTGTAAATGCAAGCTCCTTCCTTTCATAACATTTTTTAGTGTCTTGTCCAGTCTATCTTAAAAATTCTCAAGTGATGGAGCTTCCACCATTCCCACAATTTAATACATAGCACTGTCAGGCAAGCTTCCCTGATCTTTAATCTCCCCTTTCTTTATTTCATCTCATTTGATCTTACTCTTACCCTGCTCATACAGCACAAAATAATGCCTCTTCTTTTTTAATTATTTGCACTCTTCCTACACTTGTAGACTCTTATAAAGTCCTACCTTAGTTGTCATTAAGCCAAGCTACCAGATTTTTAGCTCTTTTAATCCTTCCTCATAATACAGTCCTTCTATCTCCTTGATCATTTTTGTTTCTCTTCCCTGAACTCCCTCCTATTTTTTCAATATCTCTCTGGTAATATGGTGCCCATGACTGAGTGCAGTAACCCAGATGATATCCCCCAGAGCCCTGCCCAGAACTATCGCTTCTCAGCTGCATGACATGATTTCTTTTGTAACTGTATCTTATTGCAAATTCATTTTCAAAGGAACACCACCTCCCCCTGCAACAGAATGTAGATTTAAGCCTTCCAGCAGAGGTGGAAGATGACTTCTAGCAACTTTAATACCACTCGTTCTGTGGAAACCTTCCTCTCCCTATCCCCGCTGAAATGGTAGATGAAAACACACCACTTATGTATAACAAAAAAATCTCTAGTATCATCAGTGGCTCCACTGATCCAATTTTCAAAGAGATCAGATCTGTGATAATCAGCACCCAGTCCAAGGCGAGAACCGAAGTTTTAAACCAATGGTGTGCAAGCTGTGAAGCACCTCCCACCCCCAGGGTGTCACAAAAGGTTCTTGAGGATAGGGGGACAAAGAAATTCAGATCCTATGCCTATGATACTGTATGAAATCTGGGAGACACTTTATGATATTGTTGTTACCAATATTATAAAATTGCAAGGAATCTGACCATGTAAGGTATCTGTGAAAACGTTATGATTTGCCAGGTATGATGATCTTGTTTATATGTTTGTATCACCTTTATATTGCGAGTTATAGATACGTATGGTATATGTGTATTTCCAAATTTGTGCTATGTTTCTGGGTGACAGCCCCAGACATATTGGCATCAGCACTGCCTAACCTATTTGATGTCCAATCAAGGGTCATCAGCTGACAATGAATCCATTGAAAGGAGCCAGGGGATACACCTTATCAGTCAGCAAGGCATGTAGGGGAAAGTTGGTAGACAGAACTCTAAGGCTTTTCCATGCCATGTACCGTGAAGCTTGTGTTTGGGACACAGGAAGTACAAGTAGGGTGACCAGATGTCCTGATTTTATAGGGACAATCCTGATTTTTGAGTCTTTTTCTTATATAGGTTCCTATTATCCCCAACCCCTGTCCCAATTTTTCACACTTGCTGTTTGGTCACTCAAAGTACAAGCCACATGGCAAAAGGAATATAAAGGGCAGCTGCATCATTTCCATTTTGTCTTCAATCCTTTCTGCTTCTTACCCCCAGAAGCAACTGTTCTACAAATGAAGGTCCGAACAAAGGACTGAATGACCCATCCAAACTTTGGATGTGTTACAGAGAGACTTTCAAATCAGCAAACTCACCACTACTGCTAAGAACCTGATATGTGGACTTGGAAGTATCTGTATGTATCTGATTGCTTTACCATTTAACAACTCTCTTCTTGTTCTTTTCTTTTCTTTTATAATAAACCTTCAGTTTTAGACACTACAGGATTGGCTAGCAGCATGCTGTTTTGGGTAAGATCCAGACCTGTGCTGACCTCGTAATGAGTCTGGCCCTTTGGGGTCAGAAGAACATTTTTTATAGTGAGCAGAGTTTTTATGTAACTTCTCACTGTACTGGATCTATGTACAGTAAAAGGGGCCATGTTATTTCTTTATTAGCTTCTTCACAACCAGTGAGGGGGATCAGGAGCATAGTTTGTGACTGGTTGGTGAATCTAACTTCAGTGTTAATAATCAGTTTTGGGAGAATCTGCTATGCTTTTTGCAGCATCCTCTAACCTTGGCATTTTCAGTGAGGGCTGCCCCAGGCACCCTGGGTCACACTGCCATAATAGTGGGAGCAGGATAAAAATAGAGTGGGTCTTGTAGGGTAAGACAGGAGCAGTATTAAAAAAATAGTCCTCCCACTTGGCAAACAACATGAATGCCCCGGCCAGCAGCCACCACCCTCCGGCCCCCCAGCTCTGAAGGCAGCACTGCCACCAGCAGTAGCACAGAAGTAATGGATTACTTCAAATTACAAGTAATGGGGTGTGTGTGTGTGACAAATTCTGTAAATGGTAAAGGGGGTGCAACAAGAAAAGTTAGCACATCAGTGGGTTAAACCCCAAAATGAGCAGTTGAATCAACTGATTGCATACTATATTATTGTACTAGCACAGTGTATCAAGTATGGTCTTTCATGAAAGCTTGTAGTGTTCTGAACTTGATGGTTGTGAGATAGATGCATAACCACAGTCTGTGTATATATGTATTTATGTATATAGAAAACTGAGCTCATAACCTATACTACAATTTCAACCACAACTCAGAGCAAGGGGGGCACCTCTCAAGACTGGTGTTTACACAAAACCAGCTGCAAGTAACAACCCTTTGTCCTGTGAAGAAGAGACAATGGGAGACCATTAACATTAATGGAAAGACATTGAGACATCCCCACTCTTCAGTCAAGAAGGATTTCCACGCTAAATAAACATGTCACCATGGACTAAGAGAAGAAAAATAAATAAGAGGAAAAAAAAGCCTTTTAAAAGCAGGCTTGTGTCTGAATTTGGGGATCCAGAAACTGAGGGACAGTCACTTGGCAGATGTGGTCCGTGAAATGCTGGATCCCCTCTATAGCATGAGATATGCTGGGAAACTTTTCAGAGGCAATAGATAACTTTTTCAGATAAAATCCCTTTTCTAATACTAGAATCACAAAGCCTGATGTTGTGCCTTTATTTTCTGTGTAACTTGTATGAGTTTGTTTCCCCCTTACTGTTTCATCTTTGAATCTGTGGTTTTTCTATTAAATAAACCTTCTGTTCATTTTTGCCCCTCCATTATGCTAACTGTGTGCAGTGTGTCAAAGTAGGCTGGTGTCTGGGGGGAACTGGTTTCATGCCTTTAGGAGGGTGACGAATTGGCAGGGAAAAGTCAGAGTGCCTGGTAGTTAGGAACTTGGGGAATATGGATTTAGGAAGACTCAAGACTGGAAGGGCTATTGGTGTTACCCTGCAAGAAGTGACTAGGCTGGTGGAAGCCAGATGAGATCTTGTGCATGTGTACAAGCTACTAGTATCAGGGGTCTGAACCAAAGCTGCAGAGCAAAAGGCACCCAAGGTTACAGAGCAGGCAGTAATAGAATCCGTTACTGGTCTGGATGATCTCCAAAATGTCACTGTTTTCCCTTCCCTTGGGTCCTGTTTCTCTTCTGATCCTCATAATGCTCTGAGGAACAGCAACTAATAAAGCAATAAAACCACTTGGAAGGGAGCATGACTCCCTTCAAAGAGCTTCAGTGCTGACATTTTTGGTAATGCTGTGGCAGCTATTTTCATTTCTGGGAATTGTGACAGAAGGTACCAGGCCTCAGGGCCAGCTTTAGGCCTATTCCACCAATTCCCCCGAATTGGGCCCCATGCCTAAAAGGGCCCCGCACCCAGTGAGAATCCCTTCCCTAGCTAGAGGCACCTTTTTAGTTTTTACTCACCTGGCGGCGCTTAGGGTCTTCAGTGACACTTTGGCGATGGGTCCTCCAGTGCTGCTGAAGACCTGGAGTGAGTGAAGGACCCGCCGCCGAAGACTCAGAGCACTGCCCGGTGAGTACAAGCCCCACATGTATGTGGGTTTTTTTTGTTTTTTTAAGTCATCCCTGCCGGGGCCCCATTAAAACTGTTCAAATTGGGCCCCGCACTTCTTAAAGCCGGCCCTGCCAGGCCTTTGTGGTCCCATACCAGGGCTCTGCTGCACCCTCACCCTAGAAAACAATTAGCAGCGAGGAAAACCGCAGCCATTTTGGGAACCAGTGAGATCTGGTCATCCAGAAGACAGAAGGGCTGGGAACCAGAAAAAGCCTATTAAGACCCACCAGACTGAAATAAAAGGATCAGCCTGCTGCCAGAGAAACCAGGCAGGGCCAGGGCCCCTTACTGGCCACAGTGAGTGACAAGGCCTAAGGAGGAGCCTTGCTGATTCAATCCCAGAGAGAGAATTTAACCCAGAAAGGGTAAGAAGATATTTTGTTTATAATTGGCCCAGAAGACAAGAAACAGTTTCAATTTTTGAGTCGTTATACCCGAGAAGGGGTTTTGGACTGTGTGACCTGGATGGAGGGCCAAGACACACGAGACTCACCAACTCAGGCTGATAGCTTTCGGGGGTGCTGATAGCCAAAGAGAAAGGCAGTACCATGAGCAGACAGCCAGGAACTGCTCAAGACGTGAGTGCAACCCACCACAGCAATGCTTTCTAAGTTGCATGGTCTGCATTAATGTTCTCTCACTGCAGACCATGTATGAACTGTCAGACTGCATTTTCTGGAGAAAATAATCCAGATCAAAGCTTGATGCATCCAAACGGAAGATGTTTTGGGTCTCTCCGTAGGAGAAAGGGGGATATAACGTAATAAGTTATCCTTCTGTAAAGGATCTCAGTTATTTACAAACAACAATTGACTTAGCTTCACAATTCTCTGTGAAGTAGGTAAGTGTAGTTGTCCCCGTTTTACAGATGGTGAAACTGAGATATGTTAAGGGACTTGCCCAAGGTTAAACAGCTAGTGAATGGCGGAGACGAGATTAGAACACAGAAGTCCTGACTCCCTGTCCGTTGCTTCAATCACTAGATTACCCTCCCCTTTAGTAGAAAAGGTAGAGACCATTGCCTCTGCTGGGTGAAGGCTTCAGAGTCTGCATCAGCAAATCACAGCCTCCAAATTTTCAGACAAAACGTTTTCTGCATGACAACAGTAAACTCAAACTAAAAGCCATTCCAAGTCCTACAGAAGATCTAAAAAAGGAAATACTTTTCCTGCACTCTCTGGCCCAAAGGGAAAAAGGGGTTTTAAAAGGGTCAAATTCAGCTTACACAGCTCCCTCTTTCAAGCATCTGGCCCAATGGCAGGAGAGCTGGGGTGATTAGGCAGAGTTTTTGGCACACACTCTGGGGACCAACAACTGTCACTGAGTTCCTCCCTGGTTCACTTTAAACGTGCAGCTGGACAAATCTTTTGTCCTGGTCTGGCCCCCATCTGCTCTTTGTTTATGCTGTGATACACTCCACCAGACCCAGGAATACAATGCTTCCAGCTCACCCTCATGTTACAAATCTTCTGAATGGAATACATTACCCTTTGTCTTAGTGCCTGGTTTGGTGTAAGTCTGTAATAAACCAGCTAAAGAGTTCCCACACTCTCTCAGCAGGGATAGTGTGGTGTATGGGAATGAACAGGCAGAAGCCAGTGATTTGCTTCACTGGGATCTTGGCCCAAAGCTTGAACAGAACCAAATATTCTCTGATGTTTGAAAAAGTTCAGTTTACTTTTTTTTCCTTGATTTATAAAATATTTATTCTTAATGTCCCCATATCTTCAGAGATCTAAAATGCCACCCTGAAATCGCACAGAATAGGCCCTTTCTGCAATATTCTCAGACTCCTGTGAGCAGGAAATATGGAGTAATCTCAGGATTTCCAACCTGAGTAGTCTAGGATCTTATAGATTTTCCAGCCTGAGTACTCTAGGCCACACGGGTTCAGAACAGATAGAGATGGGCCTGAGCTGCAAAGTTCAAATCCTCCCCGAGGGTTTTGATTTGGCTTCATTATAGAAGTCTTGATATGATGATGCTTGGTTTGGGACCCATCTCTGCTTTCAGGTAACTATCTGAACTGAAGCTTCAGATCTGTCCCTGACTAGTCCTTACACAGAAATGGGAGCAGAGATCAAAACACCTCTGGATGTTCTGATCACATGGATATTCATTAGCCCTGTGCAAAGGGCTGAAGGGTGTGCCATCCATGTTCCACTTTCACTTCTGTTGAGGTTCGATTGAGTGTCAAATTTGAATACCTATCCTATCCCCCAAAGTTAAGTACCCAAAGCAAAATTCAGCTCAAACCTCTTGGCTGCGCACAATTTCTACCCAGAACAGAAAGGCTTGATCAAAATTTGCAAAAAGTTTGTGAACTTAAGCATGCCTGGCCTGAGCTTCAGGTTTGTTACAAAACCGCAAAGCCGCTGAGCTTCATATGGTTCCAAGTTCCAAGTCACCCAGCTGCTGGGCTAACTACAACATAGTGTTAATTTTTTATTGATTAATCAGTGTACTCTGTGCTGTACAATAAAAAAGGAAAAACTAACTTTCTACCCTCAAATGGCCTGCAATCTAAATGAATGGGTGACAGACCAGGCATAGTCTTCTCTCCCAAGTGCACTGGGGATTTTTGTTCATTAATGTAATTTGTTTGGAAAAAGCTTGCTGAAGAGATGAATTTTGAAGAGGTTGAGTGGCATGCACAATAGCCCAATGCATCCTTGGTGTAACTCTATTGACGTCAGCTCCCAGTGCCTTATGCAGTCCCAGGATTATCGCTTCTAGTTCATATTCACTGCCTGTATTCGTATGGTCTTGCATCTGGTTCATGCTTTTGTTACTGCAGCTGTGTGCTGGGCTGACTGTTTCAGTGATTTTCCTGCACAATCACCACTCCCCTGCACACATCCTCAATTCCTTCTCTGAAGCTGTGTGATTGTTCTAATAAGTGCATATTCCCCAGCTTGGCTCCCTGTTCCTAGACTAATTTAGATGACTATTATCCTCTTCATTGGTGCCAGTTTACCATGAATGCAAAAATTTGATCATTACAATCTGAGCTATTCTTTACAATTCCGAAGTAGCTAAATAGTGAATAGAAAATGCCATTTGTTTGTTAAAACTCAGCAATCAAAAATGCTGCCCTTTAATGGACTTGTGGGGCTGAGTTGCCTCATAATGTGTGGACTAGATAATGGGATCCTGCAAATGGTTGTGCTTCTGGGGAGACAGGTAGGGGACAGCATTACCAGGCTATAGCAGGCACAGCTGTGCAAATGCTGTCATGGACAAAGCTCTGCTCAGATATTAGCAGATTTTGCAGCTCATATTGATCAGTGGGAGGAAGATAAGTGAAAATCAAAGGAACAGGAATTGAGGAAGGGAAATATGGATTTCATTCAGTAGAGATGTATTAGAAATCCAAATGCCCATCATGGTTATACCAAACTACTGCACTGTGATGCTGCACTGGTGGGAATTGAACATAGTAATTGCCATACTGGATCAGACCAATGGTTCATTTACTCCAGTATCCTGTCTGTAGCAATGACTGATATCTGCTGCTTCAGAGGATGATGTAAAATTCCCATGTAGGTAATACCATGCCTACAGGGGAAGTTTTTCCTAATTCATGCTGCAGATGTTATTTTTCCATTATACAAATGCCTAACAGATTTTTTTAAATCATACTAAGCATTTTTCTTTAGCTTGTAAGCTCTCTGAAGTAGAGTCTGTCTTTCTAGTTACTGTGAAGTCCCTAGCACAAATCTCAGCATCACAAAAACAATACATGGTGTGATACAGCATGGCCAGAGGGCAGGATGAGAGTGTTAGCAGGGGGCCTTATTCCCTGCCAAGGGAGGAAGGTTTGGTTTAGATTAACTAGAGCACCTGACTCCAATTAGAGCACCTGACTTCAGTCATGTGATAAAAACCCCCCGCTTCAGTCAGATAGGGTGGGAGTTGAAGGAGGAAGGCTTGATTGGAGCAGTGCTGTGGTGGATTGTGAAGTCCAGAAGAAACCCTAGGTAAGGGGCACCAGGCTTGTGTAGAAGGGAGGCAAGAAGCCCTTCACAAGCTGAAGGGTAGGAGAGGGAAGTAACCCAGGGGAAGGAACCGCTAGTTCAAGTGGTTCACCACAACCCTCAGGGACCCTGGGTTGGGACCTGGAGTAGAGGGCAGGCCCAGGTCCCTCCCTCTCCACTCCCCTCCTCCGAGGATACTAGTGGAGTAATTAAGAACTGGTTCAGAGGCAAGTAATAGCGCCCTGAACCTACCCCAGAGAAGAGAAAGCGCGAGACCCAGCAGAACAGTACTGGCAATTTGCCTCACTGGTAATAATTTGCTTCAATAGTTTGTGGCTAGAAGTTCCACAGGTGAATTACGTGCTCTTCAGTGGGCAAAATCCTTTGATCTGTTTTAAATTTCTTATCTTTTAAATTTCATTGGGTGCCCTCTTGTTCTTACATTAACTGCACTGACTTGCTCTGTATTTTAACTGACCTTGTCTATAGCAATGCTTATTGTGAATACCCCATTATATCCCTTCTTATTCACTTCCTCTATAAACTAAACAATCCAAATCTTGTAATATCTCTTTTCATATTGGAGTCTTTCCAAGCCTCTAATAATTTTTATTCCCCTTTTCTAGACCTTTTCTATTTTTCTGCTATATCCTTCTTGAGATGAGTTGACCAAAACTGGACACAATATTCTAGATGAAGATATATCAACATTTACATAATGGTTTTATAATATTTTCAGCATTGAATGTATTCCTAAAATTGTTTGTTTTTTGTTTTTTACTACTGCTAAGAACTGAGCTGATATTTTCATTAACTTATCCACAGTGATGCCTGTGTCTCTTCTCAGGCATGGTTATATTTCATTTACAAACCATCAATGCGCATGAATAGTTCAAAGTGGGTATTATTCTGCACTTTTCTGTGCTGAATTTAATCTGTTCGCATGTTGCCCAACTGTCTCATTGGAGGGCCTTCTGAGGTATGTCACAATTTTCCTGTCTTCATATCGTTAAATAAAACCTGTTCAAATTCATGTCATTGGGGTACTTCACTCTTGACCTTCTTCCACATTGAAAACACCCATTTTTTTCCTGCTCCTTGCTTTCTGTCTTATAGCCAAATTCATGATATTCCTCTAGGTATGTGGGACTTCTCTGGATTGGTATTTCTGTCCCAGTAAAACACAGGTAGAGGAAGACTGTATTTTATCAGCAATTCGTCTATCCTTAGGAATGATCGCTACAGCAATTTGTTATAGTTACTGCTTTTTAATAGGAATATGAGTGGTTTACTGATTAAATTTTGTATACAAATGATAGAGTATCAACTTGCTTGCTTCCTGGATGTACTTTTCACCTTGACTCACTGAAGTTGCTGGATGGCTCAGGTGACTTGGAAAGGGTAATGGACCCTTTAACTCTGATAACAGTTTGAATCCTCCAGGGATCAGTAGTGAGCAAGTTACCATCTGACGTTTTATTGGTGGTTTTGAGAAGGCAGGTGTCCCCATCCCAAAAGCCATCATCATAACTGCTACTCTTGTGGGCCATCTCAACAGGGAGACCAAGGTTCAAGGAAAGGATGGAGACTGAGTTCCCCTTCCCACCTGCAGGAGGGGGTAGATCACCTTCTGTTTACCCTAAAACCATTAGTAAATATTATTTATTTATTTGAGTTACTATAATGATGATATCAGCTCTGGAAGCTGGCCTCCCTTGGTATCATCATTCTAGGCCTCTACTAGCAGTGTTGTGGTTTATGGGAGATGAGGAACTCACTTATGAAAGTCATCGCTGAGGTAAACTGCAGGCCCAGCCTCCTCACATTGAGCCGTCTGGTATTGCAGAATGGAGACAGTGAGACGTGGTTACATTGAAACTAAGAGAGAATTC
The DNA here is from genome assembly GCF_003597395.2 of Chelonoidis abingdonii. Classification (NCBI taxonomy): domain Eukaryota; kingdom Metazoa; phylum Chordata; order Testudines; family Testudinidae; genus Chelonoidis; species Chelonoidis abingdonii. The sequence continues at coordinate 76,026,595 of NC_133772.1, forward strand.
CCATAAACAGGGCCAAATGCCTTATATAGGAATTTTTTCTGCTGCAAGACGCTGCTACCTGCTAGTTTGTATTTGTCTTGCTGGCGGGTTTGAGCTTGTGCTGGCGCCCACAGCTTTTTACATTCTTTTCTATGTATCATTTTCTCCCCCTCCTCCCTCCCTTCATTTTTATATTTTGAACTAAAGCTGGACACAGCAGCTGACACATTTGGGCTTTTTCCCCAGTCTCCCGTCTCTTATTTATGTCTGTAAACGTTTTTGTTTTATCTGACGTGAATTTGCCAGAGAAATGTTGGGCCCAGCTCCAGGCAACCCCATTTCCTTCCTCCATTTCAAGACATTCCTGAGTCCTGCAGCACAAACTTGCACAGCTAAATATTTAGAAGAAAGCAGAGGAGCTGTGTTCCTGAGGGGCACAGAGTGTCACTTGGGGTGAGATGAGCTAACTTGCCAGGTGCTAGGAGAAGCTGTATCCTGCTGTTCTATGCATGGGCCTGGGACAGCCTGGTAGAGGCTTATATTCAAGTCTTTCCCAATGTGGTAAATGCACATTCCCAACTGACCCTCTTGCCAGACATGAGGTATCACCTTTTTCAATTTCTCTTCTGGCCATAGAATATGTAAATGCCATGTTTTGATGGCGATAACTCAGCCTTAAAGGCATTTTGGGACTTTCCCAGCCTGCAAGCCCTGCCAGCATTAGGATTGCCCCATGAAAATGGGATGGGTAGTTGGGGGCCCAAATTCTCCTTTGTCCCACAGAGACTGACTCTTCTGTCGCTCTTATCATGACAGTACTATTCCTTTGGCCTTCTGTAGCAATTTCCACTGGAGGATCTTAAAGTACTTTCCAGACAGTAGGCTGAAAATCAGAACTAAGCTTTGGTGACATAGAAGTTGCCCAGTGCATAGGCTGGCCTTCTGCACAGGGGTAAATTTCATCTACTAAGGGTTTGGCTACACTTGCAGCTGTTCAGCGCTGGGAGTTAAAGCTGTCTTCGTACAGCTGTGTAGGCAAAGCACTGCAGTGTGGCCACACTGACAGCTACCAGCGCTGCAGTGTGGCCACATTTGCAGCATTTGCAGTGGTGTTGGGAGTGGTGCATTATGGGCAGCTATCCCAGCGTTCAAGTGGCTGCAACGTGCTTTTCAAAAGAGGAGGGTAGGGTGGAGTGTGACAGGGAGCGTGGGGGAGACAGAGAAAGTGGATTTTTGGAGCTGACACTGTGTCAGATCCCTGCCTTGCAAGTTCGGACCCCTTCCCCCACTCCTCTCATTCACTAAATGCAAATAGCCTTTGTTTTTTTTCCTCACAGACCAGATAAGCAGCTGCTCCGAAATGGACCACCCTCCCTACCCCCCGAACGCCATGCTGCTTCTCTCCTCAAGCGAACATTAGCTGTGGACAGGGCCGGCTGTAGGAAGTGCGGGGCCCAATTGGAACATTTTCGGCGGGGCCCTGGCAGGGATGACTTAAAAAAAAAAAAAAGCCTTTCATTTCTTTCATGTATTATTTACTTTCCATAACTATATAATAAAATTATATATTAAGTACATAGCATCATATATGCTGTTGATTGGTTATTAAGGACTGCCATTTCACATGTGTGGGTCCCAGCTGCTCCCTGCCCCCCTCATTGAAGCAGGTGTGCTGGGTTACCGTCCTGGAACTGCAGGGCAGCAGTGGACATGAGGCTGGCTGGAGGCAGGGAAGGGGCTGACTGGAGGTAGGGTCTGGCTGAAGGCAGGGCAAGGGGTGCGGGGCTGGTTGGAGATAGGGGGTGTGTGGGGTGGCTGGCTTTAGACAGGGCCGCAGGAGGATGCAGCAGGGGTTGGCAAGGCTGGAGACAGAGGAGTGTGAGACTGGCTGGCTTCAGGCAGGGGGCGTGCAGTGGGGGTTGGCTGGAGACAGGGCAGAGTGTGCAGGGCTGGTGCGGGCAGCAGTGTGTGGGGGGCTGGCTGGCTTTGGGCAGGGCCACACGGGTGTGTGGCAGGGGTTGACTGGAGACATGGCAGGGGGGTTGACAGGGACTGGCTGTGGGCACGGGGTGCAGAGCTGGCCGCAGGCAGGGGGAGCGGGGCTGGTGTGGGCAGGGCAGGGGGTGCATCAGAGGCAGCTGGAGCCCCAGCCCTTTAAATAGCCCCCAAGCTCCCTGCTATCCCAGGGCTTTGGGGGCTATTTAAAGGGCCCGGGGCTCCCCAGCTTCTACCCTGCCCTGGACCTTTTAAATAGCCGCAGGAGCCCTGGGGAATGCATGGGGGTGGCGGAGTTCTGGCGGCTATTTAAAGGACGGGGGTGGCAGAGGCACCTGGAGCTCTGGCCCTTTAAATAGTCCCAGGAGCCCCTCACTACCCCAGGGCTCTGGAGGCTATTCAAAGGGCCCGGAGCTCCAGCCGGGAGAGCCGTGCTCTGGCCAGAGCTCCAGCCAGAAGAGTGGGGCCGTGGAGCTTGCCACGCTCCGGCCGGGGCTCCAGCCGGGGTTGCGGGGCTTGCAGCGCTCCCACCTGCGCTTCGCTCAAGGGAACGGGACCACTGAAGACCCCGGAGCAGATCGCAGCCAGGGACCTGGGGTAAGTTTAAAAAAAAAAAAAGTGTCTAAGGCGCGGGGCCCGATTCCTGGGAATCGGGCGACTCGGCCTAAAGTCGGCCCTGGCTGTGGACATTCATCCCCCTGCCTGCCTCTGCTTGAGCAAACAGTATTTGTGTTTGTTTTTAAGATAAGCAGCTCCAGGAGCCCCGAGTTCACAACAAAACAGAGAGGCATCACAACAAAACAAAGAGTGTTATCTTTACTTTAAAGCATTATGGGAAAATTCCAGAGGTCAGTTACAGCGAGTAAGATTAATCACTGTTTACACTGGCACTCCAGCACTGCAGCACCAGCACTGTTCTCTTTATTCCCCTTGTCGAGGTGGAGTACAACCAGCGCTGTAGCCAGGGAGATACAGCGCTGTATGTGCCTTGCCAGTGTGGATGGGAGTAAGTTACAGCGCTCTAAAGCCACCACCAGTGCTGTAACTCTCCAGTGTAGCCAAGCCCTAATATGGCTGATAACAGCTCCCAGAGTTTCTGAGAAACATCAGGACTTTGGTGCTTGTCTGAACCAAACTTCAAACCACCAGATATCGCTCATCCATAAAAATGACCCTCCATGCTCCATAACCACCTCTAGACAGAGGAACAGTAAGAGGAAAATGAAAGCAGCAACAGAGTTTCTGGAAACAGGGTATTGGAAATGAAGTGCCAAGTTTAGAATGGAGTAACTCCATTGATTTCAGTGGAATCACTTTGTATTTAAACCTGTTTGACGGAGCAAACTTTGGTTGCTAATGTATATTGCCCTTGTCACTAACAGATAGGGTAATGTTAAATCTCCCAGATGTCCTCTGTCTGTCACTGAGGTTTTAACACCTCTTTATTGAACAAGAACAATGATGTGTGTGATCCATTGTTCACTGGCTGGCATAAGGACTCAAAATGCTATGGGAGCACTGAGGATAAACATAGCACAAGTACTCTGATTGTCGAAGATATCTGCTCAAATACTCTCTTGCTTGCTTTTTTTGTTATTGTTTGTTGTTTGAAAGTGGGGTGTAAAGCAGAGGGATATTGTCAATTTTAATGCGTCTGTTTTTCTTAACTTTAATATGATAGAAAAGTTTAAATGGAATTTTTGTTTTAAGTTTAAATTATAAGTGTTTTGTAAACAAAATTAAAGCCTCACAATAGATTAGTCTCACAGTGAAACTGAAGTTGACAGATTTCACTATCCAAGCAGAATGCAAATATCAAAGTCAACTCTGGTGAAAAACAAATGATAGTCTTAACCTATTTTTCCATTCTAATCATCCATAGAGGTTGTATTAGGACCACATGGAGTGACATTTTTACTGCATATCTATTTTATTTTGTTACTGTCTCTTAAGCCACCGTAGCAACTGGAGACGTTTGTGCTGGTTATGTTATTAAATGAGAATAAAGAATAGAGCCAAAGAAGTGAAACTTGTAAGTAACATTTAGTTACGCCCTCCCCTCCTAGAAACTTCTCTTTAAATAATTGTGATTATTTTGGGAGTGGAGAGTGGGCCTTGACTGCCTAATCACTGGAGCACCTGTGCTTTTTCCCTTGTTTAGGTTTAAAAGCCTTCCAGCATGTACTCTGTGTGGGGAGAGCATTTTAGCTTGCACTGGAGAGTTGGGAGATATGCCCGTAGTGGTCTCCCTCTCTGTCTTCCCCAGTGGTTTGGACCTGAAGAGGATGAAAGGTGGCATTATGAAGTAAAATGATGACTCCTAGTGTGTCCCAGAAGGCTTCCTGCTCCCGTGCTTTCCTCACTTGGAGATCGCGTAAGTGATAGATGATTCTGTTTCTCTTGCAGGAATCAAGCAACTGTAGTCATTTAGCTAAATTCCTGGGTCAAAGGTCAGTGACACAAAAGAGATTTGGAGTGATTTAAAACTGAGTGCTACTCATTTAAACAGATCAAAACTAGCTTGATCAGACTTGGCTGCTTTCTGAAAGATCAGGAAGGGTTTTTCAGACACAGGGCATCATTCTCTCTGCATCCAGAGAGGATCACTGAGAGCTAACCAGGAGATTTAGTTTGGAAAGCTTGATGTCAACATTGGCTCTCTGAACACAATTATCTTCTGATTGTGTCTATCTTTCTGTGATGAAAACTGTTGTGTGTCTGAATTTGGAAATTGTGAATGATGTCAGATTGACATAGGGGAAAGAAATCATATCCTACCCATGGCCTTCCCATGCTGCCGCCTGCCAATGTGTTTTCTCTCTCTCTCCCCTGACGTGAAGAGTCCAGCTCTACATGTGGGAGGATAAGTCTTTATGGCTTCTCTGTTGGCAATAGCGCTGGTAGATTTTGCGATATGCACACCTCTCCACAGAGAACTGGACTGAGAACCACTTCATTAAGGCCATCAAAATTTGTTTACCCAGGCTGGATTTGGGTTGCAGCTAAAGCTGACCTTCCAAAGCAAAGGTGGTCAGAGAGAGAGATTATGATGATATATAAACTTTTGGTGCAAGGTTTAATGTGTGCAGCCTTTAGAGACGGTCCTCTTCAGTCTCTTGTGGCAATTTATCACAGAACTTTTCAAAAAGGAAGAGAACTAAGCTTTTGGGAGGGCAGGTTAAAATTTTTAGTTAAGTCAAGGATGAGCAGGACACTTGCGCAGCATATAGTAAAATGATTGGAAATGGACTAGATGGTTGTAGGAATGAGATATAGAGCATTTCATCTGTAAACCACTAAACCTAATCCATCTCAGATTAGTAGTGGCTACAAGTCATTGACCCACTGGTGAGTGTGTGTTACAAGTCCCCCTCTGTGCTCGATCCGCAGAGGATGTGAGTCTCATACAGCCCCACCTAGAGCACTTTATCTCAAGCTGTAGCACTTTATATGCTTTTAGCTCTGGAGGTCCACAGTTCAGTCCCTGGTGTGTTGGCCAAGATGGTGGCCATCCAGTCACTCTGACAGTTGTTCAAATGGCAGATGTGAACTGAGTTGGGTCTCTGTTTCTATTGAACAATATCCATATGACAAACACTGTTACAACAGACACAAACCAGACCCCTCATTAGAAGTCCTACCAGAGACACCTTAGACAGAAGTAGTTATAGACTGAACAAACTTCTTAAACCCCTAGTGGTGACCTTCAAGTTCAAAGTTGAGTCACATTGTCAGGGCAGTGTTGGGAAAGCTTCCACTCTGACTGGTCATGATGTTCCTGAACTGGGGATAAACAGGGGACTTTGGTTCCCTGACCTGATTCACCAGCACCAAATTCACTTTACCTTCTTTATGGAAACAGACGTGTTTGCTGCCATCACTACATATATTACATTTGTAAAATGGTACAGTGCATGTCAATGGGATTTAAACATAAAGGAGTGAAGACTTGCATTCTATAGTCTAAGGATCTTGCCTAGAATAGTGGGTGTTGGGTTGCAAACGGACTTATACTAGTGTTGGAATGTGAGGTCTAAAACATTCCCAGACACTCTGGGATTGGAGTTCTTAGATTGCTGTCCAAAATCAGAATTTTATCTCTGCAGAATCCCCTGTTGTCTTTAGGATTTGAGTTTTGGGGGTGGTATCATCATTGAGACTGGAATTCCTTGGGGTACTAGCCAGATCCCTCACATCTAGATCAGTGAGCAATCAAATAGCCTTTTATGTAAAGTTTTTAAGAAAATCTGTGATGTTTTAGGAACTGTTAATAATGTTGAAAACTACTGTCAAAGTCTTCCAAATTCCTCACTGCTTAGGTTTCAAAACAGTTCAGTAAATATTATACAGTTAAAGTGATCAAATGTGCTATAGTCAGTAATGAGACTAAGTACTTAAAGAGAGGCTAGGGTTTGCCAAAACCTAGCCATCTGCCATTTCTTTACTTACCTTAATACAAATGCCTACAGGCTTATGGGAAATTGGATTTTCCAGTGGTAACTCTATCTTTTTTCTAAATATTCCTAAGTCTTGTGGTGATCACTACCCTCCTAGGATTAATAACCAGTTCCTGTGTTCCTCTTTAATCCCTCAGTGTAGTGCCCATATGACACTAACCAAATGCAGAGAGATGCTTCCTGTTAAGGGAGTATGTGTGAGATTCTCACACAGACTCCTCTATCAGGTGCATGACACAATCTAGTTTTAATGAAGAAATCTGTCAAACTAAACAAACATGAAAAGGAACAGGACGTTCCCTGGAGCACCAGGATGGCAAAAGTATAACAAGCGATGTGCCCAGGGCTTGTAAGCAAAATATCAGCGACTACCCACTAAAACACTTCTTCTACTGCTCATGAATTTAACAGGTAAAAGCAAAAAGTCTATATCTTCTTCATCACTTTAGTTGCTTCTGCTACAAATTGTGGGTCTGTTTTCATTTGTTTGTTAAGCTATTGGGGCCCAACTCACTTCTAGTGAAGGATGATCTTGCAGTTGTGGCACTGAATTGGGACAACAGAGACATGAGTTCAGTTTCCACATTGGCCACAAACTTTCTGTGACCTTTAGCAAGTCACTTAATTTTGCTTGCCTCAGTTTCCTCATTGTAATATTATGGTTGTGTTGTGAGGATCAATTGATTAACATTGTGAGACCGTTGGGTGTTACAGTAGCATTTCCAGATAGGAAAGAAATGAGGTGCTTACCCACTATCATTTGACAGCTTTGCCTTCTTTTATTTTGAAAATCTAATGACTGGATGTATAGACATATAGCAGGATCCTCTTCAGTGCTGGGATCTGAGTGTCATGGGGTCCTTTGGGTTGCAGGAACCTGAGACACGGAGGTCTAATCTTCAACTGCATTTTGGAATGTCCTCTGCAGGGCTGTGATTTGATTTCTGCAACATAGATGCTCCTCTTTCTAATGTTGCTATCTGAGTTTAATGGTAGAGAGGGGCCTCTGCCAACCTGATTTCAGGAGCTGTGCCAGTCAACCCATTAAGCAATCCTTAATCCACCTTTCTGAGCAGCCAGACAGCAGTAGTTTTCCTCAAGTGTTCTCAGAAAGCTGACACGGAGATGACACAGAGTTCCCAAAATACTGAGGTATTTTTTGTTTAGACCATATGTTGTGCAGAAAAATATTATATGGATCAGCTAGCCGTGACTACAGTATTTTATGGAGCAGGCTGGCAGCGCTATACAGTTCAGATTTTCAGCATTGTCAGTCATTGTTGGTCTTGTCCCACAGATTCTTAGGCTGTTTCCTTAGTGAACTGGTAGTTACATAAGGTAACCAATGTTACTAGGACCAAATGAGCAATTATGGAGGTTTTCAAGACAACATTGTTAAAGATCTTGTACAAGATGGTGGGAATGGGGCGGGGAAAAGGATGAATGAAGATTGCTAGCTCTTGTGAACTGTCTGCAGAAAGAAGCCAAGGCTGGAAAATTGCTGTGACGGGGTTATGCGGAGGGTGTTTCCTGCTGAGGATTTCATTTAGTTCAGGGGAGAAGCTAAACACAGCTGAGCAAGTAAGAGCTGGCTCATTAGATTTATACTGCCTCTTGCCTCTAGGAATTTTTATTATTTATATTTATTACTACTATAGCACCTCAGGGCCCTAGTTGTAGACCAGGACCACATTGTGCTAGGTGCTGTACAAATAGAGGGGAGAAAGATGGTTCCTGCCCAAAGGTGCTTGCAATCTAATTATAAGACAAGTGATAGACAGATGGGGGAGCGCAAGTAAACAATGAGGCAATACTGGTCAGCATGACAAGCAGTGGTGTCAGCACACTAGCAGACTAACTTGTCAAAGGAGAGTTTTGAGGGGGTATGTGAAGATGTTCAAGGCACAAGTGACATGAGTTTGGTGTCCTTGGTCAAGATGGTAACTGTCACAAAACCACTAGTGAATGTTGCATAAGAATATAATAGCATAGGACTAGAATGGATCTGGATCATGGAATCCATCGAATCCCCCACTATCACAGGCAACAGCATCATAGAATAGTAGGATTGGAAGGAACCTCGAGAGGTCATCTAGTTCAGTCCCCTGCATTCAAGGCAGAACTAATTGGTTACACTATGCACAAAGGATTCACAGGACAGGTATAGCAGAGAGTTGTCAAGGCCAGGACTGAGGTATTGAAACACTATCAGGGCAGTTGTGGTGGGGTAGTGTGGGATTCAGCATAGTAGTTGTCTGCGTTAGTGCAGACATTGTGCATTTGTGGAACTAGGTGCTGTGGGCCAGAGTAATATACATCAGCAGAGCTTTGTGGGAGAAGTCTGCTCAGTACCTGCTTGCTCTGATGTTTGTGTTGCAGTCTCATGTGCCGACACCACACATCCCAGCATGTTGATGATTGTATCCCCAAAGATAATTTGGGATTCTTGTCATATTGTCTTGTGAGATGTAGGACAACTGTATTGAAAGTATGATTCTCCTGTGATTGCCTGAATGGGAAAATGACCTTATTTTTTCTTGGTTGTGATTTCTGTGAACCATGGATGCTAATATTTAAGGCCCCAGGTTAAGGAAGGTGTCACTGGGTGCCTCCATCACTACCTGCTAAACCTCATTGCCCAGTCAGCTCAGATGGTTTCGCAGTCACAAATGCATTTCAGGATGTTTAACTTTCACCATTTATTCACCTCTTACATAACCATATTGTGCAACACAGGCTTATAGCAAAGACAGGCTTCCTTGCAGTCCTCACTCCCCAGCCCAAGCTCCTCTTAAACTTCCTGGAGTTCAGTGGCACCTTAAAGACTAACAGATTTATTTGGGCATAAGCTTTAGTGGGTAAAAAACCTCACTTCAGATGCATGGAGTGAAAAGTGCGGGTTTTTTTCCCACAAAAGCGTATTGCCAAACAAATCTGTTAGCCTTTAAGGTGCCACTGGACTCCTTGTTGTTTTTGTGGATACAGACTAATATGGCTACCCCCTGATAGTTAAGCTTCCTGTTTCCTCCCTTTATATTCTCCCCAATTACCTTGTTAGCCCAGTGACTGTCCCCCAGATGCTCACAATCCCCTATCAAGCAGTAAATCTCTCAACTGGGCCTGCAGCCTTCTCCAAGCTGCAGCAACGTCAGTGATCAGGGTGCGGTGGATAGCACCCTCTCACAGAAGGGTTCTTGGTTTAATTTCCATGTGTTGTCCTGAAATGACCCACATCCCTCATAGCACATAGCAGAGACAACTTTTAGACAGCCCACTGTGCTGAGAGCACTGTTTGTGCTATTTCAGAGCAACAAAGGCAGGCTGAGGAGATGTAAGGCCAAAAAGGGAAGAAAGCAATAAACAAATAGAAACACAGTACTGAGCTAATACAAACAGTGCATCAGGCCTAAAACAAAGACCTTCAGAGCAGTCGTCTCAGAGCTGAAGCCAGTGCCTCCTTGTCCTCTTCTCTTTCCACAGCTGTTTCTTTCCTCAGTCCCACTCCAGGATCAGTGAGCATGAGGAAGCACTGAGAGCAGCAAACTTTATCAGCTGCAGAAATACTCCTGGGGGAATTCTGCACCAAAAAATTAAACATTCTGTGCACAATATTTTAAAATTCTGCTATTTTATTTGTCAAAATAACACAATATAATCATGCTCCCACTGTCAGCCCCAGGCAGCTGGGACTCCCACTGTCAGCCACCCAGGGCTGTCGGCAGGAGCCCAACCACCCGTGCCAGACACAGGCAGGAGTGCTGAGGGGAAATCACAAATGCTGGAGGAAAAAATAAAATTCTGTAGGGAACTTAATTCTGCAGTGTATGGTGCCGCAGAATTCCAGCAGGAGTAACTGTGTATTATAGTGAAACCTCTCATGGACTTCCATCTTGGGGTGGGGAGGAGCAAAATTAAGAAATTTAAAGACTGACAGATATAAAAACATAAGAATGGCCATACTGGGTCAGACCATCCAACCCGGTATCCTGTCTACCGACAGTGGCCAATGCCAGGCACCTCAGAGGGAGTGAACCTACAGGTAATGATCAAGTGATCTCTCTCCTGCCATCCATCACACCCTCTGACAAGCAGAGACTAGGGACACTATTCCTTACCCATCCTGGCTAATAGCCATTAATGGACTTAACCTCCATGAATTTATCTAGTTCTCTTTTAAACCCTGTTATAGTCCTAGCCTTCAAAACCTCCTCAGGTAAGGAGTTCCACAAGTTGACTGTGCACTGCATGAAGAACTTCCTTTTATTTATTTTAAATCTGCTGCCTATTAATTTCATTTGGTGACCCCTAGTTCTTGTATTATGGGAATAAGTAAATAACTTTTCTTTATCCACTTTCTCCACATCACTCATGATTTTATATACCTCTATCATACCCCCCTTAGTTTCTTCTTTTCCAAGCTGAAGAGTCCTAGCCTCTTTAATCTTTCGCTTTTCCCAAAAAAGGACACCCAGAGGGAAGCAGTACATACTGACTTTCATGGACTTTGCTACCCGGATGGCCGGAGCAGTAGCCTCATGCAACACCAGGCTAAAGCTGTGTGCCGGCCCTAACAGACATTTTTGCAGGGTAGGTTGGCCCTCTGACATCCTTACAGATTCAGGATCTAATTTCCTGGCAGGAACCATGAAAGAACTGTGGGAAACTCACGGGGTGAATCACTGTGGTTGCCCACCTTACCACCATTCAAACCAATGGCCGGTCAAAAGGTTTAATGGGAACTTTGGGGCCATGATACGTAATTCATCACACGAACACTCCAATTAATTGGGACCTAGTGTTGCAGCAGTGCTTTTTTGCCTACAGGCTGTACCACATCGCCAGTTTAGGGTTTTCACCATTTGATTGTGTATAGCCACGAGGTTAAGGGGCCATTACAGTTTGGTGAAAGCGGGCAATGGGAGGGGTTTACGCCTTCCCAGGGACTAATATTCTGGACTTCGTAAGCAACCTACAAAACACCCTCCGACACTCTTTAGCCTTGCTAAAGAAACCTAAAGGATGCTCAGCAGAGGCAAAAAGGCCTTGGTATGATAAATTACCAGCGCGCGTTCCTTCAAGGTAGGAGACCAGGTTATGGTCTTGAAGGCGCAGCAGGCCTATAAAATGGAAGCATCCTGGGAAGGGCCATTCACGGTCCAAAGAGCGCCTGGGAGCTGTTAACTACTCATAGATTTCCCAATTCCTCCCTAAAACCCGAGTGTACCATTGTTAATCTCTCAAGCCCTTTTATTCCAGAGATTTACAGGTTTGTCAGTTACAGTCCAGGAGAAATGACGCTGAGTGGCCTGATGGTGTCTACTACGAAGGGGAAAAAAGACAGGGGCGTGGAAGAGGTGAACCTCTCCACAACCCTTGGAGATACGTCTGGCGCGGCAACAAATCAAGGAGCTGTGCACTAGCTTTGCCCCCATTTGTTCTCAGACACTTCAGGACGGACTGAACAGGCATACACTCCATTGACACAGGTAATGCTCATCCAGTTAGAACCCCACCCTACCGGGTGTCTCCTCATGCCCAACTGGCTATAGAACAGGGAGATCCAGAACATGCTACAGATGGGTTATAATTATGCTCATCTACCAGTGCATGGGCATCCCAGTGGTTCTGGTACCCAAACCAGTATGGGGAAATATGCTTTGCGTGGACTACCATAAGCTAAATGCGGTAACTCGTCCAGACAAACTATCCAATGCCACGCACCGATGAGCTATGGAAGTTGGGACATACCAGTCATATCTACAATAGACTTAACCAAGGGTACTGGCAAGTACCGCTAGATGAACCTGCCAAGGAAGGTCAGCATTCGTCACCCATGCGAGGGGTGTATGAATTTTAATGTACTTCCTTTCGGGCTGCGAAATTGCACCTGCCACCTTCCAGAGGCTGGTAGATGGTCTACTAGCAGGACTGGAGAGTATGCAGTTGCCTACCTCGATGATGTGGCCATTTTTTCTGACTCTGGCCCGAACACTGGAAAAGGTCTTTGAGCACACAGGCAGGCTCGACTAATGTTAAGGCCAAAAAGTGTCAAATAGGCCAAAACAAGAGTGACTTACCTGGGACATCAGGTGGGTCGAGGAACTATAAACCTCCTACAGGCCAAGGTGGATGCTATCCAAAGTGGCCTGTCCCAAAGTCAAAGAAACAGGTCCAATCCTTCTTAGCTTGGCCGGTACTACAGGCAATTTGTACCACACTTACCGCCAAATCGCTGCACATTTGACCGACCTGACCAAAAGACCCAGCCGAATGCAGTTGAGTGTCAAAGGCCTTTACCCAACTTAAGGCACGACGCTCATGGTCGGACCCTGTGCTAAGGGCCCCGGACTTTGACAAACCATTCCTAGATAACCACCGATGCATCTGAGCGTGGTATAGGAGCAGTTCTCATGCAGGAAGGACCGGATCACAACTTCCATCCTGTAGTGTTTCTCAGCAAGAAACTGTGTGGAGGGAAAGCCACTGGTCAGTCAGTGGAAAAGGAATGCTACACCATTGTGTAAGCCCTGGAAAAGCTACACCCATATGTCCGGGACGGCGGTTCAAGCTAGAAACTGACCATGCTGCCTAAAGTGGCTTCATACTGCCAAGGGGACACAACAAAAAACTCTTCGAGATGGGTTTAGTCTCAAAGACTTTGATTTGAATTCTAACACATTTCAGGGGCTTCTAACAAAGAGCTGATGCACTCTCCCGTGAGATTGCCCAGAATTCCACAGGTTAAAAATTGTCCTTAAAATGTAGAAGTCTTGTAGTTTACATACTAGTAGTATATGTAAAGGTGCATGTGTTGTATTAATCTGTTTGTCTAAAGTTCTAGGAAGAAATCACCGCAGTGAGGTTCCCCACTGGTCTGCGATTTGGGGGCATGTCATAAACAGATAGCTAAGGGTTATGTCTCTTTCACCTGGAAAGGGTTAACAACAACACCTGACCACGAGGACCAATCAGGAAACAAGATACTTTCAACTCTGAAAGGAGGGGAAGCCTTTGTTTTGTTTTTGGTTGGCTTTGTTCTCTCGGGTCTTGGACCGGACTAGAATGAACCCAGGTTCTTGCCAATCTCCCTGCTACAGTTTCTTATCTTTCAGATATAGTGAGTTTGTAAAAGGCGGCTATAGTCCTTTTTTGTTTCTGTATTTGCAGCTGTGTATCTGGCTTGTGGGAGTTTTTATGTATATTTTGCTGAAAGTATCTATAAATTGTATTCTGCTGAAGAGAGCTTCTTTCTATTGTCTATAAGCTAAAAACCCTGTATATTTCATCTTGATTACAGAGACCATTTTATGTTTTCCTTCTTTTATTAAAGTCTTTCTGTTTTTTTTTTTTTTTTTTTTTTAAATCTAATTGATCTGTTGGTTATCTTGTATAAGACTCCAGGGAAGGAAGTCTGCACTCACCAGGGAATTGGTCAGGGAGAAGGGGGAGAGAAACCTGATCTCTCTGTGTTGTGTTTCAAGGGATTGAAGCATGGTAATCTCCTAGTGTCCCCAAGGTGGGAAGAAACTGGGAGGAAGAAAGGAGGGGGAGGGAAATGGTTTATTCCCCTTTGTTGTGAGACTCAGGGAATCTGGGTCTTGGAGGTCCCCAGGCAAGGTTTTGGGGGGACCAGAGTGGTTGGTGGCAGCGCTACAGGTTCTAAGCTGGTAATTAAGCTTAGAGGATTCATGCTGGTACCCATATTTTGGACGCTAAGGTCCAGATTTGGGAATTATATCATGACAAGTATCATCTGCAAACTTTGCCACCTCACTGTTTACCCCTTTCTCCAGATCATTTATGAATAAATTGAATAAGATTGGTCCTAGGACTGACCCTTGAAGAACACCACTAGTTACCCGTCTCCATTCTGAGAATTTACCAATTATTCCTACCCTTTGTTCCCTGTCTTTTAACCAGTTCTCAATCCATGAAAGGCTCTTCTCTCTTATCCCGTGACAACTGTCTTTGGTGAGGGATCTTGTCAAAGGCTTTCTGGAATTCTAAGTACACTATGTCCACTGGATCCCCCTTGTCCACATGTTTGTTGACCCCGTCAAAGAACTGTAATAGATTAGTAAGACATGATTTCCCTTTACAGAAACCTTGTTGACTTTCCCCCAAATAAATAACTACAGGAGTGGGAGTGAGAGGTGCAGTGTGGGATTTTAACCAGCACTGCATAGAAATTAAATCTACGTGTGTGTGTACAAATGACGATAAGATGTACTTACTATTTTTGTACAAACACCTTGGCTTTGGGAGGGCTTCCAATCCACTGCTGAAAGTCATACAGGATTTACATTGTGAGGAGAACCTGCTATTTTCTCAGCATGTACTATTACTAGCCTTAGTTTTGTACTAAGGAGTAAATGTATTTGTCCTTATGGATCAGAACATTGGTCCGTCTGGTCTAGGATTCTGCCTCTTGCACTGACTGATACTATTGGATCCTTAAAAGGGAGGTTAAAGCACCTTGTCATATTCTTGGTTAATTGTGGAGTACTGTAAAGGACAATTCCCTTCTGTCTCTGCAGGCAATCAGCTCCTGCCCTGAAGCAGATCATTGGTTTACCTGCAGAACTACTACTTATTCAGCATCAATTTCAAAAATTGTGTGGTGTCTACTAAATCTGCAGGATTTTAGCCACATTAGAACAAGAAATGATAAATAAGACACTTTTTTGTTTTGGTCTGATCCATATCCAAAATTGTAAGGGTAGGTTTGGATGCAGGCATCTGAATCCATTTCCCCTCTCCTTCTGTAATGTAAAGGGGTTTTTGGATTGAAGGTTCTGGTTTTTAGTATGTATCTAGTTGTTATTGGACATAGAATTATCTAGCCCTCTTAAAAATCAAATCTATACTTGATTATATGACTTTCTATCAGGGAATTCCACAGGCTGCCTATGTGCACCTAGCTACAGAGGACTGGGGTTTAAACTCTGCTTAGGGAACCAAGCTATACAAGAAAATGCTAAGGACATTTGTTCTCTTTTCCTGTGTGGTTGACAGGGTGGTAGTCGATGGGCATTGGGGATGGTCAGCTCCTTTGAAAAGCAGGCCCTTGGTCTGTAAACAGTCATACAGCTCTCACAGTTTTGCCCAGTCTCTCAAAGAAAGTATGACAAGCTATTAAATGAGTTAGAAAACTGATACTGGAAAAAAAGTCAGCCTAGGAAAACTAACAAAGTGATTATAATCAGATGCTATTTGTCTGAGGAAATTTACCCCCTCTTACTGTCCTCTGCAGAATGTACCTGAAGGCAAACCCTCCTTCTGCCACCCTTTCCTGCCTGCTCTGTGGAAAGTGCTCTTAATAACGTTTAATTGGCTCTATGAGCTAAGATGTAAAAAAAAAATTACCTAAGTGTGCTCAGATGGTAAACAGTTCCCCCTAGAGGGCTTTGCTTCCCTTCTCTTTTGTCTGTGCACTGGAGGCTGCTTATTAAAGTAATGACCTAATTTTAACAAGGATAACTGACTCCTCTCCTCAGTTACAGCCCTGGATAGGCGGCTTGGAACAGGATATCTAGAACTTCGTTGGGTTTTAGTTGTTCTGAAAACCAGTGGAATACAGACCTATATCAGAAAGCGACAGGGACTGAGCAGGAAAGGGCAGCACCAAGTTAAAAAGGAAAAAGCTGATACAAATGGAAAAGCAGCACCCTATAGTGTCATGTCACATCCATATAGAGTTAGAAACAGCAATACCATGAAGATTAACCTCTTGAATGCTAGAATGTGGTTTGTCCCTGACAGCTAGGGAAGTTATCTATTTTAGGATTTTATATTACTATTTCTCATTGCAACGTCTGTGCCAGAGTGGATAAAAATCAATTAATTTTTTAAAAATATCAAAAACTGGATTTTTTTGATAAAATGCTTTTTGAGGAAAAAACCTATCTAAAGATAGTTTTAATTAAGATACATTATAGCTCAAAGATATCTCCTCATGGAATAGGGATTATAAATTCTAATCCTATAGTTTGAGACAATATATACATGTAATGTTTAAGAAAAGTTTTTTGTAAGTGAGTTCCAATAGTTCATGGATTAGGGATCCAATCTTATGGGGTTCCAGGGGTTTCTTATAGAGTATTTAGGTTAATCTTTCTATCTACCCCATGGCACTTAGTGCTCAGTGTAGAAGATACCATCAGAGATGATTAATTTTGTAGTTCTCAAACTGTGAACTTGTGTCTCCAGAGATAACATGCTTGTTAACAGCAAAAATGTTTTTAAATAAATAATATATAGAAGTGAGAAATAGTTAAATAAAGCAATTTAAATGTCTGTCTGGTGATGTTCTTCTAATACAGCATGGCAAGAAAATCCTCCCAATGTTAATGATTAACCTGTTGAATTGGAGATCGTTCACCTCCCAGTGACTTCATAAGTATCTGCTTCAATTACCTTTGGTAAATGAAATAACCAAACAATCATTCATTTTCTGATATAGCTTTAAAACTAATCTGAAAAGTTTTCAAAATAAATCACTTTAAAAATGGATAGTGTCTACCTTCTAAAAATGAAATCTATGTCTGAGTTTTGAGGAATATGTATTAAGGTTATAACAACCAACAAGAATGCACTTTTTTTGTAGAAATCCACAATTAAATCGAGTCTTCCTGACTAGTGATTTAAATCATGATTTAAATCAAATCCACCTTGGTCTCTGCACACCTTCCACATAAAATCAATAGCTAAGTCTCTACTTTTCTTAGAGCTTCTAGCACTTCTGCCTTTTCTGGGTAAAAGCTCTGCATGGGGTAGGGGTTGGGGTTTTAGAGTCAAAGAGTTTAAGGCCAGATGGGACCACTAGATGATCTAGTCCAGTGGCTCTCAACCTTTCCAAACTACTGTGCCCCTTTCAGGAGTCTGATTTGTCTTGTGTACCCCCAAAGTTCACGTCACTTAAACTACTTGCTTACAAAATCAGATATAAAAAGACAAAAATGTCACAGCACACTAGTACTGAAAAATTGCTTACTGTCTCATTTTTGCCATATAATTATAAAATAAATCAATTGGAATATTAATATTGTACTTACATTTCAATGTATAGAATATAAAGCAGTATAAACAAGTCATGAAATTTTAGTTTGTACTGATTTTGCTAGTGTTTTTTATGTAGCCTGTTGTACAACTAGGCAAATATCTATATGAGTTGATGTACCCTCTGGAAGACTTCTGCGTACCCCCAGGGGAAGGCGTATCACTGGCTGAAGAACCACTCTGACCTCCTGTATATCGCAGGCCACCAACACCCACACCCTGAATTTTTTTAGATTTTTTTAAAGTTTTGTTTTAGTTTGTTTTTCGGTTGCTTAATGTCAAGGTGGTGGTTTTATTTTGGGGGAGTTTGGCTGGGTTGGCATTTTTGGGGGTAGAATAAGGTATCAGTATTGTAAGTGCCACTTTTTTGGTGGAAAGATGGTCAGATGCAAGTTAAGACTTTTATTTATTGTTTTAGTGGTGGTAAAAAGTGTCAATTGACAGCCCAAGAAGCTGATATTATCTAGGGAATAAATGTGGCACAAACATGGCCAGGGCAAGCTTCTTCCACACCATTTCTGGCCAATGTGCCTAATTCTGACCGAAGGAGCCCCTTTAGTAGTGGAAGTGCTTCAGACCCCATGACCTACTCAGTTCTTGGTCTCTATGCTGAGATGGCCAGAAAGATGCCAATTACTGTCAACTGCAGGATGTGAACAGTTGGACTGCTAGGAACTAGACTGATATCCACTAAACTCATTTCACTTAATCACCAAACAAACAGCCATCATTGGTAATGACTTTGTTACTACATTTCTGGGCTTATATGTGGCTGAGCTATTCTACCTGGCGAACTGACCTGCAAAATGACATTTTGAAAAACAATTTATTGTCCTTTTCCACCTAATATAAAAATGGTGAAATTATTTTGTTTTTAAACCATGCCTCTGTCCCACAGTGAACTTTGAAGAGCTGTCTATTAAGCCCCTGAAAAACAGGGCGGCCAAGCAATTAACACTCTGTTTGAATCCTATCCTGATGTGTTTTTCAGTCTGCTAAGGACTCTGTGCTTGAAACTATTCTCCGTGCTTCCTCCTTTAGTATGTTCCACTGGGTCAGTTCCCACTAAAACTCCAAATTAGGCTGCAAGTGCACCATAGCTTTTTGTGGGCCCGCAGGAATATAGCAGGGATTTATCGCCCTCTGTTGGTAAATTCTTCTCACAGCCGCTTCTGCAGGCACTCAAGTTTGGGGATCTGCAAAAGAAACCTGAACACAACTGGTTTTAACCCCGCTGAGGAAGCATCTAAAAGCAATGAATGCCCTAGAGATTTTAATGGTGCCACAAGAATAAAACTTACATGTTGTACTCATTTGCAGGGAGAGGCCTTCATTCCGGATTAATTTAAAATAAAGATGAATCTGAGCCAACCCCTCTGAATTTTGTGGACATTTAGATTGGGATCTGATTTTTCAGGAGTGGATTACTAGCTCTATGGACCCCTTTCTCTATAATGGGTCAACTCAAAGCTCAGCCTCCGAACAGCTTCACTCTTTGCAATGCAGGGCCATCTCTAATTGTAAGGCAGATCTCATTCTTCTGATGGAAGATCTTGCAGCATGCTTCCATCAGACACTTAAAATCTCATTCTGTGTGAAATGAGTTAGGATCTCAGTCCTGTCCTTAGCTGACAAAGGTTTCTATTACATAAACCTCATCACTATTGTCTCACTTATGGGCAATCCCAGCTAAAAACATGGTATTCTATGGCCAAGGAGACTGATACCTATTCTTAAAGAGGGTCTCTCCATGGTAAGGCTGAGGCACATTAGTGAGGCAATATTGGGAGGAGTTGCTACTGTAAGTATGCTGTGGATAACAAGACTGCCTGTTTTCCAGGCTTTTCAGTCCAGCACTTTTCACCAACAGCAAATTGATATTTATTCTCTAATTCAAAATTATTGCAAATTTCTTTCTAATGTCATAGCTTGAAAGTCCTGACAGAGAGCAGAGTCACCCGGGACAGCCATTGTGGACTGTATAGGGTAAAAAATTATTGTGGGGTATGGTGACCAGATGTCCCGTTTTTTGGGACTTTTCCTTATATAGGTACCTATTACTCCCCACCCCCTGTCCCGTTTTTTTCATGGTTACTATCTGGTAACCCTATGGTGGAGGATCTGGTAGATTGTTGATAAATCACATTAATGACCAGTAGACTCATTATTAATTAAATTTTGCAAATTAGTAAGACTAAACCCCATTCATAGAGGTAGTCTCTCCAGGGCAGGGCTGAGACACATTTGTGGGGAAATTAATGCTGCAAATTAGTGAGTACACCATGATACTGCCTCCCACGAGGGATTTTGTTCCATTTATTTTACAAGGGTAATGAACTGTTCTTCATGACCACACCTTATGGTGTACTAGGAAATTATCTGCAGCACAGTTTGTGAAGGTAAGGAAGACTTAGGCCTGGTCTACACTTAAAACTTAGGTTGACATCCTTACAATGCTCACGGATTTGAAAAATCTTCACCCCTGAGCAACATGGCTATATTGCCCTAACTTTCTAGTCTAGACATAGCTAGATCAATGGAAGAATTTTTCCATTGACCTATTTACCCTCACTTGGGGAGGTGGTGTTCCCACACCAAAAGAAAAACCCCTTTTGTTGGAGTAGTCTCTGTCTACACTGTGGGGTTGGGCCAGCATAGCTACACCACTATACCTATGGCTCTATGGTCCCTGTAGTGTAGACATGGCCCAAGTAACATGACACTTCACAACTGGCACTCTTTGAAAACAGAGGAGCTATCCCCTGTGGCAGGGGTTCCAAACTTCATTGCACCATGATGACTCCCTTCGGACAACAAAAATTATTACACAACCCCAGGAGGGGGGACTGAAGCCTAAGCCTGACCGAACCCTGTCGCCCGAGGTAGGGGGCCAAAGCTGAAGCTGGAGCCCTGCCAGACAGGGAGGCCGGAGCCAAAGTCCAAGGGCTTCAGCCTCAGGCAGGGGGCCTGTAGCCTGAGCCCAGCCACCCCAGCAGTGAGGTTCAGGCTTCGATCCCAGACCTCAGCAAGCCTAATGCCAGTCCTGGTGACCCCATTAAAATGGGGTCGTGACCCATTTTGGGGTCCCGACCCACAGTTTGAGAACTGCTTCCCTATGGATAGTATGCTTGTTTTGTACTTTTGAGTTTACTGCATGATAGGAAATGCAGTGAGATTTTTGATAAGTTACTGTCAACTGAATTAGTCCAGAACCACTGCAATAAAAATGAAACCCAGAAAGTGCACTTTGTGTTCAAACCTAAACCAATTCTGAACTTTCCTCTCTTATTCTTCCAGCTTTGATCTTACAACAGGGGTGATCAGCTAACACTACATCCCAGGACAAGTTGCATAGCTGCCTGTGTAATGGGGCAGAGGCCCAAGACCTTCAATCACTCAAGAAGCACAGCTGTCCAGGGTAAATTAATGTACTGGAGTACTTTGCCAAAGTCCTGTCAGAGTGGGTTAATGTGAGCCAAACAGATTCTTCCTAGTACCTGCCTTGTAAATACATCTTAGCATAAAAAGAAAAAAAAAATGCATGCACAAACCTATTTCTGCAGAGCATACCAGCAAACAAAACAAGAAAACCTAGGTAGCTTGCACTATGCAAATCTGCACAAAAATTCCAGTGTTCTTGCACCTTGTCAGCACAACACCCCTTATCGCTCATTTTATCTTAGTGCATCACACCTTTATTTTTAAGGCTTGACTTCATATCAGATTAGCTCTGAGCTTTCCAGTGTGACCACCACTCCTAATTTTGTTGTGTGTTTCACAATATTGGATGTTTTTTCTGAATGCTTCAGATGCTGGAATTAAGAGATTGCATACAAATCTCGCTTTCATTTAAATATAAATTTTCTTGCAGTAGTGGAGGAAAGCTTGAAAATGTAAAGTGAGTGCACCTTGAAGGCTTAAAAACTGGAAGACAAAAAGAACCCAACATTTATTATTTTTCAAAAAAAACTTATTAATTTTAAGACCATCCCAGTTCTCTCTGAGGATCTCATTTATGCTTTTTGAATGCTGAGGGTTGGGGTGAGGGCTCAGACTGGGGGTGCAGGCTCCAGGGTGGGACCAGAAATGAGAGGTTCAGGGTATGGGAGGGGGCTCTGGGCAGGGCAGGGCCGGCGCTTCCATTTAGGTGACCTAGGCAGTTGCCTAGGGCGCTAGGATTTGGGGGGGGGCATTTTGCCACCCTCGGCGGCAATTCGGTGGCGGGGGGTCCTTCCGCGCTCCGGGTTTTCCACGGCAATTCTGCAGCGGGTCCTTCACTTGCTCCGGGATCCACCGCCAAAGTGCCCTGAAGACCGGGAGCCGCGGAAGGACCCCCCCCCCCGCCGCAGAATTGCCGCCAACGACCGGGAGCGCGGAAAGACCCCCGCCTAGGGCGCCAAAAACCCTGGTGCCGCTCCTGGGGCAGGGGCAGGGGCAAGGAGTTGAGATGTGGACTCTGGGCTAGGGGTGCAGGCTCTGGGCTAGGGCTGAAGGGCTTGGGGTGCAGAAGGGGGCTCCAGGCTTGCGGGGGGTGAGGGATTTGGAGTGCGGGGGGGGCTGTGGGTTGGGATGCAGAAGGAGTACAGGCTCTGGGGTGGAGCTGGGGATGAGGGGTTCAGAGTGTGGGAGGGGGCTCCGGGCTGGAGTTGGGGTGCAGTGAGGGCAAGGGCTCTGGCTGAGGGTGCAGGATTGGGGCCAGGGATGCAGAGTTTGGGGCTCAGGAGGGGGCTCCAGGTTTGGGGGTTTGGAGTTTGGGGTGTGGGCTTACTCAGGTGGCTCTTGGTCAGCAGCGCAGTGGCACTAAGGCAGGCTCCCTGCCTGTCCTGACTCTGCACTGCATCTCAGAAGCGGCCAGCAGCATGTCTGGCTCCTGAGCAGGGGGGCCAGGTGGCTCTGCGCAGGGCTTTTGCCTGCAGGCACCGCCCCTGGCTCCCATTGGCCACAGTTCCTGGCCAATGGGAGTGTGGAGCTGGTGCCCAGGGTGGGCAGCACATGGAGCCTCGTGCCACCCTAACCTCCCCCACTCCACCCTGCCTGGGAGCTGGACCTTATGGCCACTTCTGGGACGCAGCACAGTGCCAGGACAGGTAGAGACTAGCCTGCCTTAGACCCGCAGCTCCGCTGACTGGACTTTTAACAGCCCGGTCAGCAGTGCTGACCGAAACCGCCAGGGGCCCTTTTAGACCAGTTATTCCAGTTGAAAACCGGATGCCTGGCAACCCTATCTGGAGCTGCTGATTGGGTTCAGTATACTATTTAAGCCAGAAACAAACACAGGAAGTTGTCTGTCCAACAAGGTGGATCCTGGCTTGCTGCTGCAGCAGACCCTTCTACCTGATTCCTGGCCTCATCCCTGGTTTCTGACTTCAGCTCTGCCTTGTTCCAGGTTCCCTGTGCCCTCAACCTTGTTCCAGTCCCATTGCCCTGTTTTCTGACTGCTTTGGCCCTGACCTTAAGCTACAGTTCTTTGGTTTCCAGCTCAGCACCAACCCCTCAGCTTTGGCTTTTGTTTTCTGCTGATCCTGGCTCTGACTTTCAGCTGACACCTTGTTCCTGACTTTGGACCTGTCCATTGGCCTCTGGTTCCTAAACATCACATTGACCAAAACTTCCTGCATCTCTTCCACAGACCCTGACACTACGTGTATGTCACGATGGGCACAATGCACTATTGCCTTTTCCCTTGTGTAGTCATGTATACAAGGTGCAAAGTCAGTTTAAAATGCTAACAAATCAGACTGATTGTGTTTATCACTTGCACTGGTGTATATGACCAAGCAAGGTGCAAGGTAATGGTGAACTGGGTCAGTGTCTCGCTTTTGTCAGCAGTGATAACTAGAGAACAAAACATAACCCCTGAGTCTAAATCAGTGGTCCCACAACTTTTCGTCTCATGCCGCCCCTTACCAGTAATAGAATATGTCATTGGCTTCCTCCCCTTTTTCTCCCCAGACTTGTGGTGAGACTGGGAACTGGGGGCCCAGAGTGGGAACTGGGGGCCCAGAGTGGGGACTGGGCTGGCAGATGAGCCGCATCTGGGAGAAAGGGCTGCAGCTAGGGGCCAGGAGTAGAAATGGGGCCATTGCGCCCTCCCGCCCTGGAACTTCCTCCCCGCACTCCTACAGGTTTATGCCCCACAGTTTGGGGATCACTCGTATAGATATTCCCAAAGTTTTGGAAATTTTAGATCCACAAGTGGAAGCTCGTGCTCACCTTTGGCTAATAACAGTTAAGGTAGTTTTTGTTGGTGGTAATCACGCTTTTGGATTTTAGGGTCAACTGTTTCCCAGTCCTAGACAGAGGACACATGTATGGAGAGGTGGGGGCTGGGGGTGGTGGTGTTGCTGCTTGGTTTGTACTGAGCATGCTCAGTAACACTGCTGAAGCTGGCTGCCCTTCCTTCCTTCCCCCCACTCTCCGTCAGCAGGCACAGGTCCCCTCTGATCCTAGAGATGGATATGAGGGAAATGGAAAAGCAGCTGTGGAAATGTCAGAATATTCTTTGACACCTTAATGAACTTGGTCTATGCTGACAGGACACAGCCAATGTTGTTATGTCTTTCACATTCTTAATTTGCAATAGTTTAGTAGTTATTACATTTGGTAGGACTCTAAGGAGCCCAAAAGTGTACAGGTATGCCTTTCTTAAGGGACCACCCAAAAGTATCTGATTTGCAAAGTGGTACAAAATTGTTCTAGTTAAAAGGATGGGTGCTGCTGTTTGGAGAGGAATCATTAGGGTTGTTTAGAGAGAAAGAGTCAGGATTTTTGTCCCCATTTTTAAGACTGGGAAACTGAGTCATAAAGAGGCTAAGACTTAACTCAAGTCCACAGAAGAAGTTAGTAGGAGAGCTAAGATTTTAGGAATTCTTGTGCCCAGACCACTCTCTCTAAAATGAAAAGCACCAGCTTTCTGTGTGATTAACAGTATGGAAACTAATGGATAAGCCCTGTGATGTGACAGAGCACATGCATACATTGGTTTATTATTTAACAGATTACAGTACTATAAGAGTGTGTGCTGCTTCACAGATAGTAAATGGCAGAACCTTTCTCACACCCTGAGAGCTCAAATTTAGATTGGAAACTTACAACTCGATGTGCTACAGCCAGGTTGAACTAAGGTGCCCAAAGTACAGTTTATTAAATTCCACAATGCTGCTTCTAGCTGCCATCTTCATCTTTAATGTGGAGAGGCAGATCTCTTAGACTTCAGATCTGTGCCTAGTGTCTATTTTGAAATAATCTTTATCTGGAATCATGAGGGATTTGAGTTGGTGATTGTAGAAGTAAGAAGTCCCTCTATCTGCCCTCCATCTTTAATTACCGCTGTTGTTCCAGGGACTGTTTCTTCTGCCCAAAAAACTAACTATCCTGTGTTCAAATAAAGCAAAAAAGACTCAGGAAATGTTGATCTCATTAATTGCAGCCAAAAATGCAGCTCTGGCATCTATGGCACACAGGAGTGGCAAGTTATATGGGCCCATGGTGCCTGTGCTCCACAAATATTCAGGGCCCAGTCCCACCAATGTTCAGTGCTGGGTCTCTCCCCTGGGCCAGCCTGCTGCCCCACACACCTCTTCCAAAACATTTCCTGGCCCCACCTACTACCCTGGGTGATTTAAAAGGGCCCAGGGGCTCCTGGCCACTGTTGCCACTAGTGGCAGCACTGAGGTGGCTTCCTGCCCAGCCTCACTCTGTGCCACTCCCAGAAGTGGCCAGAATGGCCTGGGGGGCGTCTCTGCACACTACCAGATACTGACTCTGCAGCTCCCATTGGTCAGGAACTGAGATCAGTGGGAGCTGCGAGGGCAATACCCATGGGCTGCAGCGTGCAGAGACCCCCAGACACCCCTGCCCTCACCCAGGAGGCATGGTCAGAGGGGTGTGGGCGTTACTTTCAAGAGCCACCCAAAGTAAGTGCCACACTTCTCACCCTTTCCTGCACCTCAACCTCCTGACCCAGCCCAGAGCCCATACTCTGCACTCGAACGTGTGTGTGTTGGGGGGAGGCAGGACTTGGACCTGTTCTGGGCACCAAAATTACACAAACCTGCCACCCCTAGTGGCGCACACATTCCCTACAGCTCCACCACGGGAGGAGAGTCTTTGAAGCTGTAGTAGAAAAACAGGCATGTTGCAGACGCGCCTAGAAGCCAACAACTCTCCAGGGGCAGAGTAGCTCTAGGGATAACCTGTTCTAATAAGGTTCCTTGGTGAAGGCCAGAGGAGTGACCTCTGCGCTCCTGCCCCTGTCGGACGCCGCGCCGGAGGAGCGAGCGAGGCCGGTTCTGTAGAACGGAGCTAAAAGCAGCCGGCTCGGTTCGGCTGCAGCAGCGGCGCTCCCCGAGCCCGTAAAGCCAGGCCGGGACTGTGGGTGCGGCGCCACCCTCCCCGCCTCGCTCGGCCCGACTCGCGTGCAGGGAGCCCCCAGACAGCCAGGAAATCAGCGTCCGCTGCTGCTGTGTCATCCCGCAGCGGCTACCCAGGCCGCCCGTGCTGCCTTGTCCACCCCCGGCTGTGCCCAGCAGAGAACAACTGAGGCAGCCCGTCGTGGCCGGGCTGGTGGGAGCGGCTCTGCTTGGGCCGAGGAACTCAGCTCCCCGCCGGGCCGGGCCGGGCCGGGCCTCTCCCCGGCAAACCCGCGCCACCGCTAGCTCCTGCCCGGATACAAGCCCCGCTGGCTCCACCCCCCTGTTGGAGGAGCAGGGGGCGGGACCGGGCTGGAGGGGGAGAGAGCCGGAGGCGAGCCGGGGGGCTGGGGCTCCGTGCGGCTCGCCCAGCCCGGCCGCGGGGAGCGAGGCGAGTGACTGACACGGACCAAAGTTATCCCGGAATAAGGGCAGCACGCATGTGCCGTCACCCCGGATGTGAACATGCTGCCCAGGCTTTCAGGAGCCCGCCCCGCCCGGCTAGAGCGGATGGGCTAACCCGTGCTGGGCTGAGCCGAGCCGGGCTGGGCCCAAGCGGGTTAGCTGACCGCCTGAGGAGAAGGGAAGCAGAGCCTCTCCCGGAGGGAAAGGGGGAGGAGCAGAGCTCCCGCGAGGCGGGGCAAAGGGGGGCAGCCCCCGCCCCCCACAGTGGCAGAGCCATCCCTGGGGCAGCTGAGGAGGATTGTCCCAATGGTTTGGCTGAGCCAGGCCTTCCTGTCACAAATGACCGCAGCCCCGTGTTAGTTCCCCTCTCCCACATTCCTGGGGGTTTGTTACACTTGGGCTAAGTACAGAAACCCTGTCACCACCTCCTCATCCCCCATCCCTTCCATTACTACTGGCTCTGCCCCCCAGGAGTTCCTGCGTATACTGGGGTGGGGCAAGAATAATGGATTTTCGGGGGAAGAAGTATGAGCGGGGCAGTAATTGGTCAGACCCTGAAGTGGTGGAGCTCCTGCAGCTTTGGGCCGATGAGTCCGTTCAGATGGAGCTGGAGAGCTGCCTGAGAAACCAGCATGTCTTCAACCGAATCGCTGAGGTGTTGAGGGAGAAGGGCATCCACCGGACTGGGGATCAGTGCCGGGAGAAAATAAAAAAGATGAAGCTGGAGTACCGTAGGATCAAGGACAACAACAAGACCCCAAGGGGTGGCAGGACTTGGAAATTCTATGAGGTGATGGACCGGGTGCTGACCAGCCGTCCCTCCCTTTCTTACAGTTCGTTGAGTGGCAGTGTGGTGTCTCAGCAGGCACTACAAGGAAGCATGGTGGAGAACTACCATCACCACTTCACCCCCTCAGATCTACATTTCGGACACTCTCAGCACCCTGAGTTGATGGAAATCAAATGCGAGGAGGTGGACTCTGATGAACACTGCTTGACCCCGGAGCCCCCACTATCCATGTCTTACCAACAGGGCTCCCCTGACGAACATGAGATGGAGAGAGCTTTCTTGGACAGGGCCCAGAATGACTCTCCTATCTCCAGGGTGGAAATTCCCATTGAAACCAGTGTTTCACCTTCAGGTAGGACAGTCTCTTCTCATTCAAGCCTGAGGTTGGTGTTACCAACTATGTATTCTGTTGAGGTTCCTTGTCCCAGACAATTTTAATGTAGAGTAATAGGTTCTGCATTAATAGCCTTTCAATATTTCCTGAAATGTCTCTTAGTGCAGGTTGGTATAAAAGACACATAAAATCAGTGCACACTAGGGTGTGTGAAATTGAGGGACTGACACCTCCTAAAGGCAAGCACAGGTGCTATGCAAAATTCCTACATGTCAATTCTATCAAAGCATCTCAAATCCAGATAGAATTTTCATATTTTGTGGTCTCATTTGAACATTAAAAGGGCTCTCTTGAGTCCTCATACCACATTGTGATAGGAGTCCCTGTTCTTTTCACTGATAGGCTAGAATCCTTTGGATGAATCAGCTTACCTTGCATTCCTAGAGCCCTGTGCAAACATGGTCTGCTGCTATAAAGTGGATATCCGCAGATTTGCACGACTTTAGATATAAAATTTGGATCCGCATCCATCCATGAGCCATAAACGTGGTCAGCGGATATTCACAGATATAAAGCGGATATCCACAGATTTGCATTCCTTTCTTATGCCTCTTTGTAGCTAGTCTTTTTAGCCATGTGTCAATTGAGACTAATTAGTGGACACTGTTTTTTTCAGTCTCAATATACTAACTAGACAGAACGTGGGAAAGGGGAAACTCTTTGAGAGTGACTGGTGGAAACACATTTAGATGTAGTAAAAGAAGATACAGCTTTACCTCAAATTTAACTAATCTGCAGAATTGGCTTCCATGCATCAAGTTTAGAAATTCATTGGGATTTTAGAGAAGTCTGGGATGGATGGAGTCTTGGATACATCTATTGGGAGGGAGACAGTGACCTCATGCTGATCACTGTGAAGTCAGGAAGGAATCCTCTCTTCCATTCACCACGATGTTTTCTCAACTGGCCAAGTGCACTATTTAAGAGAGGGGGGTTGTCATCCACTAGAGTTAGTTTGGATCATTGCCTGAGGCAGAATACTGAACTAGATAGACCAAAGTTTGGATGCATAATGGCAAATTCAACATATGAGGTTAAATGAAAAACATGTTTTTTTTTCAACATTCAGATGTACCTAATAGATTTGACTTCATCCTTGCTGTGGGATTCTGCCATGGACAGATCTGATTTTTGTCAGAGAAAGGCAATGGGGTTACGTAAACAGACCTGGGTCAAACTGGTCCAGTGGAGGGCAATCGTGTATGTTCACATCAGTCAGTACGCTGCACTGTCAAATTTAGTTTTCTCTTTGTCTCTAAATATCTGCAGGTTTCAGTGAGCCCAACGTAGCATCCTCATCCCGGATCCACAGTGTGGGCCCTCGGCCTGGCTTCTCCACCTTGCACCGCCTGCGGAAGAAACGGAAAGGCCAGCGAGTGAAGGACCCCCTTGATGACCTCCTACTGAAGACCCTGACATCGCAGCGGGCCATGGAGGAGCGCTTTCTGCAGATGGAGGAGCGGCGTTTGCAGCGGGATATGGAAGTGGAGGAACGGCGGATGCAGCTGGAGCAGCGACGTTTTGAACTGGAGCGGGAGCATGAGTTCCGCATGTTCAATGTCTTTGCTCAGATGCTTAGCATCTTAAAGCAGAACAACAGCAGCTCCCCCTCTTCTGCTGCACTGCCCCGGGGCTCGGATTTCATCCAGGTGCTGTCTGACATCGCTGGGATGGGAGGAGGAGGGGGCCTGCAGGAGGTGAGGGCCATGCAGGTAGGGCGACCACTTTCTGAGAGAAGGACCGACATGTACAGTTTCTGTAACCCTGGCGAGTTCCAGAGCAGCCCCTTCCTCTCCGCTCGAGGAAACATTGCTAACCTCTTTCGTGGCTCGACAGAAGAGGGATACAAGGCCTATCATGCAGATAAGTACGATGAAGACAAAAATCCTAATGTGAGTGAGGTTCCACTGCTGTGCACTTCTTTCTTGCTAGGAGAAATACTAAACAGGGTCATTTCTCAGACTCACTGACAGGACTTGGGTTAGAACATGACTTTTTTTTATCTCACAGATGCCAGTCAGGTCAATCTTTTCATTTTAATAAAGCACAGAAAATTAATTACATAAAATGAGCTCCTTTGTATAGGAGGGAGCAGCACCGTCTGCAGATTTGGGTCATGTTTGCTCAATTTCCTGTCAAACTATTGTTAGGCCTGCAGTGCCAATAGAGTTACAGGAGAGCAAGTGGAACTTTATTCTCCCTTCTGCATCATCTTCAATGTCATCCACTGAGTTCTGGTTGCAACATGTTATCACTGTTGATGATGCAAGAGGTAGAAAGACCCAACTGACTTTTCAGAACCCAAGGAGGAGTTTGCAACACTGACATTTAGGAAACTGCCTTTTTTATTTTTTAAATTCACCCTTCAAAGCTGATGCTGCCTGTTTACCTTTTGCCTGTCACTTGCTTTATGCAATATAATTAGGCTTGTTGCAAGGGTATGAGATTTACAACATTTCAGGGTAATGTATTTTTTTAAAAATTTTTAAAGTAATAAGTATATGAGGTTTTTTAAAAATAAGCCCTAGGTTCTGATCCTAAATGTCAGTAATCTTAACTTAAAATTACTAATCCTAACTTCTTCAAACACTGTCTGTCCTGCAATGCAGTATCATGAGAGTTGACTATTAGAACCTTTAACACAAAGTATACCAATATCACATTATCCTTCAATACAATAAGTGCAACCCAAGGGACAAACTTTATCATTTCTTCAGTGTTGCCTATATTTATTTACAAGAGAAATTAAAATTCTATACCTAAAACTGGTTCCAAGCTATAATAATGTCATAAGTATACCACCCTGTGTATTTTTTTTTAATTTCTCGAGTGACCCACCCTAGCCTCAAAAGTGAAAATATGTTAATGTTTTTTTTTCTCTCTGTACTTTATTGTGCTGTGACATGAGCATGCCAAGAGAAAAGGCTAATACTCTAACCTGCCTTCATACTTGGCACTGTGTAAAAAATGAAGTTTCCATATGCATGAGTAAATTAGTGGAATGCAATGTCATCGTCTGATGAACACATATTTTGAACATGGAAATATTTCCAAAGCACAATTTGTCTGTCACAGCAATGTAAATCCCAGTTTTCTCAGCTAGGAAAAAAAATGTATAAACTTGTGTTAAGGTCAGATTTACATTAACAAGTCAATTTCAGGTTAAATTACTTATACACATTATATAAACTAATATAAACCCTTGTTTTATACCCGTCCCTAGAGTGTTTACTGACTAATAAATTAAGCACTTGTATAAATTACTAGTTTTTATATATGTGATGAGTGTTCTGTGAAGCTTGTTTTTCATCCATTGTTATCTCCTTTACCTTGTTAGGATTTTTGAGATGGCACAGTAACAGCAGCAGGGGCAACAACAAAGTTGAAATGCAAGTAGTGCTGCCTAGTGGTAGTTTGTCTCCCTAAACAATGATTTCTTTCTTTCTCCAGGGCATAATTAATTTTGGTACCAGTGAGAATAAACTCTGCTTTGATCTAATGTCTAAGCGGGTAAGTCACATCCCCAGAAGAAATATAGAATACTCCACTTAATTCCTACTTAGTACTGATGATGTGCTTGGATTGCAACTATTGCTCAGATCCCTCACAGAGCAATAATTTCCCAGAGCACTTACCTTTTAGCTGTCATGTCTCTTCCCCTCTTCCATGCTGGCACTGATGCAGAAGGCCATTGGCTGGTCCATTTTCCCTATTTCATTTTGGGTTGTGCATTTCTTTAAATTATCTTCTCAGAGATAGATTGGAAATGATGGTGTCTTCTAATCATCCAGTTGAGACTTTGCCTTTGGGGCACTGCTTGGCACACACAACCAAATGAAAATAAAGTACATTTGCTTTTCTGCTGACGGCTCTTCAATTCACATAGAGATGAGTCCAAGTCGCACAGATCTGGAGACCGAGGAGGCTTGATTTGGCCTGTTATCAAGCTGTACAGTTATTATCTAGTTCTGAACTATCTCAAAGCTTGAGAGGATTTGGCACCAGTGAGGGTATTACCAATAAACTGGGTGAACCACTAATTGGTGGTCTTGCTTAGTTACACCAGGGAAAGGCACAGTACAGACAGTATAACTCAAACTAGAGACTGCTTGGGCTAAAAGAAACTCATGTTTCTCATTAAGCCGTGTACCCAGATTCAGGCTGTTATTGGGGAGACAGCAGTTTGTCCTACCTAGAGGTGAGGAAGGGTGGGATACTGAGTTTCTGGCACAGCAAGTCTCTACTGTAGTTGGTTGAAGTTGTTTCACTCCCACTCCATCACTGCCAGCCCTCAAAAAGTTCCTTGTTTTATTTCTGCCTGCCATGCCACTGACTCGGGGAGACACTACCCCAACACTCGGCCTTCCAGCTAACAGAACAGGTAAGGCAGAACTGCTGCCTAATAGCTGTGTGCAGAAGCCTGCAAGGTGCCTTTTAGAATGTCTAGGTTGTTCCTTCCTTTCCCCCTTTACCTCTTCTCCTGGGACTTAGCCCTGGTCTACACTAGGTGGGGCTGGGCGGTGTCGATCTAAGTTACGCAACTTCAGCTGAAGTCTGCGTACTTAGATCAATTTAACGTGGTGTCTTCACCGTGGTGAGTCAACTGCTGCTGCTCTCCCATCAACTCTGCCTGTGACTCTCGCGGCACTGGAGTACAGGAGTTGATGGGAGAGCACTCGGGGGTCAATATATCGTGTTTAGACTTGACGTGATAAATCAATCCCCTCTGGATTGATCGCTGCCCGCCAATCTGATGGGTAGTGTAGACATACCCTTAGTATAATGTCTGCAGTTAACATGTCAGAGAAGGGACAACTGTATCTTGATTAGCCTTGTTATGACAGTGGGTTACTTTCTCCTGCCTGTTAGCAGCAGTCAGATGAGCTTGTTCTCAGGCATACTAGAACAGGCTCAGAGCGGAGAAAAGATGTTTCTTCCAACTTATGAACTGCCACGTTCCAGTGCTACTGCACTGACTCACAGAATAGTATGCTACTGGAGGTTATGAGATATTAATCTTGCCACTAACTTGGAAGCCAATGCCTATATTTTATAAGTGAAAACAGTAACTGTAATTCATTACCCTTAAGTCCAGTGATATTCCGTGGACTTGACAGCCCAGAGATGAGGTCTCCAATATTGTTCCCTGCCAATTGACCCAGCTGGTTCCATCATCTTCTGTGGCATCATCCTAAAGGACTCCTTTACTTCCCATTGTGTTGTCATTTGGGCCAAGCCTGCTGATGCAGTGCTGTGCCAGCTGGGTTTTGGAGAGAAAGCAAATGAGACTCGCTTGTGTGTTACATAGACTTCAGGATACATATCCAGCTGTAAAAGATTATACCACCCAAAGTTATTATTCTACATGGGATGAAAGGCAATCCCATTAAACCCATCAGAGCCCCAGCTCAAGGCATCAGAACCCCAACCCAGATTTTTTTTTAAATTACTTTATAAGATTTAACATCTGCATGTTGGTTTCCCTCCTACTCCTTTGCATTTGTTCCTCTTTGGTCCCCACCCTTAAATTTGGGCTCCTTTTATGAAATCTGTGAGAATGCACTGAATGTAAATGTTTGTTGATTTGTTTCCATTCATATAAAATACACCCCCTCTGATCACAGCTCTGCTTCCCTTTGTGACTTGTTTGGACTGGACTGCTTGAAACTCTGCTAGTTGTAGCTTTGAAAATGTTTAAATGAAAACAGTATGCTTACTTTTTTAAGTGTAATCTGGAAAAAAATTGTTAAAGGCAACTGATCCAGCCCCCTAACTCAGGTGAAACTCTCTTTGAAACCCAAAGACGTGCCTTCCTCTTAAGGAAGACCCAAACGAGCACTTTCAAGAGATTAGTTTCACCTTTCTTAGGCCTCTTGAAAACTCCTGTTACCCTTTACTGTGTCCTGGCAAAATTATAGATGTGGAGGAGACACAGCTATTTGAAACTGAGGCATAGCTGAAAGCTAGACATAATCCATTCATATTAGGAGAAGAAGAAAACCACTCATCTGCCATTCATGGCCATACCAAGGCTCTCTGGATCTGTATAGAAAGCCCTCATAACATGGCCTTAATTCTCAGTTAGTTGAAAGCTACTATCCTCAGAACTTGGGTCAGGCCCTCATCAGGGCCCTAAGGGCTGCTTTGTTCAAAAAGTGATCCACAGAGATCTCTTTTCCATGGCGTTCATTTTGTATTAGCCTTTGTGCTTCCTTTTTGCAGATCTCTGTGCAAGGAAGCATTGCTGCATAATTTTGATGGCCAAATAGTTTCTAAAACCCCTCATAAGGCCGCTGAAGTCAGTGGGGTGTGTGTGTATATATATGAGTACTGTCCATATATTTGTTTGTGCTTCTGATTTTAATGGTTGTACCTGTCTCCTTCTTGGTGCTGACAGCTGACGCAGAGTGATATGAACCTCATGGAGCCTCCACTGCTGCAGTATCCTGATTGGAAAGGACATATGTTGTAAGTAGAAGTTTCTAAGTCTCCAAGAAGTTTCCCTTTATAAATACTTGCCTTCTAAATAGCATGCAGATGTTCTCCTAATGCATCGATGGGAAAAGGCTACCTTCAGGTTGTTCAGAATGCATAAGTACAAACAGCTCTGCTGGATTGGTTGGATAAAGCTTCTCTAGGCTATTAAATCCTTCTCTTCCTCCCAGATCCCTAAGTGGTCTCCCTATCTGTTCATCCAATTACAAAATATATGAGTGGGTTCCAGTTTGCTTTAAAAAAAAAAAAAAGTATTGTGCATGTTTAGTAGGTGGATATGCCCACTTTTCTATACAATTGTAGTGGATGTTGCTGGACCATTAGTCCTTCCTATGTTCTATGTCTTGACAAATTAAATCCTTCAGAAATATGTGTGGAGTTATACATAATTTCCATGATTTTTGCCATATATGCAAGCCACCTCCATAGTATGGAATAAGTGGCCCGGGATATGTGTTTTCCTCTTTGTTTATTTTTTTGTAGCTGTACACATTAGTCTCTTGTGCCCTGGCTTTATTTCTATGTGATGAGGACCTGTGGAGAGCCCAGTCTCTTGGAGAATAATCAATCTTTGCTTTTGTGTCTTTCTCAGTTTACGGGAGGAAGTGGCTCGATTTTTGACTTATTATTGCAAGGCTCCTGCACCTCTCAAGGCAGAAAACGTGGGTAATTGATTTTAACTGATGTGTGTTCTAACATATTGCCATGCACTGTGAAACAGGTTCTTCTATCTTCTTTTACAGTGTTTAAGTGTGAGCTGTATGAATCTTTTATCATGTAAATGGGAAGGATTGATCACTAGTAGTGTCAGGAAGGTGACGTGCAACTTTTCCAGACATTCTTCACATTCAGCTCAGCTAATGTATTTCAGTCCTACCATATAGCTTCCTTTGTTCTTTCACTCTTGCCTCCCACACCATCCTGGAAGTGGCCCTCAGTCATGCTTTGTAGTCACACCTTTTGCGCCAGTCTTGGGCCCTGCTATGCCAGTGCTCCTCAGTCATTCCAGTCCCAGGGCCCCCTTGCACTGGTCTGCTGATTCACCTGAAGCTGGATTCATAACTGAGTCAAGAATAGTTTTGCTCTGCTAAAGGATTGAGGAGAGAGCAGATTCCAGTGTTATTGTCAGGAATTATTTTTGTGGCATTCCAATGAACAGAATTAACATCTGCTCCCATTGTCTCTTCTATAGGTGATTGTGTTGAATGGTTGTGGCTCTCTGTTTTCTGCATTAGCTACAGTTCTCTGTGATCCAGGGGGTAAGTGGGGTTATTTTCCAATTTTTTTAAAATATACTTTTTTTGTTTGGTGGCAACATGGTAGTCACACTACAAATACCGTATGTTGGGGTTTAACTGCGGAGTGGCTGTGACTTACTGTGGAGTTTCTGCCAAATGCCGTATTTTTTCAGTGCAACCACAAGTGAGGAGGATGCCTCCCTGAACTTTTTACTATCAAATGTATATCCTCCTCAGTGGGACTCCTGCAGTCTCACTTTTGGCTCTCCCTGCACTCTTTGCCATTTTAATGTAGTTGCACCTCTGGATGTAGCTGTAGAAATGTGGACTGTACTCATGTTGAGTGGATTCTTAAGAGTGACTGTTTGATGCGCTGAGACCTGGAATTGGGAGTTAAAAGTAAAACACAAAAGTATTGCTAAAGGAAAGCGGACAAAATGTAACTTTTAAATGTTCCCATGGACCTCAAAAATGGAACCATAAGCAAAAGCTCCCAAGCTCAGATGGAGTGCCCTAGTAAGGAAGAAAAGATTGTGAGTTTAGTGCAGTGTTTCTGAAACTTGCGACGCCGCTTGTGTAGGAAAAGCCCCTGGCTGGCCGGGCCAGTTTGTTTACCTGCCCGTCCGCAGGTCCAGCCGATCATGGCTCCAAGCCAATGGGAGCTACTGAAAGCAACAGCCCACGTCGCTTCCAGCAGCTCTCATTGGTCTGGAGCAGCGAACCGCGGCCAGTGGGAGCTGCGATCGGCTGGACCTGCCAGGGACGAGGCAGGTAAACAAATCGGCCTGGCCTGCCAGGGGCGTTCCCTACGCAAGCGGCATCCCAAGTTTGGGAAACACTGCTTTAATGATAACTGGCTTTGTTTTCTTGATTTTTAGAAGCTGTTCTGATTGCTACCCCCTTTTATGGTGGTATCACCCAGAGTGTGTTCCTGTATGGTAACGTCAAGCTGGTCTATGCCTATTTAGACAGCAAGGTAAGAATTGGGGTGGGGGAACAAATCTTTGCAGGTAGAAAGAATTGGTATTGGTGGAAGGCACAGTAATACTGCCATGGTGCTTTCTGGCTTCAGAGAGCTTTTCAAACAGTCCTCACAACACCGCTTAGTTGTAGCTTACCTGTAGCACCACCAGTTTACAGCTGAAGAAACTGAGGCACATAGAGTTTTAGTGACGTACCAAGCCACAGCAAGATTCAGTGTGCAAACCAGGATTAGAATTTGAGATTCCCTGACTGGCTTCCAGTCTTATGATGTGATCACTAGCCCATGGCCCTTTCTGTCCAGCATTCCACTCCCATTAAACAAACATTAATGGAATTTTGGAAATTTGCAAACCTGACATTTTTTACAAAGCAAAACCAAGAATAGAAAAACTATCAACTGAACTCTCCTCCTCAAGGTGATCCCAGGGATGGGGCAACATATGGGAACTTTGCATTGTCCTGTCTGTCCAAGGATAACCAGGCAATATGTGTATGTATGGCAGATCCAGTATCGGTGTCTCCTGTATTTTATTTATTTCCTTGTTCCCTCCATAGTGTGAGGAAGAGGGAATCTGGGTTGTTACTGGGCTTTTGTGGTTTGGGAAATACTTTAGTACAGAAATGGTTGATGGAACATCTGTAGTAACATTGTTTGCTTTTATCTTGTGGGTGCCTTTCAGATCACTGGAACAAGCACCCGGCCCTTCCAGCTCACAGTGGACAAGCTAGAGAAGGCCCTACAGGATGCCCGGTCAGAAGTGAGTGTGGCTGAACCTGGCCTTGTTGGGCCCATTGGTGGTGTCTGCAGGAGAAAGTCGGGGTGCAGATCTAGAATGATGAAGTATTGGGCAGATTTTAACTGCAAGTTCTAATACAGGTGTATTAGACATGCTTCTGCATCATTGGAATGCCATCTGCTCTGGGATCTCCCAGGGTAAATTGATTTTTAAATCACCAATTTTAATCATGATTTAAATCATCAATCTTAATTGTGTTTTACCATGGCACTTTTTAGTTATTTTCCTAAAGAAAGGTTGATTCTCATTGGTTGGAAACCATTAAAAAAGGTTGATTTGAAACTAATAGCCTTTGTACTAAATGTGGTGCTTCTTTTTGCTAACGGGAGAATACATTGTATCTATGCAATTTTATGTAAGCGATTATATCATTTGACTTTTTACTATATGATGATTAATTTTTTTACTTTTGATTTGCGTCAAGCTTTGTTTGGATGGAAATGCACAAAAACAGCTTTTTTAAAATAAATAAAATGACCTTAAATGTACAGGATACATATGGAAATTTTTTTATCAAAACATGTATGCATTTAAAACTAATTATTAAACAAATGAAGTATTATCTGTAGATAATGAATTCAGTTCTTTCTGGTCACCATGTTCTTCAAGATTTTAGAACTAGCAGGTGTCATCTTTTCACACCTAATTTTTTTCATAGATTGGAAGAGGGAGAATGAGCTTTCCTGCTTTTTCAGCTCCCAGTTAGGTTCTTAACTTTGAATTAATTAATCATTGGACTGAACTAGTTGAATAAACTGAAATGAGGAAAATATTCTCTCTATACTTGCGGAACAGGCTACGGCTGTCAAAAGCTTGTTTAGCATGTCAACATACTCTGGTTCCAGTTGCTTAGCCAGTGTCTTCCAAAGGTTCAGTGATCTGATTTTCTTTAAAACTTGAAAGCAGATACGTACTTCTTAATATTATAATTTTTATTTTATTTAAATTATTTTAATAGATTATAAGAAGTTTAGGCATTAATGTAGGTTGTCAATTTCAAATTTAATTTAAATTTAAAACATCTGATTTGTTTTATTTTTTTTTTTTTAATAATCAATTTTTATCCATTCTGAGGTCTCCCATTCCAAAGCATGTTCTGGGATGTGAGCAGTTTCTGATCACACTGTTGGAGTTCTGACTTCCCCACTCCACTCATTGATGCCATCACAACTCTATTCTTCCCATCTAAGGCCTAGTCTACACTAGAAAATTAAGTTGGTTTAACTACATTGTTCAGGGGTATGAAAAATCCACACCCCTCAGCGGCATAGTTAAGCCAATGTACCCCCAGTGTAATCTGCACTAGGCTGAAGAAAGAATTCTTCCATTGACCTAGTTACCACCTCTCAGGGAGGTGGTTTACCTACCCTGATGAAAGAATCCCTCCTGTTGGTGCAGGTAGTGTATACACAGAAGTGCTACAGTGGCACAGCTGCAGCATCTGTTCAGCTCCTCTTCACAATGGGGGAAATGTAAGAGAGTCTTTGTCAGGGATTAGTATACCAGATGTCAGTGGTGCTTAAAACCAGGCTTCAGGCCGCAAAGTACTTTGTGAACCAGGTAGCTTCAAGAATCTCTTTGTCCTCCTGCTAAAACATCCCATAGTTGAATGTCTCCTATAGCTCTGGGCACTAGGTGTGATGCCATTGTGGTGCATGGTGAAGGTGTGAGTTATTAGGGGAGTCTTGTGGTTTTAGAAAAGGGGGCTGAAGATTTACCCCACAGGTATTGTTCTTTTAACATTATATTGTGTTTTTGTTTTATAGGGTGTTGGTGTGAAAGCCTTAATTCTCCTGAACCCCCAAAATCCTTTAGGGGACATCTACTCCCTGTCAGAATTACGGGACTACCTGGAGTTTGCTAAAAGGTATGGCAGTTTAAGTGTCTGAGGAGACCCAGGTCAGAGATGACTTTCTGAGTCTGATGAACCAGTCAGCATGTCTGTATCTTTCTGGCTCTAACTTTCCTCTCTGCCATGAAAATAACTTAGTCTGGTATCCACACAACAAAGAGCTTAAGACTAGAGAATGGGGAGATAAGATGGTGGACCATGCAGTCATTTCTCCACCCTTGGATTGGCCAAGCACTTGCCATATGATATGATACGATATTGGAGTTTATTGGAGTTCTAGTGAGCTATACAATGCACTAATTTGCTATGTCTGCTGCATATTCATGGGGATATGGTGAGATACAGCAGCTCTGCTATTCATGGGATACGGGGTTCATTTTCCACAGCTGTTTCATATGTGCACATTAGAAGACAGACAGTTGTGGAATTCCAGCTTCTCACGTACTACCCACTCCCCTTTAAATTTCTGTCCATCTTTTGTAGATGATGATAGAGTTTACTCAAGTGGAATATTAAATGAGAGAGTTAATAAGCCTGAATTAGCAATGACTGCAAACTCTTTCTGTGTCATGATTGTGATGAGTGACAAGAAATGAGTTTGATGGACCTCAGTCTGGTTTTCTGCATACATGAAGCAGCCCTCAGACTATGAGAGTATTATTCTCTCACAATCTCCGTTTTCTCCCTTTCAGGCATGAATTGCATGTAATAGTAGATGAGATCTACATGCTGTCAGTTTTTGACGAATCAGCCACATTCCATAGCGTTCTTGGCATGGACAGGTAAAGTCTGCACTGCTTCCTTGGCCACCCGTTAGCAATTGTGCAACATGTTGTCATGTTGGTGGTTTGTGACTGGGATTTGACTCGTGCCCCAGTAGACTCTGC
The DNA here is from genome assembly GCF_003597395.2 of Chelonoidis abingdonii. Lineage (NCBI taxonomy): Eukaryota > Metazoa > Chordata > Testudines > Testudinidae > Chelonoidis > Chelonoidis abingdonii. Next base: position 76,066,337 of record NC_133772.1, read on the forward strand.
CTCATGTTGATTGCTTCATAGTTTCCTTCTTTCCAGGGTACTTTGCAGGTTGATACACTTTTGAATGTGTTTGAATGTGTTCATTAGTCCATTGTTTGCAACATTTCTAAAAACTTGAAAAGGAGGTTTCATTTCCTGCTGATCATTATCTTTCTTTTTCTTTGCCAAACACTGCTGTTCCCTTCTCCTGGTTTTAATGGTGCATGTAAGGATTGTAGTCTTTTTCATTCTTTACTTTTGTTTAATACAGAAGCAGCTGCACTGAGATCTTACTACTTGTCTGGGAATGGGTTTTATTAGTTAATGCTTTAAAGGGACACAGCAGTTACAAAGCTCATACTTAAAAATATTCCTTGCTTGTGTTACTAATAACTCATTTGATTGCTGAATAGAGAACTTTTAAATTTACTTTTACTTTTTCCCAATGAATCTGTTTTTCTTATCTGTGCACCACTCATTTGGGACAGTGAAACTGGGTTGGTCCGTTTTATTTTCTGATTCTAATCGGTTTCACTTTCGGGTGCTAGCCCACTGTTCCTGAATTTGGATTCACAACATTGCAAGGGAAAATTTAAAACTGTCCCCCAAAATCTCATGTTTTCATTGACATTTTTAAAACAATTGATGAAAAAAGTCATTTTAGTTTTTATAAAACATATTGGCAGGGGCCTGATTCTTTTAGAATTGAATGCACTTTTGTATGTGCAGCTCTAACAGTCTGACCTATAATTTGCAACTTGAGTGTCACACTTAGATAATATAGTGATGTATGCCTTATAAGTACCTAAGATAGACCCAACTTTTGCATAAAATTAGTTCCTAGTGTTCCTTTAAAGGTAGGTTCCATTTAGCCTTATACTGCTTCATTCATGTCCCCTGACATGTTGTCTGTCCTTGTGAAATGTTGCTGCTTTGCTTCTGGAATGTTGCACTGGTGATGCAAAAGCTTCTGCACCTATGACACTAACTGCCTTGTGTGCATCCTTCTACATGCAGATTGCCTGATCCACAGAGGACCCATGTGATGTGGGGAATTAGCAAGGTGAGTTCAGTCATGCCAGGTCTAACTCAGCTATGCAATCAGCCTGATATCCCATGAGGCCTTGACCCTGTGTTGGAAACAATAAGATAGTGGTGATGGGATCCTGCATTCCTTTGCAGTAGGGTAATCAGTGTGTGTGTGTTTCCTGCAGGATTTTGCTGTCTCTGGGATTCGTTTTGGCACTTTGTATACAGAGAACCAAGATGTTGCCAATGCAGTGGCCTCCTTGTGTTACTTCCATGGAGTTTGTGGACCTGTCCAATACAAAGTGGCACAGCTGCTCCGAGACAGAGGTGAGTCTGAGAGAGTGGTTTCTGACATAGTGATTTGCCTTTCTCTATTATCCTGGGAGCTCAGAGGATCTGTTCCCTACATTCCCAAGGGGTCTCTAGCTAAAGCAGCTGAAATGACAACCTTTCATAATCCTGGGGCTGCACATTAGATGTGGTTGACAATTATGTAGGATTGTCATAGAAAGAGAAGGTGCACTCAGGATGAGCAGGGTTGAAGGAAGAGCTTGGAGGCAGTTACTTGAACAACAGGGTCCCCATTTTGAAAAGTCTGCTGAAGAGAATTAAAAGATATGAGCTTCTGGGAGTTGTGAAACAGATTTCTAGCTCTGTCTTGGGTTCCACGCTAACAAATTGCAGCGGCTTCACAACAGACATCTGAGGTCTAGGGAAACTTCCACCAGGAGATTAGATAAAGGAGGATAGAATTCAGGACAGGCACTAAGCTCTTGAATAGTGTTTGTGTTCTAGCGTACTGCAGTGGAGGAGAATCTGAGGATGAAAAAAGAAGGGGATAGGGTGAAAGATGGATAGAGGCTTTATAATTCCACTCCATATATCATAAATGATCATGGAGGAAGTCTTTTTGAAACTGAATTATTGGTCAATTTGTGAAGCTTCTTCTCCTCCTGGCTAGACTGGATCAATCAAGTATATCTGCGGGCCAACCATGCCCGTCTGAAAGCTGCCCATACCTATGTGACAGATGAGTTGAAGACCCTTGGGGTTCCCTTCCTCAATCGCAATGCCGGCTTCTTTGTTTGGATCGATTTCCGAAAGGTCAGTGGTCCCAGGAGAGGAGGCTGTTCCTCTGGCTAGGCAAACATTTGGCACAATGGATTCTGGAGGAGAGTTAGATGTAGTTGTACAAACACATTGCTGAATCCTAATTAATCATTCTCATGAACTGGAAGGAAGAGGTGCAGGATATTTTTGTAAGCATGGTTAATGGGTCCCTTTAGTTTGTATACACATTTTTCTTCTTGCTTGGGATCTTTTCTAACTGCATTCTGTCTCTTTTCACCATCTTTGCCCCAGCCCCTCTTCTTAGGAACCATAATTGCTTCAATTCCTCAGGGATCCTAGCTACTCACCAGTCTCCCCAGGTCCCATGGGGATCATAGCTTGACCCATTTGCAGCAGCTGGGAGACAGAAAAAATTTCCCTAGGCCATTATAGTTTACTCATCTTTTTTCCTTGGTGGGGGCTGCCACTTTTCTCCCCACCTCAATTCAAGGCTCCCATGTCCTGAAACTCCTCCCTCTGGCTAAAGAGAGTTGGGTACCCAAACTTCTCCATCTTCCATGTGAAAGCCTTCTCCTTAGAGCTCTGTGGCTGCTGGGTCCCAATTCCATTACTACTGATCTTGAGCACTGAGGCTTCTCAGTGGAGTGACCTGCATGTTACTAACGCCTTACCCTTCTGCTCCCAGTACCTTAGGACAGGAACATTTGAAGAGGAGATGCTGCTCTGGAGGCGATTCCTGGATAACAAGGTTCTGCTGTCCTGTGGCAAAGCCTTTGAGTGCAGTGAGCCGGGGTGGTTCCGTATCATTTTTGCTGACAAAACCCACCGACTACAGTTAGGTGTGTGGCATTTCCTTCCCCTTTCCATCACCCAATCTTGCCTGCACTCTGGGCACCTCATTCCCTTCTCAAATTACCCTCTATCCCTAGCCTCCTCCATTTCTCTTCACTTCCCTACCCCAAGTCCATTTGGAAAGGGTTTTGGGATTCTTTTGCTTTTGTTGTAACCCTTGTGGGTTTTTTTCTCTCTCACACTACCCCAGGCATGCAGCGGATCCGTAGAGTCCTGGAAGAGAGGGAGCACGAGATTCTGTCTGAGGACAAGGACCAGCCCTGCCAGTCAGACCAGGACGGCAAAGCAGACAGTACAGATGAGGTCATCTTTGTGTCCCGTCACCAGGAGCCTGTTTCTACTGGTGGCTCTAACCTCGGTGACCTAATTGGCCTCCTGCAGCAGCAGATGCGCTCATCTGACTGGCTGCAGAAGAACACAGCAGAGCAGTTTGCACAGGAGAAGCCAGAGATCTATGATGTGTTCAGCAAACTGGTGGGGAAACAGTAGGGACCCCTGTTCCTCCATGGGCCTTATCTGAGCAGGGACTGACACCGGAGCCCTAACTGCTTGGTATTTGACTTCCTGCAAATAATATATTTTCTGTATAGTGAGGAAATCACTTTGTAAAACCTGCTATCCAGGCCTCCTCTTTGGAATCTCTGCTTTGTATTGTATAGCCCATTTCCCTGTATTGAGGTATGAATGGAGGATGCAGGGCTTGCTTCTGCCACTGCCCCTTGCCTCGTATTTTATAATTCATTTCAAATGAATAAGCTCTTGGCTCTTTTTATAAGGCACTATCGTGTCATCTTTTATGCTGCTTCTTGTTTTCTCTCACTGTTCCCAGGGAGACAGAAACTTGAGATAATTATGATGTTTTATATTCTTCCCTGAATGAAGTGCAGAGAAAACTAATTCCTTCAGCCCCAGAAGATGTGTTTCTCCTCGACCCACTGTAATATGACATGTATTGACAGTTAGAACCAAGCACTTGCCCTGACTCTCAGCTGGGGGTAAATAAGAGTGTGTTCATATATAGACCACTTTTGTGTGTGTGTGTGTGTCTGTCTGTCTGTTTGTGTGTCTGTCTGTCTGTGAGAGAGAGAGAGAGAGAGAGAGAAATTCCAACAGAAGGGATCGAATGACTTAGCTAACTAGTACTGTGGAGCCTTTCACTTCTGGATCACTAGTTCCCCTACAGCCTCAGGTCCACTGTGATTTTAAAATATATAATAGAGCGATCTGGTGCCCTGTGTTTAAATGAGCTTGGCTATCTCAGTCCAGCTTTTTGTGTTCATGTAAAAGAACATCATCACAACTGGGTCTGATAGCTTCTCAGCAGGAATTGCCAACAAAATGGGCAAAGAATGCAGAGGGTCATCGAGAGTAGACAGCTCCATTATGCTAGGAAGGTGTTCTGGCTAGAAATAAGGCACTTTGGCAGGACAATATAGAGAGTGCTCACCCTGCTGCTGCCAGGCTCTTCAGAGCTATCAAACCAGCACCTTCCAATGATTTAGTTGGGGATTGTTCCTGCTTTGAGCAGAGGGTTGGACTGGGTGACCTTCTGAGGTCCCTTCCAACCCTGATATTCTATGATTCTTCCCCCACAATCAAAGAACTTTAAAAAAATGTAATCCAAACTGTTACATCAGACAGCTTCTGAGGGTAACTTTCTGGTTACACACGATTCTTTAGTTTTTGAAAGAGCCTGTTTGAGCTGCATTCTGTGAGAGGGGGATAAACTGTAATGTAGCTGGTAAACTGATCTCTTGGTATAAAGCATTTTCCTTTGCCCTTAGTTTGATTTCCTCTGAGACAAAGCAGGACATATTATGTTCACATCCAAGAGTTGCAGAATGTCTACAGTATAGGTCAGGGGTGGGCAAACTTTTTGGCCCAAGGGCCACATCTAGGTGGGGAAATTGCATGCAGGGCCATGAATGTAGGGCTGGGGCAGGAGGTTGGGTATGGGAGGGGATGCAGTGTGCAGGAAGAGGCTCAGGTCAAGGGGTTGGGGTGTAGGAGAGGTGTGGGATGTACCAGGGGGAGGCCCTCCCTGCCCTGGCCCCGCGCTGCTCCCGGAAGCAGCTGGCACCACATCCCTGTGGCCCCTGGGGGAGGGAGGGGCAGAGGACTCCGCACGCTGCCCTCGCCTGTGGGTACCTCCCCCGAAGCACCCATTGGCTGCAGTTCCCCGTTCCCGGCCAATGGGAGCTGTGGGGGGGTAGTGCCTGCAGGCGAGGGCAGCGTGCAGAGCCCTCTGCCCCTGCTCCTCCCCTGCCCCCCCGGGGCCTCAGGGATATGATGCTGGCCGCTTCCAGGAGCGGTGCGGGGCCTGCAGGGCCACGGGGGTGGCAATCCCACATGCCGGATCCAAAGCCCTGATGGGCCAGATCCGGCCCATGAGCTGTAGTTTGCTCACACCTGGTATAGGTGCTACAGCAGCACACCTGTGCCACTGTAGTGCTATAGTGTACATGCTTCCTACAGTGATGGAAGAGTTTTGTCCAGCAATATAGGAACACCACCTCCCCGAGTGATGGAAGCGTTCTTTTGTTGACCTAGCTGCATGTATACTGGGGGTTAGATAGGCATACTTATGGTATTTGGATGTGGGTTTTTCACACCCATGTGTACTGTAGCTATGTCAGCTTATCTTTTTTAAGTGTAGATTAGGCCATCCGTGTCAATCTAGAGCAAGAGCAAGTTGTGTCCTAGAAAAGAAATAAATATGATTGTGAATATAATCTATGAAGGGGGTCTCCACTCCTGTTACATGCCCAGGTGTACCATTGGTGGTAACTGAAACTTGTGTTTTAACATAGCTGAATGTACTGAAATCTCATAATGGTCATGTCTACCTCTATGGGGACTATACCAGCACAGCCACAGCACTGTAGCTGTGCTAGCAAAATTCTGTAGTATAGCCTATGCCAATAGAAGGAGTTTGTCTATCAGTATAGTAAAACTATTGTCCAGAGCAACAGGAGCTACATTGTCAGAAGTATTCTTCTATCCAGCCTGGAACTTTCCTCTCAGCATTGATATTATACGTGAAGAGCAGGACTGAGTGAACAGTAAGAGGTGGGCTCCCATATCTCATAGGCACTCACACCAACAATGATTGGGGTGTTTCAAGCAATAAAAGAAAGCACTACGTTCATGCAACCACTCACCCTACACAGAAAGGTCCTTTCCTGCAGTTTATCTCTCCAGAAGCTATTGGCTTCAAAAGAGACACCTTTCCTCTGACTGAAAGACATTGCCGATGCAGATAGCAATTCCCAGCTCACTCCATGCAAGGATGTAGTCTCTCCTTCTCTATCAAGGAAAAAGGAACAGTTAATCTGTATAAAGTGAGGGATAAGGGAGCAGGGTCTGTCATTAAAAGGGATGGGAAGCAGCTTACATTATCTAAAAATTGGGTTTATTTGATTTTAGGAGTGAATTAATTCTTGCCACAATCAATGTGACAAAAGTGAATCAAATGTAAAATGGGGATAATGCTTCTCCAGCTTTCAGGCATGGAGCGAAAATATTCATCAAGTGTTTTTGGATGCCTAAGTGGAGGAGGCTAGAAAAGGGTATGGTTCCAAAACAATGCAATAGTTAAAAGATTTCTATTTGCTTACTAACTCATCCTTTTTTTCTCAGACTTTAGCCATATTTTTTTCAGTAAATTCTCTGTGCTGATTAAAATTTATTTCACATTTACACTGGAATTTCTGCTTGTGAATGGTAAAGCACGACTTAAGTTACTGAGTTGGTTACATCTTTGAAGAGGGTGGGAAGAGAAATGCCAGAATAGAGAGCCAAAGGAAAGACAAACTACCTCCTTTCCCCTTTGTGATGTTCCCAAGGTGTCACTGAGCTGCATAAATTTCAGTCTAGCAGTAGCAAAGTGAGGGAGAAGGCTTTCTGAAATGAAGGACATGAAAGGACTCTTCAGGCAGTAATAAATCAAAACACTATTTTATTTTATTTCTTTTTTAGATTTCTGTAATAAACAAAAGCAACCCATTAACTAGTGCTGGCTCTATTTTCTCCTTGGTCTTTAGTCATTCGCAGAACTGGTGAATTTTAATATACAACAATGAAATTATTTTAATATACAACTTTGAAATGGGTGTTTCCCAGATGTTCATGTTCACTGGTCAGTAAAATGATTCTTATTAACAATACTAAGGGGTTTATTTTACTTCTTGTACACTAAAAGAGACAAAAAATGTGCATATTTGCAAGAGGGGGCATAATCTGCTCATACATAAGGGCAAAATACTTTGTATTTTTTAAATGTCAGGAAAACAATACTAGAGGTAGGGTGACCAGATGTCCCATTTTTAAAGGGACAGTCCCGTTTTTTGGGACTTTTTCTTATATAGGTGCCTATTACCCTCCATCCCTGTCCCGTTTTTTCACTGTTGCTATCTGGTAACCCTAACTGGAGGGTTGCGTGCTCTGTTGTTCATGTGTGCTGTGTGTTAGACATTTTTTACGTGCAAATGATTTTACAGGTGTGAGGACCGTCTAAGAAGGTATCTGTGGGCCAGACTCTTAAGCATGTCTGTCTCCAGAAACTGAGAATGTAGCTGTGGAAGCAGCGCCAAGACAAGTTGTGACTGTTTGAATTCCCCTTTGGAACAGAAGGGGCAAAGTCTGTCCCAGCTAAGGCCTGTTCTACGCTGGAGGGGGGATCAATTTAAGTTACTCAACTTCAGCTACGTACTTAGCCCTACTAATCGTGTCTTCACTGCGGTGAGTCGACTGCTGCCACTCCCCCATCGACTCTGTCTGCATCTCTCACTGAGGTGGAGTACAGGAGTCGACGGGAGAGCACTCTGGACTTTCTCCAATTTGTCCATGTCTTTGCTGAAATGTGGCACCCAGAACTGGACACAGTACTCCAGCTGAGGCCATATCAGCGCAGAGTAGAGCAGAGGAATTACTATTTAAGTCTTGCTTACAGCACTTGTGCTAATATATCCCACAATATTTGCTTTTTTTTTTTTTTTTTGCAGCACTGTTGTCTCATATTTAGCTTTTGATTCACTATGCCCCCCAGATCCTTTTCCACAGTACTCCTTCCTAGGCAATCATTTCCCATTTTGTACGTGTGCAACTAATTGTTCCTTCCTAAGTGGAATACTATGCATTTGTCCATTTCTCCAGTTTGTCCAGATCATTTTGAATTTTAATCCTATCCTTGCACTTGCAACCCCTCCAAGCTTGATATTGTTCACAAACTTTATAAGTGTACTCTCCATGCCATTATCTAAATCAGGGGTGGCCAACCTGTGGCTCCAGAGCCGCTAGCGGCTCTTCAGAGGTTAATATGCAGTTCCTTGCACAGGTGCTGACTGAGGCTGGAGCTACAGATGCTAACTTTCCGGTGTGCTGCGGGGGGGTGGGTGCTCACTGCTCAATCACCTGCTCTCCCCAGGTCCTGCCACCACTCCTCCCCTTCCCCCAAGCCTTCCGTGCCCTCGAACCCCTCCCCACCAGACCCTCCTGTGCACTGCAAAACAACTGACTGCGGTGGGCAGGAGGCATAGGAAGGGAGGGGAAGGTGCTGATTAACGGGGCTGCCAGTGGGCTGGAGGGGTGTAGCGGATGGGAGGTTGCTGACATATTACTGTGGCTCTTTGGCAATGTTCGTTGGTAAATTCTGGCTCCTTCTCAGACTCAGACTGGCCACCCCGATCTAAATCATTGATGAAGATATTGAACAGAACCAGACCCAGAACTGATCCCTGTGGGACCCCACTTGGTATGTCCTTCCAGCTTCACTGTGAACCACTGATAAAGTGTTCCCAGACAATAGTTTCCAATCAATTACACACCCACCTTACAGTAGCTCCCTCTAGGTTGTATTTCCCTAGTTTGTTTATGAGAAGGTAATGACAGTATCAAAAGTCTTATAAAGTTAAGATATACCGCGTCTACTGCTTTCCCCCATCCACAGTGCTTGTTACTTTATCAAAGAAAGCTATTGGGTTGGTTTGACATGATTTGTTCTTGATAAATCTATGCTCTGTTAGTTGTCACTTTATTATCTTATAGGTGTTGGCAAATTGATTTCTTCATTATTTGCTCCGTTATCTTTCTGGGTACGGAAGCGAAACTGACTGGTCTGTAATTCCTCAGGTTGTCTTTATTCCCTTCATTATAGATTGGCACTATATTTGCCCTTTTCCAGTCCTCTGGAATCTCGCCAGTGACTTCTGTGACTTTTTGAAGGTAATCGGTAATGGCTCAGATATCTCCTCAGGGATATTCTAGAATGTATTTCATCATTTGGATGGGAGTAAGATTGTGATGCTGAGTGAAAAGGTCCTGACAGTAAACTATGCACACTTTCTAGCTTCTGTAGGCTGAGCTCATTGCCCACCACAGGGGCTCCTTGCATACTTCCATTTCCCCTCACACCATATCTCCTTATGTTTCACCCTCCCATACTGCTCCATTTCAGGAACTCCCTAAAACTTCCCCCAATCTCATCTCTGCCTGGGATTCTGCCCCGACTTCACCTTCCCCAAACTATTATCCCCCATACATAGCACCTGGCACAGGGGGAGAATCTCTGTTCCAACCTCTGCCATAAGCCTGGCCTGCGGGGTCCCTCCATTCCCTCCTCCCCCATAGCAGGGTCCCCCATTCCCTTCCCAGCAGGGGTTTTGTATGTTTCCCCCTCCACAACAGGGCTCTGTGTCCCCATTGTCCTGCATTAGCCCCCTCCACAGCAGGGACTCTATATTCCCCTCCTTTTCCCCACCTGTTTCCCCTATTCTCCCCTTACCAGGGGTTCTATGTGCTCCCTTCAGTCCTTTCCCCCCACAATTATTACTTATTTTCTTTGTGTCTGGGAGATAAATCATTCAAGGTATCAACATGTTAAACTCTATTGGGAGGATGACCCTGGGCTGAGATGGGGGGTATTCATGTCTGCCATCCACCAGTTCTTTGACTTGTAGACAATTATGACCTCTCTAAAGTGCTGGGTTGGCTAACCAGAGGCTAGGGGCTCTGTGTGCCCCCCATTTCTTCCTTCCAGTTTTCCAAATTTCACCAAAATTAATGGGGTAGTAAGCTGTGTCTTATTTATTACTGATTATATAAATCACTGGCAACTGACCATTTCCTTGTTCTCAATTTAGCTGCAGTCAACAAAAGTACTTTAGTCTGCATTGGTTAAAAATATTCTACTTTTTGTCCTTAACTTGCTAGGAACAGTCATTTTTAGTAAGAACTCAACCAACCTTATTAAAATCTAGCATCAAAAATAGACTGGAGAAATCCTGGAAGCAAACACTATTTTTAGCTGCTCTGTCTGTTCCCTGCCGTTACCCACCAGATTCTGACTGCACAGCCCATGCACATGTGCTTAGTTATTCTAGGCAGAGCCTCCTCGTGACCCTTTTTTCCCTGAACACCTGAATGCGGAAAACACTCGACTGATTAAAGATTAATACTGCTGCAAAGCGTGACAGCTGCCTTTTCCTCTCAGTGCTTTTGGGAAGGAGAAGAGTATGGAATGACAGACAACTTGCAATCAGTATTTCTATTACATGAGCATTTCTGTGGAAAGCTTGGCTGCAAGGTCCCCCTAGCATTTCATGTTCTTCAACGGGTGCTATGAGAAGCAGGGTTCTAATGTGCAATACCTTTCTTCTCCCCATTGCCCCCCAGCAAGTGGGGGGGCATTGGGACGTAGACATCAAGCAGTATAGGCTATGTCATGGCTATACAATACATTTCATCTTCCCCATCCCCAGCAAGTGGGGGGCACGGGGATATATCAAGAAGTATAGACTATGTGATGCACCCTGCTCAGTAGCATAACTTTACACTTGGCCACTGGTTACAATTGCATTGACTAAGGAAGTGAAAAGACTCAGTTCAATGAGGTTGCCATTTTGTTATTGTAGCGAGGCGGTGTGGCTCCCCTCCTCCCCAGGAGGGTCGAACCCTGCCAGATGCCAAGAGGGGCGGGGCCACAGGGCAGTGGGCCCGCCCCTCAGAGGGTCAGAAGGCGACCCGGAAGTATAAAAGCTGGCCAGCTGCGCTCAGTTGGAGCCCAGCTGCTATCGGGAGCAGACCTGCCAGAGGGTGCTCATGACTAGGAAGCTGCTGAGGCCCAGGGCAGCTGCCCTGACTAGCCGGAGCTTCCCTGCGCCCGCTACTACAAGGAGCTGCCAGAGCTTCCTCACGCCCACTACGACGAGGAGCTGCCGGAGCTTCCCCGCAACCGCTACGAGGAGGAGTTGCCAGAGCTGCCCCGTCCCTGCTGTTACCCCGAGGAACCCTCAGAACAGGCTTGGCCGGACTTCCCAGAGGTACTGCCGGACCTACTATCCAGCCCCGGCCAGGTGGGGCCCATGCTACTGGACATCCCGGGGGCTGATGCCCCAGACCAGGTAGACCCAGAGGGGGAAATTGGAAGTAGCCCGGGGGCAGCCGACTCCAGTCCGGCTGCAAACGTACCTGAACCCATGTCAGTGTGTTGCAGTCAGGAACCCCACTGACCATTAGCGGTGATAGCCGCTACTAGGGCCCCGGGCTGGAACGCAGTGGAGTGAGTGGGCCTGCGTTCCCCCTGCCACCTGTCCTCAGGTGGCAGAATCCCCCTCTCCCCTGCCTGAGGAGGCCATTAAGTCTAGTGTTTGTTCGCTCGGCCCTGAGCCAAGAGGGCCTGAGTCTCTGTAACTGTATGCTTGGTGGCCCGCCCGAATCAAGGGCTGGGCCCCTCTAACTGTACCACTGCTCAGTCCTGCACCACAGGACCTGAGCGGCCTGAACTGTTGTCTGCTCGGCCCTGAGCCAAGAGGGTCTGAGCCTTGGTAACTGTGTGTTTGGTGCCCCGCCCGAACCAAGGGCTGGGCCCTTTTAAACTGTATCACTGCTTGGTCCTGCCCCAAAGGGCTTGAGCTGCTCGAACATTGGGGGCCCTCAGCCCCGAGACTGAGGGCCTGAGGTCCCGAACTGACTTTCTTGTTGCTCAGCCCTGTAGCAGAAGGCCGGAGCCCCGAGCGACTGTGCTGTGTCGGTCAGCCCTGAAGAAAGGGCTGACACAGACAACGTGCAGCGAGGCCGGTGTGGCTCCCCTGCTCCTCAGGGAGGGTCGAGCCCCGGCTCAGCACCTTTGCAGTTGTAATACAGAAAACTGAAATACTAGATCAGACAAATTGTCAGTCTATTATGATATCTTGTCTCCTGTACCAAAACAGAACTGTGTTGGATTTAGTCTACGTCGCTGACTGGTATCTATACTAGAAGTTTCAAAGCAAAATATGAACCCTTATTTGGTGGTTATGCTGTATCATAGGGCTGAAGAAAAGTGAAAGGGATGACTCCAGTACATTAACTGGTAATTCACTTTTGCAATGATCTCTCTCTATATTAAAGTGGCTTCTGAGAATGTGCTGTCACAGCATCGTGTACCTGGCAATAATCCTGAATCTGACACAGTGATTGCACCATTATGCATGGAGGAGATACAATATTGCAAAGGAATGCTGAGCAGACTGAAGAGTCATAAGCAGGCACTATGGTGATTCTTCCTGCCCATGCCTTCAATTCTATGTACCTGAGTAGTTCACCCATGATAGACGATAAGCAGAGCTGTGTGCAGCAGAGGAATGCACTATGTGATGCTAAAAATCTGTGAACGGAAGAATTTGATGCACTAATTGAAATCATGCACACCCCACCATCTCAAAAGACTTGTATATAACAGGCTTTAAAAGCAGGAGAGAGGGCGGGGTGAAAAAAAATCTGGACTCTGACACATTTATAAAAACTGGTGGCCTGGCATCCAGAAGCTGATGAGTATTTTTACAGGATAAAAAATGGCATCCTAGAAGAGTCTAAAAATAATACAGTGTGCTGCAGACTTGTCTGGTTCAGCTACACCACTGGAATACAAACTAATAAAGCTAGTGTTTCTGAAGTTCCAGGAAAATCTCTGTCAAAAGTGTCCTCCTTGCGGTTGCTAAACAGAACAGCAAGGGCTCCTTGCATTTATTTCACTCAGTCATTAATAATTTGCAAAACTCTTTCCCAGTGGAAAACTTCCCAAATTTTCCTATATGAAAGAAACTACCATTAAAGCCTCCTTAAATCTTTCAGCTACGATTGAATAGATGCACTTTATTCTCTCTGGAAGAGCACAGAGAGAGAGAGAGGGTGCCTGTGGGCATTGTATGGGCATCCGGCTGCATTCAGCAACCCTCTGTCTCCCTCCCTTCCCTCAGCAGCACATGGACTAGCCAATGTTCTGGTCACATGACACAGCTCACCCTTCTATGGCTCAGTCACGTCCAATCACCATTCACACAGTGAGTCCCACTGCTCACAGAGATCACCACATTCATATCAGCACTGAATGGCGCCTTGCTCGATTCATAAAAGTGGCAGTGGTCAATTCACAATGTACTGTTTGCTTCAATTTATTGAAGAAACTAAGATCAAGGAAAATTATTGGTTTTGAGCAATGCACAAGAAACCTCACAGCACGTTTTAACAGAAGGTTTAAAAGCAAAAGTCTCTTGTGTCATAATAAATAAAATCTGAATTAATGACAGGGAAAACTCTAGTCACAAACACATCAGAGTCAATGGGGACACTGTGGCCTGATTGCTTGATGCAAGTGTTTCATAAACTTAAGAGCATGATAATACAAAGAAAATATTATAAAGATAAAATAATGTAAATAAAAATGGGGACATGTTATGTCATCTGTTACCTAATGCATAGAGGAGCCTAGGGCAGAGAACAGAGCTGACTGCAGAGAGAACATTTCTCTGATGCTTCTTCCACATGGAAGCACTGATAGGTGTGCATAATGGTAGGCTTTGCACAAGGCACCTTTGTTGTTGGAGAAACTGAGGTGAACAAGGTTAACCCTTTGACAAGAAGGGTTAAGATTGCTCCAAAGGGCCTTACACAACATGTGCAACAGACCCTCCCTACAAAACTGGGTCAGGCACCACACAATCTTTCTCTCACTCACATGGCAGTGCCACAGCACTGCAACCACACGAGGTAACAATGGATAACGACGGTTACAATAAAATAGCAGAGGGGAAAAATGTGCTTTTAGGGGAAGGAGACTGACACTTTCAGATACTAAGGTGATAAGATCCTTTTAAACACCTGAGTAACTTAGCTATAGGGTTAGGTAGCAAGAGGACCATTTCGTATCCCTCCCACATCCTGCCTGCTTTGCCCCACTCTGGCAGCACAAAGCTGGCGGAATAAATGTCTCCTTTATTAGCAGGGTGAGGATGCCTTTGGCATAGAGGAAGTTCCCAGGTGATGCAGAACTATTGAAGGGCTGATGTCAGGGGAAGAGGGCATGGTCGGAGCACCATTGGGCTCTGTAGGGCCCTGAATGATGGAATTGCCCCATGAGGTGCTATCATCAGATGCCAAAACTTAGAGACTAAGTTTCTCCAGGGCCTAAGCTGTCCCCAGGTTTGGGCTGGGGGGGCGGGGCATCAAGGTGATGTAAAATCATTTTTATTTTCTCCTCAGCTGCACTGAGTGCAGCTTGGCTACGTGGTGAGCTCAGCCTGGAGGACAATAGAAAACACAGTTGTATGCAAGGGTTCTGTATTGTCTCCTGCGTTCATCTTCCCAGCCCACAATTAGTAGTGGTGTAGTCCTAAGTCTGAAAGTACAGGAACTCTAGCAGCACAAAAAAAAAATTTGGGGGAGGGAGAGAACACCTTGCCACACCCCCAGGGGAGAACAGGGAGTGTAACCCCTCCAAAGAGTAAGCAATTGAAACAACTGGGTGCATACAATGTTATTGTGTAGAAAAATATGTCAAGTAAGATCTTTTATGAAATCTTGTAATGTTCTGAACATCATTATAAGATAGGTATACAGCCTGTGGTTACAAATGTATAGAGACTAGTAGGCTCATGACTGGTACTACATTTTAAAGTACTGCTCACAGCAGGGAGGGGCTATTCCCAAACCAGTTGTTTACACAAAATAACTTGCACCCATGTATTGTCCAGCCAGAAGGCGACAATGGAAGTCTGAGGACCATTAAAGATAATGGAAAGACATTGAAACTGAAAAGAAAACCCAAACCTTGAAAAACTAAGAAAAGAGGGAGGTTTCCTCACTGAGTGGCTGTGGCCAGGCCTCATCATGACATGAGAAAGAAGAAAAGAAAAATAAAGAGCAAAAAAATAAAAACAGGTGGGAGTGCCAGGTCTGGGGTTTTCTTTTTTAACCAGAAGTGGGGCCAGCAGCATCTAAGTGGGGTGCTGCTCATGAAAACACTGGATCACGTATGTAGGACAGAGGGCACACAAACCAGCCAGGCTCCCATGGAGCACCTCGCAGATCACACCAGGTACCAGCCTGACTCTCGTGGTGGAGCATTTACCCCCCTGCAGGCTCCTTCCCCTGCCCATTGCTCCTGCACCCAGAGGGAAGTCTACCATCTCCCTCCCAGCCCGATTCTCCCAGAGCAGGAACCCCCACAGGCAGCCTTCCCCCACCACCTTCTAATCCCAGCGGCACCGCCACTGATCAGCTGAGCTCACCATGACCCACCAAGTGGGATCCGCCAGCTGACTCCTAGCTGCTGTGAGCCATATTCGAAGCAGCACAAATTGTAGTACCTGCCTTGGCTGATAGGGTGCCTCTTGCCAGGTCCCAACCACTATGTCCCCTGGGTGGCACTCACCATGGGCCGGTATTCTGGTGAGTATGAGGCCCCAGCATAGTTTGGCGTAATGCTGCAACAGGGGCTAAAATTCAGCTGCCATAAGGTGCTGTTGCCTGCCCTTCCACCGAAAAGCGCAAAGCAGGTGAGGTGAACTGAATCCAATCCATACATTTTAGAAGAGTGTTTCTGACAGCATCCTGCTGTAGTGGGGTTAATGCAGGGAGTGGGGCAAAGAGCTAGAGTGGGGTTGGGGGAGGGTGAGGGCAAGCGAATATGGCCAGCATCTGCCCCCCTGCTTTAATCAGAGGTGACAGAGGGGATCAACTTCATTAGTGATGTAAGAGCATGCAATTTCTATTGACTTCAGTAGAGACGTGCCCACTTATGCTAAGGCTGAATTCAGCCTTGAGTGTTTTGGTCTTCTGCTTCTGAACAAGCTGATGCATTGCATACTGGTACTGGAGTCTCTGGCATACCACTCTGGATTACAGAAGAGGGTGACTGCAGTCTGCACTGTTTTCTGTAAACTAGAGCTGCCATTAGGCTTCTGGAAAATTGCCAGAGCATCCTTAGGCTAGTTCTTTTTCTTATTTCCAAGGAGCCGACTAAGGCAATTCTGGTCTGCACATTTGATAAAAATAAACTGTTGTGCCCCACACCTGCTCAAGCCCTCCCATCAAGGAAGCATTAATGCAATAATTTAAAACAGCAGACTATGCAGACATGGGCTAAACATCACTGACTGTTTACTTGGGTTTTGTAGCATCCCATGTTCATTGAGATTTTAAAGCTCCTTGGGACAGCTTCTCATACGTTTGTGATATCCAGCACTTGGTTTATAGTAAATAAATAACAATAATCATTCTTTCAAAATCCTCATCCTTTGAGCCTTATCGCAACACATATCTGTGCTCTGACACCTGCAAACTTTTAGCAATTCCTCCCCCTACCCCCACTTTAGGATGTTAGGAAAGGTGCCCTTTGCCCTATGATTCAGAGCTTGTTCCACCCTCAGTCTATGTCTGTTTATCTCACTCCACTGTTGAAAGAGCTCTCAAACTTTTTAAAAATATTTCTTATTTTTTCTATTATGA
Organism: Chelonoidis abingdonii; assembly: GCF_003597395.2. Classification (NCBI taxonomy): domain Eukaryota; kingdom Metazoa; phylum Chordata; order Testudines; family Testudinidae; genus Chelonoidis; species Chelonoidis abingdonii. The sequence continues at coordinate 76,083,032 of NC_133772.1, forward strand.
CCTCTTCTGACCTCAGACGTATTACTGGTCCCCATATCCGCAATCCCTTTTCCTCCTTTGTGTGTAGAATCACCTGTTGCTCACATACATATCCATTTGGTTTTATCCATTTGAAATGTTAAAAGAGGGTTTTATATTTTACAAAAATTGTTTTAGTTAGGTTTTAATTATGTCACATTGTCTCCTGATCTTGTTTGTGGTGGTGGGGGAAGGGGAGGAAGGATCTGTCCATCTGAGTTATCATATGGGACCCATCATTGTGCTGTTGGAATGGTTAGAAATGACATGTAGATACCATGGTAGTGGACAGCTTTCTAATCTCTCCAGTCTGGGCATTGCCTATCACTATGGTTTCTGAGGAGCCAGGCAGGTGGGTTAAGTAGAACGATGATGTTAATGGGTAGTGTGCCTCACTGAGAATCCAGGAAGGGACTTGTTGGCCGTGATCAATCTCTTACTTCACTAGGAGTGCTCATTGCTCTGTCTTGCCCGTAGCACACTCCCGCTGATGTTTCAGTTTTAAATTCACAGTGAGATTTCATTTAATTGGTTTTGGCCCAGTTCAGGCTTTTCACTCTTGCCTGAAGTCTGACTGCTCCCACTAAGACAGACACCAGGACTTCCAACCCCAGATGGAAATAAACAATGTCATTATACATCTTTGCACAGCCATCTCTACTCCTGTGCAGTCAACATCTAGCTGCCTCATAATCTCATTTCCCTTTTCGGTGTAGGTGGAGTGGCTGAATTCAGCAGTACTACTGTCAAAGACCCAGTCTCACCACCTAGGGAAAGCAGCTTCCCTGCACTATACCACCTGAAGGAAGCAGTGCAGCCTGCAGCAAAATCCTAAACTGGAGTAGTTGGCTTGGGTCATGCTTGGGAGAGGAGAGCAGCAGTGCATGATGATCAGATGGATGTAAAATCTGCCCCCAACCTTTAAAAAGGCAACAATGACAAAGACCTATTTGGCTTCTAACACTGCTGGAGGGCAAAGAGAGAGGCTGGAAAGACCAATATGTGGGATAGAAAGACAGGAAGTGAAGGTAGCTGCAGTTGGGGGAGACGGAAGGGAGAGTGCCCAATAGGTGTGGTTGCCTAAGCCTTAGTGGGTGGGGGTTGATGAGATGATACAATTTTGCAGAAGTGACCCAGTAGCTGGTGCAGCCCTCCCCAGTTAGTAAACATAGACAGCTGTTCCAGCCATCCTCACTCTGCGTGTGGCTCTCTCCATAGTTGGCTACATTGTCAACATTGTGGCCTGGCCCCGTTTGGAAGCCCTTCACTTGGCTCTGAAAAATGGCAGCATTGCCAGCCGTGCAGGATCCATGCATCAAATACAGAATACTTTGGCATTTGCAATAGTTCAGAGGTGCTGAGAGTGGTTGTTACAGTAAGAAATTGAGAAAATCCTTCTTTCACCATCAGTCCCTTCCTATTAGTTAGCCAGGAATGTGAGCAAAGAATGAAACCAAATGATAACGTACAAAAGAGACAGGGAGACAGCAGCTGGAAAAATGAAAGCACATTGTACATTTCAGTTTAAAAAACAAATCCCTGAACTCCCCTTTCAGGGCTAGTCCCTCTAGGCCAGGGGTAAATCACAATGAGAAGGGAGTGGTTTGTGTGGGAAAGGCTTGCACGGTTGTTGCCTGTGCTAGATTTATTCTGTGCAGAAGGCTTCAGTCCTCAGGGTCCTTAATAATCTGGCACAGCAGCACAAAGGTCACTTACGCCTTGGCTACACTTGCAGGTGTGCAGCGCTGGGAGTTACAGCTGTCTTTGTACAGCTGTGTAGGAAAAGCGCTGCAGTGTGGCCACACTGACAACTACCAGCGCTGCAGTGTGGCCCCATTTGCAGCATTTGCAGCGCTGTTGGGAGTGGTGCATTATGGGCAGCTATCCCACAGAGCACCTCGTCCCATTTTGGCGCTGTGGGTTGTGG
>NC_133772.1:76086550-76173606 GCF_003597395.2 Chelonoidis abingdonii
TTTATTTATTGAAAAGAAAATAACTTTATTGACAGACACACAACATTTTGGGAACCTAAAAGGGCAGGGGGATGCGGTGGGGAACTGTACAGTCACAGGTTTGAATATGTCCTGTCTGGAGTGCTGTGCAATGACTGCTGCACTTCAGGATGCCTATACTGCATGGTGATGAGGTTTGAGCGCAGAGGTTAAGGGTCGTAGTTCTCAGGGCTGGTTGGTGGACGTACAGGTGTTGGAGGCAGCTGGTGGTGGTGCTAAGAACCTGGATGCTGGGGAAGGGGGTTTTGAGCTGACATTGGGGCACAAGTGAAAGAGCTTTGGCACGGGGGGGTGTGGGGGCAGCACGGTAGTGCTCTGCCTGAATGTCTGCGAGAGCCTGGATAGACTCCGCTTGCCGCGCCAGGATGCTTATCAGCTGCTTTGTGCTTTTCTTCCTGGCCACTGCGTTTCTCTGGAGGATCCTGCTTTCCTTTTCCCTCCAGTCCGGCAGTTTTTGATTCTCTCTGGCAGAGTGATCCATAACTGCTTGCAGCAGGTCGTCTTTGCTTTTTCGCGGCTTCTTCCGGAGGTTATGGAGTCTTTCAGCTGTTGATAATATGGGCATCTGAGAAGTCAAAGTTGCTTGCAGAAAGGCAAAAAAAGCAACAGTTAACAGAGGCAGCATTGTTTATATCTCAGACAGTTATTCCCACACAGTGAAGGAGTTTACCGTCTTCACAATAGCATAATTTTCCCATGCCAAAGAGAGCACACATGACCCACAGGAGCCCCGAAATGGTGAGTAAGGGGGACTGACTGATTGCTTCTGGGCTGTACTGGGGTTTTTGTGCATTGGGGAAAGCAAACAGCTGCAGGGGGCACCTGCACTGAACAGTCTCCCAACATTTTCCACAGGAGTTGATCCTGCAAGATATCTCACTGCTGCGGGTCACCTGGGAAGGGAGACTGATTGCTTCTGGGCTGTACTGGGGTTTCCGTGCATTGGGGAAAGCAAACAGGTGCAGGAGGCACCTACACTGAACACTCTCCCAACATTTTCCACAGGAGCTGATCCTGAAAGATATCTAGCTGCTGAGGGTCACCTGGGAAGAGCGGGAGAGTCTTCTACAGCAATGTGGATTCCGCTCTGGCCCCTCTGCAGCTTGCCTGTGTGCAGCAATGGTCCATGCCACCCTGCGCGGCACAGTTGTGTGGACGCATTAGCCTGACTGGGACAAGGACCACAGTGGCTATCCCAATAAACTTGCGCAAGTGCATTGCCCATGCTCTGGCTGAAACTTTTGAAGAGGTTATCGACTCCAATTACTGCGACATGACAGACCACATCAATGGGCTATTCCACATCTAGGTATGCGTGCATGCAGCTCTAACCCTCCCTCCTCTCCTGAAACATTTCCATCCTGAAAATACAAGCCGCTTACCAGGAACCCACTCCTCTGCTTGTCCTTCACTAAGTACCGGCTGCTGCGACTGGCTACCTTCCTCCTGGCTTGAGAAGAGCTCCTGGCTGCATGCTTCCTGGGACTCCGGGGTGTCTCCCCCCGTGCCAGTACTCTCACTCTTGGTTCCTCCCCCTCCTCCTCCTCCGCCTCCCCCCCCGCAGGTCTGAAGTGTCCATCGTGGTCCTCAGATTGGCGGTGGGGTCACCCCTAAGTATCGCATCCAGTTCTTTATACAAATGGCAGGTCGTGGGAGCAGCACCAGAGTGGCGGTTTCCCTCATGGGCTTTGCAATAGGCACTCCGCAGCTCCTTCACTTTAACCCTGCACTGCAGCGTGTCCCGGTCATGGCCCTTTTCCATCATATCCCTTGATATCTGCCCATAGGTATCGTAATTCCTACAGCTGGAGCGCAGCTGGGACTGCATAGCTTCCTCCCCCCAAACACTGATGAGGTCCAGCAACTCGCCATTGCTCCATACTGGGGCTCGTTTGGTGCGTGGAGGCGTGGTCACCTGGAAAGATTCACTGATTGCACTCCACACCTGGCTGAGCAAACAGGAAGGGGATTTTTAAAATTCCCGGGGCATTTAAAGGGCGGGTCACCTGAGGCCAGGGCAGTAGAGTTCGAACTGATGGGCAGAGTGGCTGAACAGGCATTCTGGGATACTTCTGAATACCTCTGGAGGCCAATAACAGCGCTTTTGATGGCCACACTGGCAGAGCAGCGCTGGTCGTTATTCCCCAGGCAGAGGTAGAGTACAGCCAGTGCTGTATACAGGGAGATATAGCGCTGGATGTGCCTTGCAAGTGTGGATGGTGCGTTAGTTGCAGCACTGTAAAGCCACCACCAGCACTGCAACTCTCCAGTGTAGCCAAGCCCTTAGAGCTAAGGAATCCCTCAACATTCAAAGTAGATCTTGGTATTTGTCACCTGTGGGATTTGGCTCTTTGCACTATAAATTGAAGTGCTTGAGGAGACTTGGTGGAAGCTTCTAAAGAAGCTAGAAATGAAAACAAACTACTTAGACCTTCTACACTAGTCAGTTCAGTTCCCTTGGTTTCTTGCTCCCTATATCAGTGGCAGATGAGGAAATGATTGCAGGATGCAAGTGCTGCTGAAGAAATGAATCCCCTTCCTAAGACAATGTAGCTGTCGTGGCTCCAGGTTTTGCACTCCAAGTGAAAGGAAAGATGCCCAAGGGGAAGAGAGGAAATGGGATTTTGAATTGTTGCAGCTTGAAGATAGGAAATTCCTTTCATACCATCTCTGCTGGCACATGAATAGGCTTGCAGCTGCACTGGAAGCACAAAATGCAGGTGATACTTATAATAGGATTAATGTCTCCCATTTCTGGGGTTTTCCACTTGTCTCAGTTCTGTATATGGCACAAGCATGGCTGTTGTGATCTGAGTATTATGTGGTAATGCTGTTTCTTCACACTCCACGTGAGTCTTTTGGAGTGGGACACAATTATTGATATTATTGTAGTACCCCAGACATGGACCAGGACTCCCTTGTGCTAGGTGCTGTACAAATACACAACAAAGACAATCTCTGCCCTAATGGGTTTACCATCTAAGTTTAAGACAAAAGACTAACGGATACTGAAAGACAGATGGGTGTGTACAAGGAAATAATGAGACAATATTGATCAGCATGATAGGCTGTGGACTCAGCACACCACTGTACGTATCATTCTATCTTTTTCGGCTTGCACACAATGCCTAGTGAGGTGCACCAGCTTAGTGTGTGTGATCAGATATGCACTACTCTCCAATGTGTATTACAGACTGTTTCTTACTTATAGCTAAAGGAGTTACTCCTTTTGCTCTAGTGAGACGGGCTTGAGCTTTTAATACTGAAGATCAGCCAACCTGAGCCCCAGAAATCATATTAATGATCGTGGCCATATGTATAATACTGGTACCTTGTGGAAAATAAATACAATGTGATGAAACGCAACACTGAGCCAGGATGTTATCATAGTACATTGCAATGTTATCACCTGATTACACAACTCAGTTACATCCTACACCTGCATGCCACAGGCCTGTGACCTCATGACATTGCAATGGAATGATATCTTTGACATCAACCCCTGATGTAACATGATGTCATCATGTCAGGACATGATCCTCTCCTAATGGTGTGACTTAACTTGATAGTGTACCACAGAACTTGGAAATGATTTTGGACGTGTAGCTGTGGGGTCCCCTGTGGAACTGGAGCTATGCGGGCAGTCTTAAACAGCCTGAAGCAGGTGGCACCAAGTGTCTCCCTAACCCTTGCCCTGGACAACACCAGCCACACCATCCTCTCCACAGCTAGGGCCAGCAGTGCCTCCAGAACCCCACTACTCTCACCAGCCATGCCCACAATCGATCCCCCACCAGCCATATCCCCGATCCCCACCAGCCATATCCCTGATCCCCACCACCACCAGCCATGCCCCCTGATCCCTCCCACCAGCAAGACTCCCAATCCCACCTAACCAGCTGTGCCCCTGATCCCTGCCTCCACCACCAACCATGCCCTTGATTCCCGCCCCCCATCACCACCCATGTACCCATCCCTGCTGCCACCACCAGCCACCATTCCTAGGGTTGTAGAGTTGCTAACTTTCTATTGGCACAAAGTCGAATACCCTAGCCCCACCCCCTGCCCTGCTCCTTCCCCGAGGCACCCCCTCCCACTCACTACATTCCCCCTCCCTCAGTGGCTCATTCTCCCTCACCCTCAATCACTAAATGGGGGTGTGGGCTCTGGGGTGGGCCAGAAATGAGAGGTTCAGGGTGCAGGACGAGGCTCTGGGCTGGGGCAAGGAGTTGGGGTGAGGCCTCTGGCTGGGGGTGCAGCCTCTGAGGTGGGGCTGGGGATGAGGGGTTTGGAGTGCAGGAGGGGGCTCCAGGCAGAGTGAGGCTGAGGGATTTGGAGTCACCACCCCCCAGCTCCTATTTGATGGTTCCCGGCCAATGGGAGTATAGTGCTGGTGCTGGGGGGGAGGGGGGGGCAGCACATGGAGTCCTGTGGCTGGATCTGCTGGCCACTTCTGGGGCGCAGCATGATGCCCCAGGATAGGTAGGGACTAGCCTGTTTTAGCATCGCAGCTAGGGTGACCAGATCACCATACTGAAATATTGGGACACACTGGGGTGCCATCAGCCCTGCCCACAGTCCACCCCTACTCCTCCCATGCTCTGCCTCCACTCTGCCCCAGGTCCTGCCCCTTCCTTGTTCAGCACCCCCCCTCCCTGCACCCTTCCTCATCCCCTGACCTGCCGCTGGCTTGTTGTGTCCCTCCTCAGCTCCCAACCCACCGCTCGCACCCCCCACCTCTTTACCCCCCCGTCACTCACCCCTACAGTGCTGACTTCCCCTCTGCCAGATGGATGCTCGCCCACCCCCTGCCTCTTCCCACCCCTGCACTGCCCTCACTCTGCCCCTCTTCCACTCTCAACCCCCAAGTCCCTGCCCCTGCTCTGCCTTGTCTCCATCACCTCCCCTGAGTGCGCCACAGCCCTGCTCCCTCCTGGAAAGTGCTAAGTGCCATCATACCGCTGTTAGGTGGCAGGAAGTGCTGGGGGCAGGGGGGGGGGAGAGAAGCGGGGACACAGTGCACTGGGGGCAGAGGGAGAGAAGGAGGCAAGGAGGGGCTGCAATTTTTCCCTGTGTGTGCTCCCGCTCACCTCATTACCTTAATAGTGGGACAAATAGCGTCCCGCTCGTACATTGATCGGGATGCAGGCCAAAGGGTTAAATATCGGAACAGTCCCAATTTTACCAGGACATCTGGTCACCATATCTGCAGCATCGCGGACTGGGCCATTAAAAGTCTGGTTGGCAAGGCTAACCGAAGCTGCCAGTGACCCTTACATCCAGTTGAAAGTGGACACTTGGTCACTCTGTCCGGTTGGATGTATTCCTGGAAATTTAATCACATGACATAATATTTAATTAAAGATTAATCTTTAATTCCTGCAGACTCCAGGCCAAACCTGGAGAGTTGGCAACCCCCAGCCCCCCATCTCTGCCGGCGCCATCCGTGTCCCCCAGCTCTTACTCCATACAGAATTGCTGCCAGACAGCGTCACCCCGCGATGTCCAACCCAAGCGCAGCCGGTTTGCGGTATATCGGGGCCGCCTCCCGCTCCCGGAGTAGCCGCAGGCAGTCGCACAGCCACCTGCTTCTCCTCCATGGGCCAGCGAGCTATTTTTACCGCGCATGCGCGCCGACCCGCCGCAGCTCGCAGATGCTGGTCGCTGTGCTAGTGGCGGCCATGCGCGTCGAACCTTCCCTCCCGCGCATGCGCGCTGAGCCCTGGCCCGGCAGTGGGGTGGGTGGCTCTGCGCCGGCGGCTGCCCCGGACGCCGGCTCAGCGCCCCTCCCACCCCCCCGGCTGCTGGACGGGGCCGCTTGGTCTGACATGAGGCCGTGAGCCTGCACCGCTGCCGGCTGAGGTGAGGCCGGGGTGCGCTGGGGGCGGGTGGGGCTGCGGAGAGCGCTGAGACTTGCGGCCTGGCAGCCACAGGGGGGGCTGTGCCGGTGCCGCCGTTAGGGACAAGGGGTTACGGGCGAGGAGTATGAAGGGGGGGGCAGAGAGCTGCTCAGGGAGGCAGCCAGCTCCAGCCGGGCTGGGGGAGGCCATGTCACGGGGGGGGCGGGGGGGTGACGGATGTGTCCAGCGGCCTTGCAGATAGGTGGGGGGACACGCTCGGGGAGCACGTCGCCAGCACGAGGCGTTCAGCCCCTTGCTCCCTCACAGCATTTCTGTGTCTGGGAGTGTCGGACTGCGACTGACAGAATACGGGAGAAACCGACTGGGAATCACATGAGGGGAGGATTCACTGTTCAGGTGCTGTGTTCCTCCGAAAACTTGCACCGAAGTAGGGCAGTTGTCTAGCCATAGAATATTAGGGTTGGAAGAGACCATCTAGTCCAACCCCCTACATATTTCCTACTATTTTAAAGATTTTTTTTCTTATTACATGTGGGTGGGCTATAAACCACATTTATATTACCCTTTGTTAATACTGTTGGTTGAAACTGATTTTAAATCTTGTGTTGTGAGATACAGGTGAAATCACAGAGGGGCAGAACCTATCACCCACTTACTTTCAGTTCTCTTGTTAGTGTCTCTTAGTACTACTGAAGTTTCATTCCACACCCTCAAATTTTCTTATATGGATGCATTTCTGTGTGGGGTCTTGAGGTACAAAGTGCTTTTGTGGAGAAGGTTTGTTTTAACAAAGGCTTTCTGGGCTAACCAGGTTAGTGCTAGGCCTGTTCTTTGACAACCTGAGTGATAAGGGTTCTAATGTAATTTTATAAAATTGTAATCTGAGAATTCTCCACACATTCGTTCCCACACTCAGCTCAGGGTTCATAGTTTTTAGGAACATGGGAGGGAGATACGATGCTGATTCAGACCAGAAGTCTGTCTAAACTAGTATCCATCTAGTAGTGACAAGTACCACTTGCTTCAGAGAAAGATGGAAGCAACCCTGTAATCTCTAGGAAGTCTAGAGTGAGTGAAATTCAGGCCAGGTCTACACTACGCGCGAAAATCGATTTTAGATACGCAATTTCAGCTAAGAGAATAGCGTAGCTGAAATTGAATATCTAAAATCGATTTACTCACCTGTCTTCACCGTGCAGAATCGATGTCCGCGGCTCGCCATGTCGATTCCAGAACTCCGTTGGTTTTGGTGGAGTTCCGGAATCGATATAAGCGTGCTCAGGGATCGATATATCCTGTCTAGATCAGACGCGATATATCGATCCCCGAGCAATCGATTTTAACGCGCCGATACGGCGCGTAGTCTAGACGTGGCCTCAATTAAAGGGTCTGTTCATGGATGGTTATGTGATAGCCTGTTGATCAGGGAAGCTTCTTCCTAATCATTGATATTTTATCCTTGATGCCCTGAAGCAGAGAGGCTAATATTTCCTCTTCGTTTTTTCAATGGTTTCTAATGTAACTGTGTTAATTCTTATTATCTTATACATGTCTAATTCCTTTTTGAAGTCTCTCAAGGACTTTGCCTTTATCTGGTGGCTGTGTGTTCTAGAGACTAATTATGCAGTGTGTAAAAATGATTAAATAGTTCCTTGTCTGAAACTGACACTGAGGGGATAAAAAAAGCCTTTCTCAGTGACTCAAGAGCCTGTCACAAATGTATGATTTCTGTGATAAATCAGATGATTCCAGCGATGTCTGGGGGGAGTGAGGGAATAATTTGACTAAAAGGTAGAAGTAGCATAGAAGATCTTGGGCGATAATACTGACAGTAATACTGTGAATTTCCTGTTCTGTTCCTGGCTACACTATGACTTCAGTCTTTTATCTGCTGAATGTTCAGTAGTAGACTGGCAAAACTATTTAACTGAAATCAGAATGTGAACTTAGTTTGACTTGAAGCATTAAAAGTTGAGAGCTTCTTAAGTGGTGTCTAAAACATCTTGCTGTGCCGCATAAGTGCTGTCACTTCAAGTTGCAAACAACCTCTGTCCCAACATTCTCTGGTAAAAACTATTGTTTTTTAAATACTCTTCAATTTCTTCATGTTTGGTGGTGTTGGTTTCTTGTTTGTATAATTTCTGTCTGGCTAACATTTTCCCATTAAATTTCTCTCTTAGTTCTCAAAACTGCCCTCTACACTTTCCCACAAAAAGAAGAATATATGATTATATCAGCCATGCTCTGGAGCAGTGATTCTCAAACTAGGGTGCTTGTTCAGGGAAAGCCCCTGGTGGGCTGGGCCGGTTTGTTTACCTGCTGCGTCCGCAGGTTCAGCCGATTGTGGCTCCCACTGGCTGCGTTTCGCCGCTTCAGGCCAATGGGGGCTGCAGGAAGTGGCGCAGGCCGAGAGACATGCTGGCCGCCCTTCCTGCAGCCCCCATTGGCCTGGAGTGGTGAACTGCGGCCAGTGGGAGCCACAATTGGCCGAACCTGTGGATGGGGCAGGTAAACAAGCCAGCCCGGCCCACCAAAGGCTTTCCCTGAACAAGCATCGGCCCTAGTTTGAGAACCACTGTTCTAGAGGAGCAAAGCACGGATAACATGTTGCAAAAATTTGCTGCTGAACAGTTTACAAGTTGGAGCCATGATCAGTTTCCTTAATGTGAGAAGTTTTGAGTTCTAACTATGTTGGATCTCAAAAACCAAAACTCTCTATATATGTAACAAACAGTTTGGTTATTATACCTCTCTCTTGAGTTGCTGTTCCTTCACCCTGAAGTTTACAAGTTGGCTTTGTTTAGTAACCACAATTTTGAAAGCACAAAAATTAACGTACCTGATCAGTCCTGGAAAATGTTATCAGTCCCCAGCTGTAGTTAATTTTTTGTATTATGCTTTTCATCCCAGAGTATTTCACAAGGATATACACATGGCGCTACTGAAGTGCTTCTTCAGTGGTGAGAGAAAACCAGCTGATGCTGCACTTGGGTGAAAGAGCACATTTGCCAAGGACACCAGGGCAATCATCTGCTCTTACAAAAAGTACATTAGTATCTTTCTAGTCCACACAGGATGGACAGGTGGTGTTTATACAGGGTTACTGTATACTTTTTTTACAACCCACCCTAGATTAGTGACTGTATCTTGACTGCGGGTCTTGTATTATACCCAGCTTTGGGCAAATAAGAGTATCAGTGCCACTCATTAATCTGAGTTGAATGAGGTTGAGGTTGGCATTGGAGATTCTCCTGCTGCCTCAGTTTATATGCTTAATGTACATTTAACTGCTTTTTCCCAGTCCTTGAGCACACAATACTAGGAAATGTACATTGGGAACACTCTGGGAGACGGACTGGGTGGGACCTATATAATGACTTTTCCTATATGTCTTTTTTTTTTTTTTTTTTTTTAAATCTCTGGCCCATTTGTTATTCTGACATTGTGACTGTTAACAGTTTGGCTGAAATATTTTATGAGGATGTTGGTCCCAGCAAGTAACTGTTTTTGTGTTGGTGCTTCCAAGTGTCATTCCTGATACAGAGGGCAGCCAGCACCTAACATTCCAGTGGAAGACCTGAATATCTGAAGAATGTCAGTGCAGTCCTCTGAGGCAAAGGAGCCTTCCCAAAAGAGAGTTGAATATATTTCTGTTCTGCCATTCCTGTTCTTTGTGATACCCTGTGTCTCTTCTATCACACTTAAAATTGTTCCTATTCTTACCTTGTGCATTTGTCTCCCCATCCTCTAGACACACGAGGAGGAAGTGGCTAGTTCCATTATGTGTGCGTCAGCCAAATATAACACCCGGGGTCCAGCCCTCATCCCAAGAATGAAGACCAAGCACCGCATCTACTACATCACACTCTTTTCCATTGTCCTGCTTGGCCTTATTGCCACGGGTATGTTCCAGTTCTGGCCACACTCCATTGAGTCATCCAGTGATTGGACAGTGGAAAAGCGCAGTGTCCATGATGTGCCTGTAGTCAAGCTTCCTGCTGACAGCCCCATCCCAGAACGAGGAGACCTCAGCTGTAGGATGCACACCTGCTTTGATGTCTATCGCTGTGGCTTCAACCCCAAAAACAAGATCAAGGTCTATATATATTCACTGAAGAAATATGAGGATGAGTATGAGATGCTGGTTAGCAACACTATCTCTCGGGAGTACAATGAGCTGCTGACTGCTATCTCTGACAGTGACTTCTACACAGATGATGTCAACCGGGCCTGCCTCTTTGTGCCGTCCATAGATGTGCTGAACCAGAACACGCTCCGCATCAAGGAAACTGCTCAAGCCTTGGCACAATTATCCAGGTACCTACAGAAACCTTCCTTTGTAAATCATGAAGTTAGAGCTGGAAAGGATAAGGTTAGTGATGGGAAAAGCTCAGCTCTGACCAGGACTCACTGCAGAAATCAGAATTTGGGAGAGTCTGGCATCTATGTCTCAGGGAACAGCTCTCAAACTGGCTTTAATTATTTCTTCTCTTTAGGTGGGATCGAGGCACAAACCACCTGCTGTTCAACATGCTGCCTGGGGGGCCACCTGACTACAACACAGCACTGGATGTTCCCAGAGATAGGTAGGCATTATGCAGCTTCTTTGAGTGCATTGGAGAGCGGTGCGTAGGATAAAATGTCTTTAAAGAGGAAGTGGGGCTCAGGACTCTTGGCAGTCCCAATACAAATACAAAACAGTTCCTGACTCTTACATAGGTGGAGTGTCTTACCCTGTTTTGATAGGAGATGGACTGTCTAGCTTCTTTTAAGTTGAGAGGACAACTGTTTGCTCATGGCATTCTACAATGTAGCCCATCCTTAAATTCACAGGGAGTGTGGCCCATGGTAATATTGCAGCTATCAATGCTCCATCTTGATCCTAGCTGCTAGGTACCTCTAAGCATCAAATGCTTCACCTTGATCAGACCTGTAGCCTCCACAGGGTGCATTTTAGTGAAGATGAAGACTGACAGACTGTGTTCCATTTAAATCAAATTAGGAGCCATTCTTGGTCTTCCCTCTCTAGCTGCCTCTGCTGGGCAAAGTTTAGCTGCTCCTGCTTTGTATTCAAAAGAAACAATATTGCTATTCTAGCTGACTCAACATGGAATGTGATGATTTTGACACCAGAGCTTGATTTGTTGTGTGTGTGATTTCAGGAATTTGCACTGATCCAGTAATTTAACGCTGACTATAACGCTGTTGGTTTTCGCTATCCTTCTCTGGCTTGTGCATTTTGAAAATTCCTGCCAGGAAATTACTAGTTTTGAACCCTTATCTTAATTGTTATTTGTAAGGTAGGTTTCTCCACAGGCATTCTGGGAAGGGGAAAAGAGGGAATAAGGGTATGAAGAATATAGCTATAATAAAGAACAGACATTTTGGGTGGAAAGATGGGAAAGGGAAGAAATTTCCAACTATATTAAGCATAAAAAAGTAAATAATTTTACTTCACTGACCCACATGCAGTAGGCCTTACAAAACCAATATAGCTATTAGAGAGCAAGATGGACCTCTTCTGCCACATGATCAGCAAAATATGATTGCGGGATCTTTACTACCAATGATAGCATATGAGGGAGAATATGGCTGGATTTTTAGATCTTGGTTTGTTTGCAACATAGGCAAAACAGAGTAGATTTTCTCAGCTGTGTTCATTATACTTTTTGGAGTTACTTTTCTGTCTGTAACTACAGTTTAATGTCAGTAAAGGTTAAAAACAAAACACATTAGGTGCTTTTTACACAAATTTGGCCTGAAGAGGGCAGTCAAGCAATTCTTTTACCATTAAAACTTGTTAAACATGTAACTTCTCTCACATTTGTGTTCTCTTAAGTTCTGTCATTTTGAGAGGTTTTCATTTCATTTGCATTCTGTTTAATAGAATTGCTCTGTTTTGGTACATAATATATAATAGTAACTGGGCCTATGAAAGGAATAGATCTGTTGAATTAATGCAATAGATTTACTATGTGCTTCACAACTTTGTTTTATTAACCTCTTTTGTATCAGGTATCCATTTAAAATTGGCCTTGTGTGTCTTGGACTTCATACACAGCAAATATATTATTTCAGTAGTTGTTTGTTTTAAGCATATGGGATGCTACCAGGAGAAGTCAGGTAGTTCTGAATCCTCTGAGGTCTATTAGTTACAGGGGGAACAGGGTCAGACGAGTGAAAGAAACTGCTTTGTTGCAACAGAAAGTCATGAAGTCCTATGTAACAAATCATGACTCCATTTTGGTAAAACTTGCCATCAGTGACACATTTGTTTGTGGTCCGAATATCTTCAGAGAGCCTGAGTGGTAGGGGTTATTACATGAAGCTTTCACTTTTGAAGGCCTCAGTTCAAATCTACCAAGACTAGCTTTACAGAACTGAAGGTCAGGAATGAAGTGCATTAGAGTCTCTGTAAGGCTCTAGCACTAGACTTCCTAGGAGTGCAACAGGTCAACATTTAAAGTATACATTGGTGCTGTCTGGGAAGCTTGCATAAAGAGTCTACTTTATTTCTTTAGCATGTACCAAATCTGATATGTGACCCAAAACCAGCACATTGTAAGGTTCATGAAATATGACCAGTATGTTGTGTTGATTCAGTGCTGAACATTAATCTGCGTAAAATAAGACCTTATGTGCAGAGGAGAGTAGTGATGTCTTTTATGGTATTCCTCTAGCTGGAAAACTTTTAGCTAGGTTACCTCACTAGTTTGTTTTTTGTTAGAGCTTTAAAACCAATCTCAGGATTTCCAGAAGGCAGCTTGAAAGCTTTTGGTTTCATGACCTTGAAGATGGAAGCATGGATTGTCAGTACTAAGTAGTATGTTTAATTGGTGCAGAAACTGCTTTGCTGACAGTGTTGTAGAATATGTAGCTGCCTAGCCTTAATGCTTGGAAAACAGACTTTCTAAGAATTTTCTATCAGGTAATATAGCTATCAAAGATGAAGAAAGATTTCCATTAGCTGGTAGACAAGGCAATTCAGAACTTTTTCTTGGGGTAAACCTAAACCTAGCCTATAGAAGGAAACCCTACCTAACAAGTCACCAGGCAGCCTGCCTCCTTGCTGTTGATTCTTGGATTAACTGTTGAGTTGAGCACTGATTAGGGATATAAAAGCTTAACTGATTAACTGATAAGCATCAATTTTACCAGTTTTGCTTAACAATTAAACTCCACTGCTGGCCAGAGCCCAGGACTCCACTGCTGCCCTGGGGCCTGGCAGTCGGGAGGGATGGGGGGCTGCATAAAACATGGGGGTGCTACAGCACCCCCTCACTCCTAGTTCCCTGGTTAAACGTTTAACTGATAAATTTTTAATTGGTTACATAGTTCCTTTTTTTAACCACTATTTACATCCCAGCACTGAGGTTTAGGAGGGTGGGTTTAGAAGACGGGGGAGAGAACTAGTGATGCTCCAGAGTAAATATTGGACATGAACAAGAAAACTTAGAGCAAAGGGGAATGCAGACAATTTTTTTGTACTTTCTGACTGGGAAGAGATTAGGGTGGGGTGGAAGGGAGGAGAAAGGAACTGAGAACGTGTTCACTCATCTTTAGTTCAATGCAATTTAAAGACTACTTGTCTTCCGTACTAAAGGCTAATACCTTGATTCTCTTACTGCACTGTATGATGAAAACAGCGGTCGGCAACCTTTCAGAAGGGGTGTGCCGAGTCTTCATTTATTCACTCTAATTTAAGGTTTCACGTGCCGGTAATACATTTTAACATTTTTTTAGAAGGCCTCTCTCTACAAGTCTATATATTATATAACTAAACTAGTGTTGCATGGTAAAATAAACAGGGTTTTCAAAATGTTTAAGAAGCTTCATTTAAAATGAAATTAAAATGTTGATCTTACGCTGCCGGCCCGCTCAGCCTGCTGCTGGTCTGGGGTTCTGTTCACCTAGACTGGCAGCGGGCTGAGCGGGGCCTGCGGCTGGGACCCCGGCTGACAAGGGTCCGCCAGCCTGAACCCCAGACCAGCAGTGGGCTGTGCGGGGCTGGCAGCCAGGACCCAGAGGGCTGGGGGCAGAGGGCTGGAGTCAGGGCTGGGGGCTGGGTATGGGAGGGGGTGTAGGTGTCAGGGCAGAGGGGGCGCTGGGTATTGGTGGGGGTGCCAGAGTCAGGGCTAAAGAGCCTAATCCTGGCCAAGGGATTTCCTTCCCCTAGAGCCTCACTCTAGAATAAGAATCAAAGTGTTTTAAAAGAAAACTTTATACTAAGAAAGATAAGAAAAGGACATAAAAATGCTCTCTGTTATTAAAGATGTATATACGAGGGCTCAATTGCTTTTAAAAGAAAAATATGATAAACGCCTTATTCAAACGATGTACATTTATACATGTCCAAGCACTAGCACACATGTAAATACAAAACAATAAAAAGCCTATTGTTTTTCTACCTTTTACTCACAACTTGAAGTCTGAAGATTAGACAGTTGAAGATAGAATAGATCCTTCATGCCGAGAGACGACAAAAGACAACGAAAGGACACACACCCCAAAATTCCCTCCCTGGAGCTTTTAAATCCGGTTTCCTGATTGGTCCTCTGGTCCAGTGTTTGGTCCCTTTGTTAACCTGTTACAGTAAAGAAACATTAACCCTTAGCATTGTTTATAACACAATGGCCATCCACCTCCACTCTGACCCCGAGCTCCTTGTCCCCTGACCACCCCTCAGAGACCCCCCCCACCCTAACTTCCCCCCCCCAGGACCCTCCTTGCTCCTTGTCCACCTGACTGCCCTGACCCCTATTCCACCCCCTGCCCCTCACAAACCCCGGGACTCCCATGCCCTAACCACCCACCCTGGGATCCCCCCCCCATCCAACCCACCCTGCTCCCCTGTCCCCTGACTTTGTCCCCACCCCTTACCGCCAAACCCCCCGGCCTGGGCCCCTTACCATGAGGCTCCACACAGAGCCAGATACGCTGCCCCGCGGCATAGCCAGGCCTGCCCCCCCAGAGCTGCGCGCCCAGGCGGCGGGCCTCTGCGTTGAGCAGGGAGCAGTCTGCCTCCCCGCGGCGAGCCGAAACGCTGCCCGCTGGGAGCGCACAGCTGCGACCCCCAGAGCGCTGCACATGGGCAGCAGGGCTCAGGGGAGGGGAGAAGGTGGGGGAGGGCAGGCAGCTTGCTGCGCTGGGCCACGCGCTCCGGACCGGGAAACACGACGCCTGCAGCTTTCCGGTGCTGGAGAGTGGGGGCATTTACCCGTCCTGTGCACATGCTATGCTTCTGCTCCCTGCAGTAGGAATCGGAGGCATGAGGGACCAGGCGAGGGCTGGACAGTATTTTTAATGGCGTGGCTACAGAGTCCTGATAGGCCTCCAGCGTGCCATTTTTAAAATTGGCTCGCGTGCCCACAGGGTTGCGGCGGTTCCCTTTTCTATCTCCTGCATTCTACTCACCATGGTGTAGGGACTTCTCTTCTCTTTTTTTCGTCACGGTGCGAAAGAAGAAGAGGAATGACCCATGAATTCCTGCTTCTGTCTGTTTTTCCCTTGCAATGGCTGATGACATCAGTAGATTGACTTTTAGTGGGAGGCAGGGTTGGGCTGCAGCTCCCCATTCTTGCTTCAGGCATTAGCAACACTATTATTGTGTGCAGTGTTGTTGCATAAATGTAGCTGTGTTGGCCCAGGGTATTAGAGGGGACAAGCCTTTCGGATGGTGAGTTAATATCTTTTTACTTGACCCAACTTCTGCCTGTGAGAGAGACAAGCTTCCAAACTTACACACAGGTCTTCTGGTGTAACCTCATAAAAACTTTGTCCTCTCACCAACAGAAGGTGGTCCAATAAAAAATATTATCTCAGCCCACTTGTCGCAACCAAACCACTATTGATGGTTTAAGTGACAAACAAATTTCTTAACACAGATCTTGGCAGGAAAAACAATTTTTCAGTTCACTTTTTATGATTATAGAACTGAGCAGAAATCTACCCTCCCCAATCCAACCCACCCTGCTTCCTGTCCCCTAACTGCCCCCGCCCCTTACCATGAGGCTCCACACAGAGCTAGATATGCTGCTCCGCGGGAGCACACAGCCCCGCCCCTCCGGTTGAGCGGGGAGCGTGTCTGCCTCCCCGCGGAGCCAAATGCTGCCCTCGGGAGCGCGCAGCCCCCAGGACTCCCATGCCCCATGCACCCCCCCGCTCCCTAACTTGCCCCATCCAACCCCCCAGCCCCTAACCACCCCCTGGGATCCCACCCTGCTCCCTGTCCCCTAGCTGCCCCCGCCCCTTACCATGAGGCTCCACACAGAACTAGATACGCTGCTCCGCGGGAGCACATAGCCCCGCCCCTCTGGTTGAGCGGGGAGCGTGTCTGTCTCCCCGTGGAGCCAAACGCTGCCCCATGGGAGCGCGCAGCCCCGACCCCCAGAGCGCTGCACGGCGGGAGGACTCCAGGGGAGGGGAGAAGGTGGGGGAGGGGCTGGCAGCTTGCTGTGCTCAGCCCTGTGTTCCGGCCTGGGAGCGCGGACCCCGCGGCTTGCCGTGCCGGGAGAGTGGGGCCATTTGCCCTCCCCGTGCACACGGCTACGCTTCTGCTCCCTGCCCCGTGGGGGAAGTGGAGGGCAGAGGAGAACACGCCGGGCTGGGCAGGATTTTTAGTGGCATGATGGAGTCCCGGCAGGCTCCAGCGTGCCATTGAAAATTGGCTCGCGTGCCGTCCTTGGCACACATGCCATAGGTTGCCGACCCCTGATGAAAATCTGAGTGGAATTATTTAACTGGTATTGGTTCCTGTGCGTTTATTTTGGTAAAAATCTGTGTGATGCACACCTGCTTTCTCAAGGCTGTCATGTTATGTGGCGGATCCAGTTAAAACAATCTGGTTGCAGTTTTCTCACGAAGGGATAAAAATAACCTGGATGTGAAAGCACGAGAGGAGCAAGACATGAACCAAATCCAAATGTTCATTCCTTGCCTTGCAGTTGAATTAATGCAAATGAGACAAGGAACATGAAATGTGAAGGGTGGGAAATAGTCACAGCAACATTTGACACACAGTCACTGAAGGTAGGGCATTGCAATCCAAAATAATCACTCTGGCTTTGGAACCTGAATTCTCACTCAGCACCTTTTAAACTTTTCATCCTATGCTCAAGTAACCTCTTTCTCTGTAACGTGTAATTAGCTAGTGCTGATATGTTTGGGTTTGATCACCTATACAGAACTGCAAATTCAAAATATCTTGTGTTTTTGTAGCACCTTAGCACAAACTAAAAATATTTTGCTTGCATCATCAGTACAGTGCAGCCATATCTGGAGTAAAGGGTGGTAGCTTTTTAACAGCACAGAACAACTCCACGCAACTGTTTAGGACAGGCAGTGAAGCATCCTGTAGAAACTTCAAGGTTATTAAAGTAGTTATTTATTGGAATCTGACCAGGGCACCTTACTCTGATGAAAAATAATTTAGAGTCTTTGAGAGTAATCTGCAAGCTTAGTTTTACATCAAATGTGAAAGACAGCATCTTCAAACATTATGCTAAGGAATTGGTACGGTGCTAATTCCGAGCAAGAGAGTCACCTAATGAATCATCAGTATTGCTTCCTGTCACACCCTGGCATTTTCTGGATGTTTCCCATTCAGGTACTGACAAGACATATCCCTGCTTAGCTAGTGAACTCTGGCAATATGGCTACTATTCATAATCATCTTAATCATTACAGACAATGAATGCTGCTCCTCAGGATTCTTTCAGTACTGCCTAGTACAATGGTATGTCATGTTCTGCTCCTTTTCGCCAGAAAATGGGTGGAACTGACATTGGAAAAATATATTTTTCTACAATGCAAATTACTTTATATGGTAATTTGAGCAGACTCAGTATCCCTAGGACAATTTGAAGTATAACATTCTGTAGTGAATGACTGGGTGTAATGAACTGTTCAGGAAGGCTGAGTGAAAGAAGCTGAATCCGGGATTTCCTAAATTAGGGCAATGCATTCATTGTGCCACCTGGCCATTGAGGGTGAAGTGAGGACTGAAAGGTGGTCTCTCTCTGCTAGCATGTTTCAAAGAAGCACAGTGAGGAGTACCAAGTGTGTAATACACTAGAGTTCAAATTTCTGCTTGCAATATGAAAGATTCATTATTTTCTCTCCATCATGTTCTTTTCCAGTCCTTGGAGCTCTTCCTTTCTGTCCGGCAGAAGGTTGCCCTACACAGGAAAAGCTATAGATGGACTATCTGCATGACAGTCAAGGCGTTCCCATTGGGAGGATACATTGTATCTTCATATAGGCAGAGCCCTACACAGATACAGTGGAGTCGCATCATAGGTACATTTAACTTATGCAATTTTAATTATACGAGCTTGGCAAAACAAACGAGAAAAATAACAATTTAAATACTGTACCTGTAGTGCAGGCGATTTCGCCTACCATTCCACTCAATGAGCATTTGACTATACACGATTTTCACCTTACGCGCTGACTTCAGAACCTAACCCCTTCGTAAGATGCAACTCCCCTGAACAAAATTTGCATCCGTATGTGATCCGCAGATATCTGCTGATTTGCAGGGCTCTAGATATAAAATTTGGATCTGCGTCCATCTGCAAATGTGGTCAGTGGATATCCATGGCTATAAAGTGGATATCTGCAGATTTGCAGGGCTCTACATATAGGGAGGTTTTCTAACCTATTCTTAAAAATCTTCAGTGATGAGGATTCTACAGACACTTATTAGGAATGATTTAGGCACACTTGGTCCTCTCTTGGCACAGGGACCTGGACTGGATGACCTCTTGAGGTCCTGTCCAGCCGTACATTTTCATTATTCTATGATAACCATCTTTTATTACTCTTCTGTTTCTCAGTAGACAGTACTACAAGCTTCATCTGCTCTGAGGTTTATTTCAGAGCATATGGTTTATCTTTTGTCAGTGTGTTTGCCATTTATAGAATTTTCCTTAATGTAAAATCTAAGTAAACTGACTGTTTTATCTGGTATATTCTGAAATATAATAGTTCCTTGAATTCTGAAAAATCTTTGTGTTTTAAGAAATACAAAATCACTGCACCTATAACTGAAATGCAGCTTGCCTCTAACAGTTCAGAGCAACGTTAGACACAAAGTAGGGCAGGAACTGAAGAATTTGGTGTTGAGCTAGACCTATAGAATGAATTTAAGATGTAATTACTCAAACTGAAATTTAGCTGTGACGACAAGATCATTAGTGACTACAAGTGATCAGGACCATCTCATCCAAAATACAACACCTGGTACCATCACTATACTCCAAAAACCAGTGGAGACACTGGCTCAGTAAAGATTCAAAGAGTTCCACTGCTTGACTTATCAAAGCTATTCTGAGGCACCCAAAGCAGGCTGGTCCTTTGGGGGAGTTTGATATCTTAGTTCTGAGCCAGTATAACTGCATGTTAAATAAATATTCACAGTTCCCTTTTGTACTGCAGCTGGGGTAAGTTAAAATAAAGATAAAACTTCAGGGGAAAGCCACTGATAAAAGTGCTACAGACTCTGACACCTCAAAGCAGAAAAGCCAACTGATATGCTAGGAATGATGACAAAGTATCATGACCCAGAATTTAAATGTAATATCCTACATGCTTCATTCACAATCTTTTCATTTCCTTACGCTTTCAGAGCCCTGTTGGCTGGAGGAGGCTTCTCCACGTGGACTTACCGGCAAGGCTATGATGTCAGTATTCCTGTTTATAGCCCTCTGTCTGCAGAGATGGAGCTGCCAGAGAGGGGACCAGGGTAAGCTGATCCTGGTGAATTGGACTGGTTGCATTCACTGACTTATTAAATCTGTGGTGTTAGCATCTAGATATAACTTCAGACTTGCTTACGACGCTGGGCAGGTTTGTAAGAAATGGTGATAACAGAAGTGTTATAGGTTTGTGTGTATAAATCCATGGTATGCCCACATCTTGAATACTGCCTGCAGGTGTGGTCACCCCATCTCAAAAAAGGTATATTGTAATTGGAAAAGGTTCAGAAAAGGGCAACAAAAATGATTAGGGGTATGGAATGGCTTCCGTATGAGAGATGAATAAGACTGGCACTTTTCATCTTGGAAAACAGACGGCAAAGGGGGATATGATAGAGGTCTATAAAATCATGACTGGTGTGGAGAAAGTAAATAAGGACGTGTTATTTACTACTGATAACACAAATGTCAACATATGAAATTAATAGGCAGTAGATCTAAAAAAATAAAAGGAAGTATTTTTTCACACAACGCACAGTCAACCTGTGGAACTCTTTGCCAGAGGATATTGTGGAGGCCAAGACTATAACAGGGTTAAAAAAATAACAAGATAAATTCGTGGATGATAACTCTATCAATGGCTATTAGCCAGCATGGGCAGGGATAGTGTCCCTAACCTCTGTCTGCCAGAAGCTGGGAATGAGCAACAGGAAATGGATCACTTGATGATTACCTGTTCTGTTCATTCCCTCTGGGGCACCCGGCATTGGCCACTGTTGGAAAACAGAATACTGGGCTAGATGGACCTTTGGTCTGAACCAGTGTGGCTGTTCTTATGTGTTGGGGAATGGTGGGGGAGATTGCTGTTAGAATATAGTCATGTCCCCTAACTGGTAGCTGGCTGAGACCTATGTAGATGATACACGGAATGAAGCGTAGTGCTTATGGTTGGCCCCGCTTAAGAGATTGCAGTGGTGGTCATCTTCAAATAGGCATGTTTCCAGTGGAGTTGTGCTGGGATTCAAAAAATATATAATCGTTGTTGATAAAATTTTCAGGCGACATGAAGACTGGAGAAATGGTAAATATTAAGGGTGGGACAGTTATTCAGAGAAATATGGATTGCCTGGTAAGCTGGGCCCATTCAAAAAAAATGTTTTCATACAGCCAAATGCAAGGTTATACATCTAGTAACAAAGAATATATGCCATACATACAGAATGGGGGATTTTATCTTGGAAAGCAGGGGTTCTGAACAGGATTTAGTGGACAAACAATTCAACATAAGCTCCCATTGCAATGCTGTGGTGAAAAAGGAAGGGACATACAGCCTTGGGTGTGTAAGGGGAATAATGCGTAGGAATAGGGCGGGATTTTACCTCTGTATATGGCATTGTTGAGACTGATAATTGGAATACTGTGTCCATTTCTGGTGGCCCACATTTTAAAAAGATGTTGAAAACTGGGTGAGGGTAAATAAAACACAGAAATCATTAGAAGGCTAGAAAAAATCTCTTATTTAAAGAGCTCAATCTGTTTAGTAGATCTGCAAGATAGTTGATTAGTATTTGGGTACTTTCATGAGGAGAAAATACTGGATACTAATGGGCTCCTTATCTAGTGGAGAGAGGCATAACAAGAACCAATGGTTGGAAGTTAAAGCCAGACAGTTTAAAATTATAAATAAAACACTCGTTTAAGTGAGGGTATTAACCTGTTGGAACAAACAACAAAGGAAAGTGATGGATTCTTCATCTCTTGATGTCTCCAAATTAAGACTGGTTGCCTCTTTGGAAGATATATTTTAGTCAAATACAAATTGGGCTCATTACAGTAGTAACTGGATGAAATCCTCTGGCCTGTAATATACAGAAGGTCCGAGTAGATGATTTAACTGTCCTTTTTGGCCTAAAATCTATTAATCTATGATTATTTTTTTTAAATATTGTGTTCATAATACCTTTTTACCTGAGCAGCCGAAAGCACTTGACAATGAGGCCTTCCTTGCCTGTCACTATTCCTATTTAACAGATCAGTAAACTGAGCCAGTAAGCTTAAGTGACTTGTTCACATGTCACAGCAAAATCGATACGAAGCCATGAATGTGACCCAGAAACTTTCAGTCCTTTGTGTGATGATCACTTCCTGTCAAATGTTGTCCTTCACATATGAAATATCTGCTACATAGTGCAATGCTAACAATGATGCATTTTTAACTGGTGTACCCTGGGTACTTGAGGCAGCACCCAAGTGGTTAAAGGAATGCGGCCAACTTCAGATCAGAAGTTTACCTTACATGTCAGTAATCTCTTCTGCTGACGATGTCAGTGTTTTTGCTATTGTCTTTTGAGGGCTGTAAACTTGAATTTTGAATTTCAGGTCACCTCAAACTCTAAGGTAAACAAATGATTGCAGGACAACCTGGAGCGGTAATCATATACATGGTTTTTCTCATTGCTTCAAATATTCGTGTGTGTGAACAATACAGTGTCACTTAAGTGAATCCCATTTGGCGTTTGATAAATTGTTACCTTAAGCAAAGAGGGAGAGAACATCATCTTCATATGTAGGAACCAAATTCATCGGGTAGCCCTCAGCTTCTATGGTTTCTCTTTAGTACAGACATCTTCGTAGTTCATGTCCACATGATCAGCCAGGTGATAAGGCTGGCTGCAGTGCATGAGAGAACAGATGAGTATCTGGGAGCAAGTACAAGTACATCAGTCACCGATTTAGTGAATATTTTGCAACCACCGTATATCATTGCACACTGATTATTGGCAGAGTTAGTGGGCTACTGCTTGCGTAGAGTGCCATCTGGTGGCCAATCATTGATGTAATTTTAAAAACAATTGGTCACCATGAATTTTATTTTTCTTTTGTGGTGGGAGTGGGGAAAAAATGACAAAAGAAAGCTGGTCCGAATTTGATCATAGGTCAGTAGATACAATTATGTACCATTATTCTAAACTGTCAGGCTTCGTATACATTAGGATTTTACATCCATTTATAGCAAGACTTGGATCACAGGGTTTTGCTGTCATGGGATGTTGACAATGTTATGCCAGAATTTTGGTCTTAAATGATTAAAGCATAAAAGTGAACAACCTTGTGCGACTTCTGGCTGGCCATTGCCATTATTAGCACTTAACAACAGCTGTGCTGGCTTGTAAGGTAAATTTTATTTTTGTTTCCTTTAGAGAGCTGGATTTAGAGTTTGTGATTTAGTTTCTTTATAGCTTAGTTGCCTGAAGCAGAATTATAAATTCAGTGATGCCAGGAGTAAATATTCCAGCAAGCCTCTGTGAGTTACAAAAATAGCATTACAAATAAAGTTCATGTAACTCAACTGTCTAATTGGAGTAGCCAAAACTGCTGGTGTGGAGATGGTAAGGAGGGTGGGTAGGGCAGAGTTCAGCTTTATAATGTGTGCGCGTTAGAGCCTTACATCTTAAAAAAAAAAATAAAATAAAATAAAATAAAATAAAATGCCAGCCATCAAATGGACGGAAATTGGAATCTTAAATAGAGGCCTCATATTTCCTGAGTGTTCTTGGCAGAATGAGGGGGGAGGGAGGCACATACTGTGTATTTCCTTGCATCACACATAGTAGAGTAGTCTGTGTTAGCTGATCTTTAAATGAAGGATCAGAATAAATTTTAGGACTCTGTTTTTGGTGCAGTGTGCTGTACTCCAGCATGAATGAGCTGCACAGCTTAAAGACATGAATAGCTAACTTGAGACTATATCCATGCATTTTTGATCTGAACTGTTAAAATACATTTTTGAATATGTTCATATTAAAATAACTTATCTTGTATGTTAGCAATTTACATTATAAATATAAATTTATTAGTCTCAGCAGAGGTCAATGGCTGAATGGGGCAATGATGCTAAACTCAGACTTCTGTCCTATAAGTGGTCCTTCCAGGATAACACAAAGATACAAGGCTGAATCAGTGAGGAGAACTTTATCTAACTACTGCCCTTACTGTATCTATTCTGTGGATCAACATAGGGTGCCAGGGCTGTCAGCACCTTTTATCCATATAAAATTAACTAAAATGTCTACAAGTAGAAGAACGTCACATCAGTCATCCAATGTGTTCTGGATGCTTTACAATAAAACACTAACATCATGTAAAATATAACCAAGTGAACACATGCTGTAATAGTCTTGCATCAGAGGCTCTCTTGGTATGTTGCAAATTTATTTTTGTTTCAGTTTGTGTAACAGATGAAGAGTTGCCCATCCCAAGCTTTTGGGCACCCTTTTCAAGACTTAAAATTTACAATAATCTGTATGTCACTTTGAGGAGCTTATCTCTACTTCTTGTTGTCCATACAATAATAATTAGATCTGGCCAAATCTTAATTATGCTATATCAGTTAGTTAATAACTCCTTCCAACTCTCATCCTGTTCTGTCCCCAAATATTGGAGGAAAAAAGATGAGTTTTGAGGTGTGTCCAGCAGGTAAGTAAATCTGGACTCTGCTGGGCCAAGATAGAAAGAAATGAGTTCCAGAATCTTTAGAGAGAAAACTCCTGGAAATGTCAGGTCACTTTGGTTCCACTTTTCAGTCCTCGTAGGTACTTCATCCTGTCATCCCAAATGGCTCTTCACCCAGAATATCGTTCTGACTTGGAGGCTCTTCAGGCTGAGAACGGAGAGTCTGTGCTGATCCTGGACAAGTGCACAAATCTGTCAGAGGGAGTTCCTTCTGTTCGTAAACGTTGCCACAAGAACCAGGTCTTTGATTACCCTCAGGTGCTTCAGGTAAGGCTGCTAAAGCTGCATAGCCCCACAGACCCAATGATGCTTAGCTTAGCAAAGAGTTTTTGTTTAGTTTAGATAGCATGCTTCCTTAATTTTCAGTTAAACTGCTGGAAGAATTTGAAAACAAAAAGTCTATTACATTAAACAGAGTGTTGTATCTTAAAAGTAAATTATATTCTAATTTACAGTTATCCTCATTGAACTCGAAGGACCAAAAGTGTGTTATGAACTTGAAGGGATATACAGGGATTAAGGGGGTATGCAGTTTAGTGTTTGAAAAACAATTCCACATAGTGCCCTGTGTACCCATGACAAACTGAGATTGAAGATTTAACAGTGTGCAGCTATGGAAACATCTAGGTGAAATGTGTTTGATGGCCTTGGCCCAACTTCCAGAGGGCTTTTGATGTGTCGATGAAGATAAAACCAGATAAGCTTTCTCAGACTCCTGTGTCTTCTGGCAAGCCCCCAGTACAGAGTAGAAGTACTTTAGCATGCAGCGTGGTGAAGCCAGCTATACTTTTGTCCAGTTGGGGAATATTCCTCTGCACTCCATCTCTGGCCACCAGCATGTAATCCATCATTGAATTTCAACAAATTATGATAAATTTGTTTTTCTGCAGTATGATAAATTTGTTTTTCCTCCAGTTCTGTTACATTTTGTAGGAAAGAGATTTAAAATTCCAAGTGGAGGAGGGTGAGAGGAAGGGAAAGGTTGTTCTGAGTTGTAAACCTTCATCCAGAAGAATGATGATTTCTCTTCACTTTGCTGCTTTAATGAAGACTGTATCATTCAAGGATAGCAGACGAGGGGATAGATATATATAACTTTTAACTCGAGAGCTGGCACATGCAGAGATTGTTAAAATACTTTCCCTTGCAGAGCCCTGCATCTCCTTTTGGAATGTCTGGTTGATAACAGCAATGATACAAGGAGATATATTTATAGTAACTTTTGTCTAGACAGGAAAAATGGTTATCTGGGCAGATGAGCATGTGTGTCCACATCTGGGGCTCTGTTCTTATTACCCTAGACCTACCCAGAGTCTTTCACCTGCTGCCCTGTGATCTATCAAGTAGGTGTTTAAAATGCGTTTTTCTCCTTTTTCCTCCATCCTCCCCAAAGCAGTCTGAGATTTCATCCCAGCACATCCTTTCCTGCACTCTCTTTACTGTTGCTTTTATTAAACAGACTCCTGGACTGCTAGGTTGCTAATGCATCGTGTTTTACAATCTTCTCTTGGCTGAGCTTTTAGAACTGCTCATCAGTGTTCTGATATGAACCTAGGTTTCACAGCTTTATTGGGAAGCAAATGAGGGGACAGCCAAGACTTTTAATTCCTAGTTCTCATATTTAACTGCCTCCTTCAGAAAGCAAACTGGATGCTCTGAATAGATAGTCTCATACGAATATTGTACCATCGTACAATGCGCTGGTGACACCTCATCTGGAATACTGGAATACTGTGTGCATTTCTGGTCACCCGTGTTCAAGAAGGATGACTTCAACTGGAACAGGTGCAGAGAAGGGCTACTAGGATCACAGAGGAATGGAGAACCTACCTTACAAGAGGAGTCTTAAGGAGCTTGGTTTGTTCAGCCTAACAAAATGGAGGCAAAAGGGAGATCTGATTGTACTCTGTAAATACAAGAGTGGGATGAACACCAGGGAGGGAGAGGAGTTACTGAAGTTAAGGGTCAATGTTGACACAAGAACAAATGGATATAAGCTGGCAACCAACAAGTTCAGGCTCGAAATTAGATAAAGGTTTCTAACCATCAGAAGAGTGAAGTTCTGGATCAGCCTTCCAAGGCAAGTTGTGGGAGCAAAAAACAACTTGCTTCAAGACTGCGCTTGATAAGTTTATGGAGGGGATGGTATGATGAAGTTGCCCAGTGTCTCATGGCCCATCCACGACAACTGTTAGCAAATATCTCCAATGGGAGAGACGTGACACTAGATGGAAAAAACTCTGAATTAATACAGAGAATTCTTTCCTGTGTGTCTGGTGAGTGGGTCTTGCCCACATGCTTGTGGTCTAACTGATTGGCATATTTGGTGTTGGAAAAGAATTTTCCCCTAGGTCAGATTGACAGAGACCCTGGAGGAACCGCTGCCCATGACAGCTGAGCTGCTGCGGGAGGGTACCCTGCTGCTGGCGGTGGCTGGGCTGCTGCAGTTCCCCAATATCATGGAGGTCTCTGAAAGTCATGGATTCCATAATTTCTGCAACCTCCGTGACATAATCATAGTCTTAATCATGATCATAGTCAGCCATTAAGATGTTAGGTTTGTAAAGGGTTTGGCATTCTTTTGTCTTTCCTGAGGGATTAAACTTCTGACATGAGATCACTAAAACACAAGATGGAAAAGCCCTGTTAGTTCATCCTGTCCTCATTTTTTACTTTACACCCAGTGGCCAGGGCAGAATAAAATTGCACATTATTTTGGGTCTCATGATAACTCAGAACATGATGATGGCATAGAGCAAACTTGAGTGATGTTTTCCTTTAACGTCTGTGTTCAGAGGGGAATTTATATATAAATTATAGGGATGTAATGTTTTTTCATCTTTGTTTATGGTTGCTATTCACTGACAGGAAGCCACATTCTGCATCGTTCTGCGTGGTGCTCGCCTGGGACAAGCTGTGCTAAGTGATGTACTTCAGGCTGGCTGTGTCCCTGTTGTTATTGCTGACTCCTATGTTTTGCCTTTCTCTGAAGTTCTGGACTGGAAGAGGTTCGTACTTACTGGTTTTCACCCTCTATACCTGTGTAAGTTATGCATGCCACTGGAAACCTCACGACTTAGAAGTGAAGAAACAGAATATGCAGGGGGCTGCATGAGAATGCTGACAACAGGGCAGCTGAAGTCCACACTATGGATGCATCCAAGCACAGGAAGTAATGGAGCAGGAAAATGAGAGGGGACAAAGGAGGGCAGTGAGCAGCACAGACTGTGCAATTCTTGGTATTGGATTTCCTGTCTCTTGCAGCTCGGGATATTCATCTATAGAACAAAAATTATTGGCCTTTTCACACTTGTATTTGCACTCAAGCTGTTTAAATTGACTTCTAGCAGTTTATACCTCCCAAACCCCTGTGAAGGAAAGAAGTATCCCCATTATACAGGTGTGAGTGACTGAGTCACGGCAGAGATTTTGTATGCACGCAAAATGCCCATTTTGTGTGCATACAAGTTTACGAACTTAACACTCTTTTTCCCTAAATGATTTATTCAGAATTACACCAAGTTACTGACAGAGCTGGAATTAGAACACAGGAATTCTTGGCTCCCAGTCCATACTTAATTCATTAGACCACACTCCTCTATCTAACCACTTGCAGCTGCTCTTCTGCAAATGCACCCCACAGAGTTCTTGGGCATTTCCCTTAGGTTGAGCAGCTGGGGTCATGAAGAAATTCCCCAGTGGTCTAGTATTGAATAATTAATTACATTACAGAGGCTCATGCCTTCCTCTGAAACCTCTAGAGCGTAGCATGTTATGATACCAGTTTAGATGGACTATTGGTATGTTCTCAAGTGGCATTTTTATACTTTTTTCCCCTCACTGTTTTGCATTTAGAGCCTCTGTTGTGATACCTGAAGAAAAAATGCCTGAAATGTACAGCATTCTGCAAAGCATTCCTCAGCGGCAGATTGAGGAGATGCAGAGACAGGTAAAGTAGCCTGAATATAGTGTTTAAGTCTATATATGAGTTCATGTGTGTCCACTGTCTGTGTATGTGTGTGAAGTGTGGTTGGGAGTAGAAGCATTCTGCATTTTCTCATTTTATTAAAGTTCAGTTCATTCAGCTCGCTGATTTTTTGCACTAAAAATACAATAACTGACATTTATATAATGCTCAGAATACTTAAATACTGAATATGCAAAGATAATTTTATTCATTTCTGGCACAACTAAAATCTGCTGAAGAGCAGCTGTTTAACAGTACTACAGTGTAGTTTAGGTCAGGAATTTAAGAACACTGCATATGATTGCAGTTGTAGAAGAACGCTTGAGTATGCAGAATTCAGTTACTCACACTGGGATTTCTCTGGCATGTTATGTTAACATCCATGCTATTGTGAAAGATGTTATGGGATCTTCAGTGCCCACAATGGTCAGGGTCTCCCGAGCATGGACTGCGTAAATACTGTGAAAAGTAAAACTGAGGTCCAGACCACCTGTTCATTAAAGATCCCATGGTACTTTCCACAAGAGCAGGGGTGCTTACCCGAGTAGCTGACCAAATTCCACTGTAAGTAATTTCATTTTACTCTCTTCTCTCTGTTTTCTCAATGCACAGTGATGATCAAATTCCTGCAGAGTTCAGTTTTATTTCCCTGCTCTTGCAAGTTAAGACAAATTTCTGATAAAACCACAGTGCAAATTTGTAGCTTCCTGCTCAACCATAGCTAAATTCATTGAAGTGAGAGATTAATGAATTCTGCTTAACCTACATATGTCCAGATCTATAAATATACTTTGAAATCTTTGGCTGAAAGGTGGTAGTTAAATACAAAATGCTTTATATACGTTAATTACACATCCCTGTAAGATAGATGTTATACCTGTTTTACAAGGGGAAAAGAGTCAGAGAGGTTGTGACTTATATAAGGTCATGGAATGAGTTGAATGGAGCCAGGAATATAATCAAGGAGTATTGACTCTGTTCCCAGTTCAGTCCGATAGATGATACTGCCTGTTTGCTACAGATTGTTAGTGTCCATAATACCAGGTACTTGCTCTGACCTGAGTATTCTCATGCAGGTGTGTGTGTCAGTGGCTCAGCTGAGCAGATCAGTACAATTATTGGCTGTAGGCAGATTGTGGTAAAGTGGCTGAGCATCTTGGAGGCATAGGGAAAGAAGGATATTTGCATTTCACGGATACTTTTATTTAAGGTATTTCTGTTACTCTTGTCATTGAGTGCCTCACAGTTACTGATGTAGTCTTACACTACCACTGTGGGTAGAGAGGTACAGTTCTCCATTTGTAAAAGGGATAACAAAGGGACTTGTTTAAAGTCATACATGATTTCTGTGGCAGAGAAGGAATTTAACACAGGCCTCTTGAGTCCCAAGTTATAACCTTAGCCATGAGGCCATCCTTCCTCCCTGATGATACTTGTAAATATCAAGGAGAGGAAGAAAAGGTTTAAGTGGTCCAAGAGGTACAAGTAGAAGTACGGAGATGAAATTCAGAAATAGGAAATTTAAGATAAATATCAGAAAATATTCCTTATGGTGAGATTTGTAATATGTGGAATAGTCTTTCCAAGTAATATAAGTCCCATTGTTCAATTCACTCGTAATTACACAGTGCTGGAAGCTATACTATATGTAGGGCCTTACTAAATTCATGGCTGTGAAAAATGTGTCATGGACCATGAAATAGGCCCTCCCTCATGAAATCTAGCTATTGGAGGGGAGAAGGAGAGGGAGGGGCAGGGCTGGGGGCACTCGAGCTGGGGGGCCCTTACTGTTCCCCAGGCTTCAGCTGCTAGTCCCCGGGCTGGGGAGGCACAGGACTTCCTCTTTCCCTACACAGTTACTCTCAGGGAGATGAGACGCATCTCCTTGTGCCTCCTCCTGCTGCAGGAAGCTCCACAGCTGGGCACACAGAAGTGAGGGTGACAATCCTGCAATCCCCTCTACAACAGCTTTGTGATACCCCCCCGCAACCCTCTTTTGGGTCAGGACGCCTACGATTACAACACTGAAATTTCAGATATAAACATCTGAAAATGTGAAATTGACTAATTTTCAAATACTATGGCCATGAAATTGACCAGAATGGACGTAAATTTGGTAGAGCCCTAACTATATGGATCCATTCTGCATGTGCTGGTGCAAAGAATAGACTAGATAATTTAATCTTCCATTTCCTTCATGTCTAATTTCTATAACTAGTTTAACTTTCCTTGTATGCAGAACAGAAGCCTTTGCAAGTATCACAGCAGCCAGCAGAGGTTTCCATTCCCTTTATTCACCCACTCCAGTTAACTACTATGGCTGTGTTATCTTTAGGTCAACTGCCAGAGATGTGCACATATTCACAACTCTAATAGGTGCTAAAAACAGCACCTATTAGAGCTGTGAATATATACACATGCCCCTATATATGTATGAAGTCTTTGCCAGGTGCTTTGAATTAAAATATATATTTTTAAAAAAGCTCCTAAGAACAATGTTTCTCAAACTGGGGTCGCCACTTGTGTAGGGAAAGGAGAAAATTAGAGATAGCATACAAGTTCTGGGTACTAAAATGCATAAGGGTTGTGGTGAATGTGCAGTATTTTACATTGGCAGCTCAGACATTCTAAGGCAGTTTTTCTCAAACTGGGGTCGCTGCTTGTGTAGGGAGAGCCCTGGCGGGCCGGGTTGGTTTGTTTACCTGCCACATCCACAGGTCCAGCCAATCACGGCTCCCTTTGGCTGCAGCTTGCTGCTCCGGGCCAATGGGAGCTGCTGGAAGCGGCACAGGCCAAGGGACTTACTGGATGCTGCTTCCAGCAGTTCCCATTGGCCTGGAGCAATTTTCTCCTTCCTCACCCAGTCAAGTTAGTGTTTGGTTGGAGAGGATCAGTGGTGTTTTATGTGGAGTTTTCTGGCATATAAATGGTCTGCACTAGCCATTGTTGTAAATTCCAGAGTATCGCTGACCATTTTAGAGCTTCTCTCATTCCTCAGTCACACCAAATTACTCATACACATGGATTCTTTTTCACATGTGATGAATATTCTTGTGCATATTAGCTGGTGAAAATTCTGGAATAAAATTGCAGCAAGGTCTGTCAACAGGCTCTCTGCCCACCTTCCTCTTGTCTTCTGAGGCTGGCTCTGTCTGCTGCAGGCTGAGGACACATTTAACACTTTATCAGCCTTATTTATTGCTGGATTCCCAGTGCTAAGCATCTGTGAAGTCCTCTCTGTGATACCTGGTCTTGTGATATTTCCAAATCAGATATTCAGAAAATAATATCTAACATCTGATGTGACACTGAATAGCAAAATAAAGGATTGATTCACAAAGTAAATCATTACATGTCTCACAGCTGTCTGCATTCTGCTGTTCTCTCAGTTTCACAATGGGGCAATATATTTAGTTGGCCCTTGACATAGAGGTTAAAAATATACTTACCTTCTTCTGATGGGAATTATTCTGGGGAAAAAAAATCCTGGAACTTCTTGTCTAGTTGGAAGGTCATCCTGCGACATCCAAGCATCTACACCTTCAAACTCTCATCTTCTACTCTTTGCTGTTTGACTCCTTAAATTATATTTAGCACTTGTATGGCACTGTGCATGCATTAATTAATAAATGAAGATTAATCACAATTCAAGACTTCAGGGGCTGGTGAAGGAAAGGAGAGTTTGAGTGTGATTGAGTCTTTGAGGTGTCAGGTACTAAAAGATTCAAAGGCAGTCAACTTGTGGGTGACATCTCAGCCCTGCTGCTTTAGTGTAGCAGGGTGGACCCCTGCTCCTGCCCTGAAGGGGTTAAAACCAGCCCTGGGAACAGGCTGTGGCTGGAGAAAGCAGCCTTTAGGCTGGGGCAAGAAGCCTGGGCTGATTGGGGAAAGTAGGCTCAGCTGTGGCCATGCTCCAGTCAGGCCCAGCTAGCCCCTATAAGAGGCTGAGAGCCAGAAGCCAAGACAGTCTCTTTCTAGCTATAGAGGGAGATGGGCCTGGCTGCAGGGAGCTGGACATAAGGTACCTGAGTGAAGCAGGGCTGGGGAAAGGCAGAGGAGCTGGAGAGCTCTAGCCTTGAAAGCCCCAGACTGCAGCCTAGCATTGGCTAATAGGTACTGGGGGTTGCAAAAGGCAGCCTAGGGGTAGGCCAAGGCAGCAGGTCCAAATCCTCCTTGCCAGTGATGAGTAGGCTGATACTGCAGTCTGCCCCAGGGTGTGGGGCTAGACAATGATTGGCAGTAGCCATATACTGAGGCAAGGTGGGGATAGAGGGTGGGGGTTCCCCAGGGAGGGGAGACCCTAAGAGAAAGGGGTTACTGCCAGGGGGCAGCACCCCGTGTAAAAGGGCACCGGGTCCAGGGGACAATTGGATCACCAGCCTGCAGAGGGCACTCCAGAGCTGAATCGAGCTAATTGCCAGAAGACACCAGCAGGAGTCGATGCAGGGGTGAGTCGGCCCATCTACAAGCACCTTGCCTGAGCTGGACCCTGACTAATAAGTATTTGTAGATGCCCTTCTGTAGATAAATATAAGAGCTTGTTTATCCTTTTTCCAGCTGTGAATTACACCTCTTTCCCCATTGCTTTCCACTGTGATGTGTGGTAGTGTTTGCTAGTATCTATCTGCTTAGCTGCTGTCTCTTATGTAATGGTTACAGAATGCTTTTCTAATCTGTACTCTGCTTGTTTGGGAGCATTATTTCCCTACATTCTGTCTTTGCACTGTTTCAGAGGATTATTTGTCATTGTTTTAGGTAAGTTACTTTGCTCAACAGTATTTAACAATGTATGCCCTGTTTTCTTCTCCTGCTATTCATTGCTTCACTTCTGAATAGGGTGACCAGATGTCCTGATTTTATACGGACAGTCCGAATTTTGAGCCTCTTATATAGGCTCCTATTACCCCCCCACCCCATCCCGATTTGTCACATTTGCTGTCTGGACGCCCTACTTCTGAAGAATAACTGCACTTTCTTCACTATCTTGTGATGATTATCCCTGTGAGGATGTGGCTCTGACCTGAAAGAGACTGACTGTAGCTAGCCTTAAGTGTCATTTATCATCTGTGAAACCTGTGGCCAGATTCCTGGTTAAAATTGGCGTGTTTAGTAGCTGAAACAGTGGAGTGGAATCATAACTATCTTCTGTTCCAGTTCTGCCTCTTACACCTTAAAGCACTTTGACTGTGTTTAAACTGAGGCACGAAGAATGGAGCTTGGCCAGTAGTAAAATAGGTATAACAATGTGTTGACGCTTATTAATGCTTAGAAAGTAATTTGAAATCGTTGGATTAAAGTTGCTATGGAAATGATTGTGCTCTTGAATCTACATATTTTCATACCAGCAGATAAGAGCTAGAGTTCTTTTTAACTACTTTCCTCCACCCACAACTTTCATAAAATTCCACATGTGGAGGTGATATCATTTGATAAAATGAATTTATCATTCACCTTTGAATGGCTCCTCTGCTCTGTCCACTAATCTATTTCCTCCATAGCTAATTTTAACATTTCAAATAGGTTTATTGTTTTAAAGTGAAGGCAATCCCACAAAATGTCCTCCTTCACCCCTTGTGTTGACTTAAAATCGGACACAGTTCTGACAGTAATGTGATATTTTTATGTACACACATACACACACACACACACACGTGTCTACTAGCTTCCCAATGCATTCCCACCACATTTGCTTTAGGCTTGGAAGGGCCTGAGATATTGGACCTTAGAAGTGTGCTGTAAAGGTGCGGGATTCACCCAGTGGTGCCTTCTGCTGGTTATCTCGGGGAATTAGCTCACCAGCCCTCTGGAGCGCCCTCTGTCGGCCGGTGATCCGCTACCACTTCTGGCTCCCCTGTCCCTTCCAGGACCCCAGTGCCCCTCTAACTGGGTCCTGCCCCATGGCAGTACCCCCACAGTTCTGGGTTTCCTGCTCCCTGGAGAACCCGCCCCCCATCTCCACTTTGCATCAGTCTTGGCTACTGCCCAGTCTCCATCTAGGCCCCGTTCACTAGGGCAGACTGCAGCATAAGCCACTCCTCACAGGCAAAGAGGTTTGGACCTGCTGCCTCTGGCTACCCGTGGGCTGCCCCTGCAACCCAGTACCTAATAGGCTTTACCAGGCCTGCAGCCTGGGGCTTTCCTTGCTGGAGCTCCTGGGCTTCCTTGGCATTCTCCCCAGCCCTGCACCACTCCAGATACCTGGTTAGCCTCCCTGCAGCCAGGCCCTTCCCTTTCTGAATGCAGAGAGAGACTGTTGAGCTCCTGGCTCCCAGCCTCTTATATAGGGCCAGATGAGGCCTGACTGGGACATGGCCCAGCTGTGGCTGCTTCCCTAGTCAGGCTAGTAGCTTCTTTCCCTGCCACAGCCCTCTCCCAGGGCTGTTTTAAGCCCTTCAGGGCAGAAGTGGGATAGGCACACCGCTATATGTGCCATTTTGTGGTTTTTTTAACAAAAGTTTTTTGATGTTTTAATGGAATTCCTGAGCTCTGTACTGTTGGTAACCTAGGTGCCAGACATTACAGGTAGAGACATACAAAAAAAACAACTTCATAAAACATTTCAAAACTAACATATTTCTAAAATATTCCTGTGAAATATCTGGCTCATACAGAATACATATTGCTGTAGTGTTCTCTCTGGGGGTGACCTGAATAACACACATTGGCTTTTTTTTATAAATAATACAGCTATCGTGATCTCATGCTGATAAAACCACACCATTGTGTAAAACATACACTATTAGATACACACGCACATGA
Organism: Chelonoidis abingdonii; assembly: GCF_003597395.2. NCBI lineage: Eukaryota > Metazoa > Chordata > Testudines > Testudinidae > Chelonoidis > Chelonoidis abingdonii. The sequence continues at coordinate 76,121,386 of NC_133772.1, forward strand.
TGAAGGAGCACCCGAGTTGTGCTAAATTCTAAACTATCTGTATGTACTGTGCCAGTATAAAGCAGTTGCTCCTCAAATGCAGAAATCTTTGCCCTTAATGGGAAAACACTGGAATTGAATCATAGTATTTAAAATTTTATTTGCCTGTCTTCTCCATTTGTTAGCAGCTCTCTGTACAGCATCTTTCTGTGATTAACTCAGTGGAGTTCATATATCAAGATTACGTTTTTTTCATCAATTTGATATAGATTAAAAATCTCTTTGACAATAAGACTGTTGAAGGAAGTTGTTTGTTTGAGTTTAATTTTTCAAATTTTCTTGCTCGAATTACTTTGCCAAGCATCTGATGGGAAATCAAGAAAGCCATTAAATGGAAATGTCTTAAATTTACAGCACACAAGAGCTTGTAAATAAACTTTCTTTTTTAGGTTTGGGCTGGGAGAAAATAGTTTGGTCGCTATGAGGATTAAATCATTGCTATCATGAGGAGGGTAGCATACGGACACATTAGCCCTTGTGTTGTTTTTCCAGGGCTGACGTGAGTTGGCTTTTGTGCTTTCAATACAACTTCATTTTGCATAGCTGCTTTACCAGGACAGTGTATGGTATAAATCAGGGAAAAGAGGCAGCAGTATTTAGTGGTTTGAGCACGACTAAAAATCAGGAAACCTGAGTTGTATTCAATCTCCCTGCACTGCCACTGATTTGCTATGAAACTGTGCCTTGCTAGCCTTTGCTTTTTTTGTTCTGACCAGCAAAATGTATTGCCATCAGAGCCCCCAGGCCACCCAAACTCTGCATCCTGTGCCCCTCCCCAAAATTAAATCTTCATGTTCACACCCCACTCTGCATTATTGTGAAAACATTTACAGCCATATAACCAGTGGTGAGCTGGAGCCTGTTTGCACCAGTTCGCAGGAACCGGTTGTTAAATTTAGAAACCAGTTTAGAACCGGTTGTTCTGCTCGGGCTTCTAAATTTAACAACTGATAAGTTGAAGTGACCCAGGAGCATAGCTGGGGTGGAGCAACTGCTCCCCCTGAGCCCATTATCCAAAAGTGGCGCCAAACCTGTGGGTGCAGGGCCGGCTCTAGCCATTTCGCCACCCCAAGCATGGCGGCACACCGCAGGGGGCGCTCTGCTGCTCGCCGGTCCCGTGGCTTCGGTGGAGCATCCGCAAGCATGCCTGCGGGAGCTCCACCGGATCCACCTTGCCGCTCTCCCGGCAACCGGCAGAGCGCCCCCTGCAGCATGGCGCCCCAAGCACACACTTGGCGCGCTGTGGCCTGGAGCCGGCCCTGCGTGGGTGCTCTAGCTCCCTGCCTCGCTCCCCGGCCCCAGCTCATCTCCGCTCTGCCTCCCTGGGCCTGAGCACGAAGACACTGCTTGCTTCTCAGCCCTCTCAGGCTTACTGCTCGAACAGTTGATTCACGGGAAGCAGGGGGGCTGCGAGCTTGGCCTGACCCTGTGCTCCAGGCGCTGCGCAGCGGTGGCGTCGCTTGGCTCCAGCCAAGCGGTGCGGCTGTAGCGCCATCAGCCACCTCCAGGCAGCGCGGTAAGGGGTCAGGAGTTGGATAGAGGGCAGGGGGGATTGGGGGGTGGATAGAGGTCGGGGCAGTCAGAGGGCAGGGAACAGGGGGGTTGAATGGGGACAAGGGTCCCGGGGGAACAGTCAGGAAGGAGGGGGGGGTTGGATGGGGCGGTGGGAGGCAGTCAGGGGCAGGAGTTCCAGGGGTGGTCAGGGGACAGGGAGAAGGGGTGGTTGGATGGGGCAGGGGTCTTGAGGGGTGTGTGTGTGTCAAGAAATGCGGGAGGTTGAATGGGGCAGGAGTCCTGGGGGGCGCAGGCGGGCCACGACCCCCTTGTGGGGTGAGGAGGGAACTGGTTGTTAAGATTTTGGCAGCTTGTCACTGCATATAACTGATGGGTAAGCTCAGAAAACAGGAACTCTCCTCTCTGTTCAGGGACACTGTGTGTGTGTGTCATATATAATACTGTGTCTCTGAACAGAGGGGAGCATCCCTGTTTTCTAAGCTTAGCTTTATTATTTTTACAGAAATCAGTACAGTAGGACACTCTTATCTAAGCCTCCATTATCCAGCTGTCCATATTTACTGAATCACCAGCTGCCCGGGATTGAGAGCGGCTGAGGCTGGGGCTGTCAGTGGTCCCACTCTCAGTCCGAGCCTCAGCCATGGCTGGACCTCTTGCTGTCAGTCCGAGCCAGGGCGGCTAGGCCTGCCAGCCTAAGCTTGGCATCCCATTCTCTGATTTATCCAGATTTTTGGTCACCTGATCTGGCCCCAGTCCCAATTAGAGTGGAACACCGATTATCCCATTTAACAGACTGACCGCCTAAAAAAGCCACCAGCCTGCTGAGCTGGTGAGATTGAGACAAAGTGGGTGTGAAACACATGCACTTCTGGGACTGCCTTCATGTCTGTTCTGTGTTGTTACCATCCTGTTATCTGTGAAGCTCCCTAGTGAGCATCCTCCTTGAGCCATCCTTCCCTCACCTGGAGATCTATATGGAGTCTGTAACATTGGTGGTAATGCCTACAGGCAGTTGCTGAACTGTACTGTGGACAGCATCCATTGTTCTACTTTCACTTCCCCTGCGCCACAGGTCAACAACAATATTGTGGCAGAATATTGAGAAAGGAAGGGAGAGAAGGATAAGGAGTGGATGTGGTAGGAGTATGGCACAGAAGGTGGGGGAGAAAGATTGAAGTGGGGGGATGGAGAGGAGCAGAGTGAAGAAAAAGGAAGGAAAGGAAAACACAACATCCCTATGGCTACTGCTAAAACTATCCCGTATGAAATGTCCTCCTCCAGGGCAAATCCATTTTTCACTTTGTAATTTGTAGGGTAAACAGACTTCCAGAGTCTTTCTGATTTTTGGTCTGCATATTCGTTTAGCAGAGTATTGTATGTCTTGAAAATTTATGTTCTACTGATACCATAAATCCTAACATGTTGCCTCAAATTCAGCAAACAGATAAATTCATTACTATCTAGGACTGGAATTTAAGGATAACCTTCAAGGTGGGGGAGAGGGGAGTGCTGGGGGGGTGGGGAGGTTTAGTTCCCCCCCCCCCCGCTTTGTTTTTTTACATTAGAAATTAAGGCATTGTCTACTCTGATGATGATCTTGTGATTACAAGAGTGAAGAAGCTAAAAGCTGATGCAACTGAGGAAAGGGATTTTTTTTAAGTCACACTTTTTAAATGTGTGTTAACACTTAAATTCAGTGACTAATGAGCACACTAGAAAGAGAATGCCTTTGTTAAAGGTAGAACACCCTTACCCCTTCAGCTAATATATGAACACATGCTACACCCCATTCAAAACTCTGTAAGAGATCCACTTGGAGAGCTAAAGAAGACCAGACTTGAGAATTGTGTTTTTGCCCTGAGGCAAAAACAGTCAAAAAAACCCTCAAACATAACCCCACAACTTTTCAAGCCTTCTTTATGCCCTTTTTTTTTTTTTAACAAAGACACAAGCCCAATTTTTAAAAGACATTGCAAGACATTTTAGAGTGAGTTTTCAGTGTTGGATTGGGAGGTGAGATTCCCAGAACAAATAATGTCTGAGCAATACCACTGTAGTTTTTCTAGCTCATATCCCCCATGCCTCAAGCTCTCCAGGTCACATGGAACTGAAGACACTAACATACGCATAAATCAGTGACTTATTTTAGTGTCATGTTAAAACATGAGTGGCTAGTGTGTCTGACCCCTTCCCCCTCCTATTTAATGTGCTTCTTTGACTTCTCTTTAAAGAGGACTTTGTGGAGTAATTTCAGCTCTTATCAGTTTGCTGACAGCTATATGAGCCTGTCTTCTGGCTCCAGGCAGTGAGTGCAGGCGTGTGAAACTTCTCATTTTTGCACTGAAATGGTCCTGGACAAAGTTTAACCAAATTGATTGTATGGATTTTTTTGCAGGGTGAGGCACATATAGGAAGTAGGATTGTTAGCTGTAATTGGTTGATACTGAGAAAAGTTTCTATTTCCAGCCAAACTTAATTTCAATATTTGGACACTCATAGAGGGAGGAATGAGGAAGAGTGAGCTTCCATAGGGCTGTTTTTTTTATCTTGTCATTTGAAATGTAGTTCCAGGATATACTGGCTCTGCCATTTGTAGAGAGCAGCAGGGCAGCTCTTATGGGTGATTGGTTTGGTCTTAGAAGCTTTTTAAAAAAAAATTGATTTCCAGCTGTATATCTTGCCTTGATGGGGAGCAACTTCTGTCTCAGGGCTGTTTAGAATCATCGTTTTTGAATATAAAAACTTTCATTCATCTGACATTTGTAGAATTTTAGGGAGTGTGATTAGAGAGGCTAACCCTGTTTTAATCCTCCCAGAGTGCTTCCATGGAACCCTGGGTCCTCCATAAATGTCAGGCATGGACAGTTTGCCATCTTATCAGATGCACTGGAGTTAGCTCCAGCCCCCCTCTCCCTCTTGGGAAAGGTCTGTTGCAGCAGACAGCAAGGGAAAGGAAAAACGATTACCTGGCTTACTGCCAGGAGCACTAGGGGAGTTGCAGAATCCTTGACATTCACTGATCAGAATTTTTTTGAGTCTCTTGAAAAGAGCACCCTTAACCTAGATTCTTCCTATTCCTAGCCCCATCTTTGCCTTCCAGAAAGAAGCAAATTGTCTGCATATTACCTATGGCGCACAACAATCTCTGTGCTATGGGATAGTTGAGAAGTCCCTGAGAGCAGTAAGCACACCATTCAATGACTTTATGGATCAGAGCTATGTCTTGTTAGAATTGGAGCCAGGCAAATTTTTTTTGATAAATAGGTTTAGTTGAAAAATGCAATTTTGGTCAACTCGGAACTATTTGTGAACTTGACATGAATTAAATAAATAGTGTGGGCCAAACATTTTTTTGCGTGCAGGGGAGGAGGTAGATTCATAAAGAGAGTGTGGTGCCATCTTATAACTCCTAGCTCAGTGGTCAGGACATTCATCTAGGATGTGAAAGACCAAGGTTCAGCTCTCCCCTCTGCTTCATGTTAAGCCGGGATTTCAATCTGAGTTTCCCACCTACCAAGAGACTGCCCTAACCACTGGGCTATGGGGTGCTCTAGGACAGCTCTCGATCTCAGTCTCTCCTCTTGAAGATGTTCCACTTTGTATGAAGTACTTGAATCATCGCTGGGTGGGACTAAAGATTATAAGAACTGTTTTGTAAATCTGGTCCTTTAAATATGCCTGGAAACAAAATGTTTCTGGTTGAACAGAATGTTTTTTGAATAAAAAAACAGTTGTTTGCCCAGCTCTAATTAGAATCTGTGTTTTCGGCCTCTAAATGACAGGGTTAAACATGAGCTTTAAGAGAGTAATTATGCTAAGTTAAGTCAACCGTGCCACTTTAAACTAGTGAAATGCTGCTGTGAATTTGGATATCTTACTATCAAACCTTGGAAGGTTGCTGTATGCCAATTCCTAGTCAAGGGATATCTTGGATATACAACAGTTAAATGCAGATTATCCAAACCTGAAAGCTCAGGATTTCTTCTGAGAATATTTTGCACTGTTTGACTGAAACAGCTAGTTGCAAACTAACAGTGTTTATGATCACCTGGTCCTGGTGCTCAACCCAGTTTCCACTCTGCTTCCCCATTTCTGTTGTTTGGCCTGTACCACAGTTCTCTTGCCCACATCCACAGCCTGCCTACTAATTGAGACCATTGTAAAATTAGCGTTTACCTATACAATAAAAACCTTGCATTTTTATAGCACTTTCTATTCAAGGATTGTAAAGGCAGTTAATTAAATCAGTCAGAGCTGCAATGAGGTAGCTATGATACCCATTTATATAACATATAAATGTGTAAGGCGCACACCCACATAATTTACTTACACAGGGTCAGACTGGTAGTCTAATAGAACCTGGGAGTCCTGATTCTGAGGTTTCTGCTTTAACCACTACATCTTGTTTCCTTATACAATAAGAATGTTTGGTTTTAAATTATGAAGTTTTTAGGTGCCCTGTAGTGGCACTCGATCTGCTGCTGGATAGTTTTCATATGTTTGTTACCTTGTTGACTTGTTGGATAGCAGTTGCGCAAATCAGCCTTTTGGATACATTTCCTTGAATGCCACATGGCTCTTTCAGGGGTAGAATAGCCAGCAGTTGAGCAGCTACCACAACATAAATCACAGAGCAAGTGGAAATAGTACAGCTTTTGTGAACTAACTCCTAGTGTTGACACAACTCTTTGGAACCTGTTCCATCTCCTGCCTGATGTAACTGGAAGAGTTCATGTGCACCCCCCAGCTGTCAGTCAGTGCTAGGAATGCTAAGGGGGGGAGGGATAGCTCAGTGGTTTGAGCATTGGCCTGCTAAACCCAGGATTGTGAATTCAGTCCTTGAGGGGGCCATTTAGGGAATGGAGGTAAAAATCTGTCTGGGGATTTGTCCTGGTTTGAGCAGGGGGTTGGACTAGATGACCTTCTGAGGTCCCTTCCAACCCTAATCTTCTGTGATTGTGGTGCCCTTAGATTCTGAAACAGCCATGAAGTTCTTTCTCTTGTTCTACCTTTTTAGCTGCTAATTTTGAACATCCTTTAGACTTGGGAACAGAACTTGGATGTGTTATTAAAAATGTTTTATTTAAGTCACACTTTCATTGCTAGAGATGTTCGGAAATAGTAGTTAACAGGAGAGCTACATGTTCCATTGAACTAATAATGGGATAAGAGACCTAGCTTCTAGGATGGAGTTTTGAACATGGTCCAGCCTGAAAGAAATGCTTTCAGTAACTACCTAACAGCTATTTTGTGGGCTAGATAAAATTAATTTTATCTCCAGCTACTTTCTTGCTGGACAAGTTTGTATATCATATGACACCATCACATTTGGCAGTAATTGACTCCTTGGTTCTGAGCCTCAGTAGAGAGGCAAAAGACTGATTGGACCATGGAGGAAGAAGTACTTTTGCACCCTGAGAGATGGTTTCATTTTCTTAAGGTACGGGGGAAGCTGGGTAAAGAATTTCATACTCCAAGGCTGTCACCCCAGTGGCTTTCACCAACACAGATGTCACTAAAAATGTGTGTTGTAGGCGGAGCTGGTAGCAATACCCATGGCTGTTTAACACCTTCCAGTGTGTGTTTGTTTATAATATATATATAAAAAATCCATATTTCACAATTGTTAGGAAAGCTAAGCAAACGGGAATAAACATGCCTTGTGGAATATGGCTTATTCTCCGAAATAGGAGTGTGCTGGTTTTTTGCAAGTTAGAACATTGCAGTAACTTGACACAATTTTTTTTCATTATTACAAAATGCTGGTCTTTCATGTGTGTGATTGGCACTGGGCTTGTTTTGTGTTTAACCTCTTCAATCAACGGAATTGAAACTTCCATTCTCCTGGCATTAGTATGGCAGTCATGGGAAATCTCAAACAAGATGGATCTTATTGCAGCAGTTGACACAAGTTTTGCTTTTATTTATTTAGTTTTTGATGTTGGATACTGATTAAAAGTTTCCAAGCATCTTTTAGTCATATTATAAAGCTAGCCAGCAGAGATCTGGGCAGCTGCTGACCAGGGGAGATGCTAGCGGACACTGGACAAGATCACAGTGGGAAGCATCGGTGTATGTAACTCAGAAAGCTGGGAAAGGTGTAAACAGATCCTCAATTTAGGTGCAGAGTGGGCTCTGCAAACACTGTTTTATTGGCCAGTGGCTCCTGCTTTACTAACCTCTAACCTTTACAATACTCAGAGGTGCTGCCCACCCGCCAGCCTTGCCTTTGAACCACTCTTGGCTCCTGCCACCTCAAAGGCTTGCAGTCAGATTCCTGTGTTTTGCTTGGGACCTCATCTCTCAGCTGGATGCCTGCAACAGAGAAAACTGATCTACCCTTAGAACATAGACATATTTGAAGGCGATACCCCTGAGACTTGAGACCTATTGCTTTGTGTTTCAGGAGCTGTCCATCACTTTTCAAGAAATGGGGCTGAACCTCCCCTTCCCTTTCACTGGGTAGTCATATAACATTTGAATGTTCCTGCAATTGTATACACATGACTGATGTTTGTTCTTCACTTGGCTGTTCTGGCCTTTGTAACAGTTGTAGCAGAGATCTAGATTGTCATAATTTTGGTTTGTGTGATTAATGGAGAGGGAGTGTTCAAAGCAGAAACTAATCTTATGTAGTTTATAGTCAAAATGAGTCTGTTTAAAATGGCATTGTATAGGTTTATATCTATTCTTTCTCAGTGATTTCCTATTCAACTAAAAGGATCAGTCAACATTGCAAACTCCATCTGCAATCTAAAAAATCAAGCTGGGTTCCCCTCTGCCTCTTACACCTTCACCAATGTATCTGACAAATATGATGATCTATAAGGCAGAATAGAGTCCAGCTTGCTGTCCTGTAGTTGCATTGGCTCTATGGCGTCTACAAAAGTAAACATTTGTTTGATGTAAATTAGGAATATGTAAGGTGAAAACTCAACAGGAGTTTTCACCAGGTTGTTTCTGCGTACATACTCTTCAGAGTATAAGAGCACTTTAACCGTTTTTTCCCCTTTACAGCATTTAGTTTTGTTTTGTTCTTCTTCCCAGAGGCCCTCCTGCATGTTTTGTCCCCATTCCCCTCAACCAGAAGGCTCAATGTTTTTGGGTCTTTACTGGCTCTGTGACTGAAACACATTTATGCTGCTGATCTGGGATGGAGACGCTAAGTTTGTGTCAGTCAGCCTTACCAGCAGTCACAGACTCAGGAGCAGAGAGGAAAGTTGGGTTTCAACATGCTATTCCATGCATTACTCACAGCAGAATGTTTGTAATGGGGGAGTCACAGTAGATCCAACTTGTGCAGGATTCCCCCTACACTCCGTTTTTCTCTTCTGTCCTGCATGCCCCCGTTCCTAAGACTAGTCTGACATCCCCAGGATGGGAGACACTGCCTTAAATCCTAGTATGTTGGCAGTATATTAGGGATCAAGATACTCTTGGATTTAAAGGCCACAAAAACGCAGCTGTTTCATGGGCCAACATGGAAACCCTTCTTCCTGTCAAATAGTAGTTTTGTGTGTAGTGTAGTTACAGCTGGATTTTGAGCAAAGTGATGCTGTTGTGAACTAGCAAAAGTGAGATGAAAACTTAAGAACAAAACAAATGTGATACAGGAAAGACTTGGTAAAGCTAATCTTTAATAGAGACCTGCTTGCAGTAGTGCATCATTTTGGTATCTGAGTTTCAAATGCCTGCATTGCAGTAATTATACCTTGTGAACTACCACAGCCAAAATGTGAGACAAGGACCTAAGAAAAATCATAGTGCAAGAAGCTTAAAGTGAAGGGAATTATTATCTTGCTAGCACTAACATTTCCCTTTAACCTCAGCTCCAGGAGTCAGCATTTGTGATGTCAGGAGTTTACAGCAATAAAACTGAGAACTCCTAGAAGTCTACTCTCAGGCGACTAGTATCTGGAGGGTCAGACTAGCATTTTGAACCTTGACCTCTCCATCTCCGAGCATTGACAACTACAAAAAAAAAAAAAAAGTGGCAGTTATAAAGATTTGGTTTCCTCTCTTCATTCTGTTCCTAAAGAGGCCAAATATACTTGTTTAATCCATGATTAAAATGACTGCAGTATAGATTGAAAGCAGATATTGGATTAGATTATTAAATACATTGAGATAATTTTATCAGGTCAAACTCAAATGAAACTGTGCCTAATATTAGCACCAACCCTCCCCCTCTCCCCCCGTATTGATTCACCTTATAAAAATATCTGGGTTAGAATATCACTGGTCCTCACCTAAATCTGCTCAATGCTTGTGACGTTTCTTAGCCAGTATTTCAGATGGACTTAAGTTGTAGGGTTGACAAGAGGGGCCATGGATTATTTTACATCTGCTTTTACCCTGTGACATACATTGTTATAACCAGCATTTCTGATGCCTAAGGCAAGAAACCAAACAAGTACATTTGTGACTAATGAAGGACTGTTCATACATAGAATCATACATTATTAAGGTTGGAAGGGACCTCAGAAGATCATCTAGTCCAACCCCCTGCTCAAAGCAGGATCAATTCCTAAATGGCCCCCTCAAGGATTGAACTCACAACCCTGGGTTTAGTAGGCCAATGCTCAAACCAGAAGTAGGACAGTATTGATGTATATTTGTGTCTTGCTCAGCCTATACAAGCTGCTTGAAATAAAGGATTTTTACCTCCCTAGGCCTCTCGTGGTTAGGTAAAGTTAAATAAATGCAATCTACTTGTGGCTTCTTGAGGTCCTGGGACTTATGCAATTCAGCACAATTGGGAAATGGAAGGAGAAGTAGATGAGTGAATAGAAATAACGTTAAAATATGTTTAATAAAATGCAATAGTTACCTAGTACATTTTCTCACATTTATGTGATATTTCTACAAGTCACTCTTCTCCTCCGTTCACTCTTCACTGGTTTATCAAAAACCCAAAACAGGTTAAGTTATAGTTTGGTCTTTATTTTGGGTGATGTGGCACCAAATGATTTTAAAAAATTTTTTTTTAAAATCAAAGTACGACTCCCCCTTTTTAAACACTCACTCACTTTAGAAATCTTGTCTCTACAGTGCCTGTATAATAGCCCTGAGAAATAGATCCCTCTTGGAAACTAGCCACACTACAACCTGCTTTGCTCAACTCTGAAAGACACTTCTTCATATTTTATAGAAGATTAACTTAAATATTTTAAAAGATTTTTTGGTCAGGAAATACAGCATCAGTTTACTAATACTCCATTAATTTAATAGGTTTAAAAGTAACACTCCTATGCATGGGAAGAGGCTTTAACTTTTTGCTTTCAGCCCAAATTTTCAAAAGTAACTTAATTTTGGATGCCTCAGTTTTTGGGTAACCAAACTAAGACAGCTGAAAGGGGCCTGATTTTCAGGCAGTGTTGAGCTACCTGCTAAGTCAGCCAAAATTGGCTAATCACTTTTGAACATTTAGCCTACATTCTTCTCTTTTTCATACAAATTCTATTTCTCCCAGTGGGAAAATCAATGGGATGTAAATTCCTAACTGTCTAAGAGTATGTCTACACTATGAAATTAGGTCGAATTTATAGAAGTCAATTTTTTAGAAATCGATTTTATACAGTTGATTGTGTGTGTCCCCACTTAAGACCATTAACTCGGTGGAGTGCGTCCACAGTACCGAGGCTAGCGTCGACTTCTGGAGCATTGAACTGTGGGTAGCTATCCCATACTTCCCGCAGTCTCCGCCATCCCTTGGAATTCTGGGTTGAGCTCCCAGTGCCTGATGGGGCAAAAACATTGTCGCTGGTGGTTCTGGATAAATGTCGTCAGCCCCCCTGTCTCCGCCCTCCCCTGGTGAAAGCAATGGCCATAAATCGTTTCTCACCTTTTTTCCTGGGTTACCCATGCAGACAACATACCATGGCAAGCCTGGAGTCTGCTCAGCTCACCGTCACCGTATGTCTCCTGGGTGCTGCCAGACGTGGTACTGCATTGCTACACAGCAGCAGCTCCTTGCCTTTTGGCAGCAGACAGTGCATTACGACTGGTAACCATCATCGTCTTCTGGGTGCTCTTTTCACCGATCTTGGTGAGGTCAGCTGGGGGCACCTGGACATAAATGGGAGACAATGATGGCTAGTAGTTGTACTGCACTGTCTCCTGGTGAGCAGCCAGGAGACGACGATGGCTAGTAATCGTACTCCACCGTCTGCTGCCAGCCTAAGATGTAAAAGATAGATGGAGTGGATCAAAACAATAAAGAGACCAGATTTGTTTTGTGTTCTTTTGCTCCCCCCTCCCTCTGTGAATAGTGCGGGGAGGGATAGCTCAGTGGTTTGAGCATTGGCCTGCTAAACCCAGGGTAGTGAGTTCAATCCTTGAGGGGGCCATTTCGTGTGACAATCCTGTAAGCCATGTCATCAGTCACTCCTCCCTCCATCAGAGCAACAGCAGACAATTGTGTTGTGCCTTTTTTCCATGCAGACGCCATAGCACAGCAAGCCTGGAGCCCGCTCAAATCGCCGCTGCAATTATGAGCACTGTAAACACCACGCACGTTATCCTACAGTATATGCAGAACCAGAACCTGCAAAAGCAAAACCAGGTGAGAAGGTGATAGCAGCGTGGTGATGATAGTGATGCGGACATGGACACAGACTTCTCTCAAAGTACGGACCCTGTCAATATGGACATCCTGGTGTTAATGGGGCAGGTTCATGCCATGGAACGTCGATTCTGGGCCTGGGAAACAAACACAGACTGGTGGGACTGCATAGTGTTGCATGTCTGGGACGATTCCCAGTGGCTGCAAAACTTTTGCACGTTCATGGAACTTTGTGACTTGCTTTCTTCTGCCCTGAAGCACAAGAATACCAACATGAGAGCAGCCCTCACAGTTCACAAGTGAGTGGCGATAGCCCTGTGGAAGCTTGCAACACCAGACAGCTACTGGTCAGTCAGGCATCAATTTTGAGTGGGCAAATCTACTGTGCGGGCTGCTGTGATCCAAGTAGCCAATGCAATCACTGAGTTTCTGCTATCAAGGGTAGTGACTCTGGGAAATGTGCAGGTCATAGTGAATGGCTTTGTTGCAATGGGATTCCCTAGTTGTGGTGGGCAGATAGGGATATGAGTTCTGTCTATCTTGGGACTAGAGCACCAAGCCAGGGAGTACATAAACCGCAAGGGGTACTTTTCAATGGTGCTGCAAGCACTGGTGGATCACAATGGACGTTTCACTGACATCGACATGGGATGTCTGGGAAAAGTTCATGACGCTCGCATCTTCAGGAACTCTGGTCTGTTTGAACAGCTGCAGGAAGGAACTTACTTCTCAGACCAGAAAATTGCCATTGGGGATGTTGAAATGCCTATAGTTATCCTGGGGACCCAGCCTACCCCTTAATACCATGGCTCATGAAGCTGTACACAGGCAGCCTGGACAGTAGTCAGAAGCGGTTCGACTATAGGCTGAGCAAGTACAGAATGGTGGTAGAATGTGCATTTGTACATTTAAAAGCACGTTGGCGCAGTTTACTGACTTGGATAGACCTCAGCGAAACCTGTTTCCACTGTTATTACCACTTGCTGTGTGCTCCACAGTATCTGAGAGTAAAGGGGAGACGTTTATGGCGGGGTGGGAGGTTGAGGCAAATCGCCTAGCCACTGATAACCGCCCTGGTGTCTGGCTGCATGTAAGCAGAATACAGGAGTGCACGGTGCGCATCAGAGAAGCTTTGAAAACCAGTTTAATGACTGGCCAGGCTATGGTGTGAAAGTTCTGTTTGTTTCTCCTTGATGAACCCCTCTACCCCCGCTTGGTTCACTCTACTTACCTGTAAGCCAACCACCCTTCCTTCCCCCCTTCGATCACAGCTTGCAGAGGCAATAAAGTCATTGTTGCATCATATTCATGCATTCTTTATTAATTCCTCACACAAATAGGGGAATGACTGCCAAGGTATCCCGGGACGGGTGGGGAGGAGGGAAGGACAAGGTCACACTGCACTTTAAAACTTATTGAATGCTAGCTTTCTGTTGCTTGGGCAATCCTCAGGGGTTGAGTGGTTGGGTGCCCGGAGGCCCCCCTACCGTATTCTTGGGTGTCTGGGTGAGGAGGCTATGGAACTTGGGGAGGAGGGCAGTTGGTTACACAGGGGGTGTAGCTGTGGTCTGTGCTCAAACTGCCTTTCCTGAACCTCAGCTATATGCCAGAGCATATTAGTTTGTTCCTCCAGTAGCCTCAGCATTGCCTCTTGCCTTCTGTCATGAAGCTGATGCCACCTATCATCTTCAGCCCGCCACCTGTCCTTGTGTTCATATTGTGCTTTCCTGGACTCTGACATTGTCTGCCTCCACGCATTCGGCTTGGCTCTTTCAGTGTGGGAGGACTGCATGAGTTCAGAGAACATTTCATTGTGAGTTCATTTTTTTTTACCTTCTAATCTTCCCAGAGGCTAGCAAAGGAGAAAATAGTGTGAGTGTTGAAACATTTGCAGCTAGTGGAGAGGGGAAAAAAAGGGAGAGTGGTAGTTAAAAAGACACATTTTAGAGAACAATGGGTAGACTCTTTCATGGTAAACCTTGCTGTTAACATTACGTAGCACATGTGCTTTCAGTACAAAGTTCATTTTGCCTCTTATTGAGGGTATGCCAGTTTGGTGTGAGAGATCTTTCACACAGGGCCGGGCAACAGAATTGGCTTGCAGGCATCCAGGGTAAGATAAGTCTTTTGGCTTCTTTAACCTTCATAACATGTGGGAATGGGTTGGCCATTTAAAATGGGTTGGCCATTTAAAAGGAGGAGGGGCTGTGGTTTTCAGGTTAATGTGCAGCACAAACCCAGTTAACCCTCCCCTAATTCACTGGGGTGATCGCTTCACCCCTTCCCCCACCGTGTGGCTAACAGTGGGGAACATTTCTGTTCAGCCACAGGCAAAAACCCCAGCAGGAACGGGCACCTCTGAATGTCCCCTTAATAAAATCACCTTATTTCAACCAGGTGTCCAGGAATGATATCACTCTCCTGAGGATAACACAGAGAGAGAAAGAACGGATGCTGTTTGAATGCCAGGAAACACTGGGACCATACATTGCCATGCTTTGTTATGCAGTGATTCCAGACTGTGTGCTGCTGGCCTGGCGTGGTAAAGTGTCCTACCATGGAGGGTAGAATAAGGCTGCCCGCCCCAGAAACCTTTTGCAAAGGCTTTGGAAGTACATCCAGGAGAGCTTTATGGAGATATCCCTGGAGGATTTCTGCTTCAGCCCTAGTCACATTAACAGACTTTTCCAGTAGCTGTACTGGCTGCGAATGCCAGGGCAAATTATTAAACATGCTTGCTTTTAAACCATGTATAATATTTACAAAGGTACACTCACCAGAGGTCCCTTCTCCCCCGGTGGGTCTGGGAGGCAGCTTTGGGTGGATTTGGGGGGTCCTGACTCCAGGTCCAGGGTGAGAAACAGTTCCTGGCTGTTGGGGAAACCAGTTTCTCCGCTTCCTTGCTATGGGCTATTTTCAATCTCTTCATCATCATCTTCCTTGTTCCCAAAACCCACTTCCGTGTTGCTTGTTACTCCATTGACGAAGTCAAAGCACAGGGGTAGGGCAGTGGTGGTTGCACCCCGTAGCATGGCATGCAGCTCTTTATAGAAGCGGCATGTCTGGGGCTCTGACCTGGAGCTGCCGTTTGCCTTTCTGATTTTTTGGTAGGCTTGCCTCAGCTCCTTAAGTTTCATGCGGCACTGCTGTGGTCCCTGTTAAGCCTTTGTCCTTCATGCCCTTTGAGATTTTTTCAAATGTTTGGGCATTTTGTCTTTTGGAACAGAGTTCTGATAGCATAGATTCGTCTCCTCATATAGCAATCAGATCCTGTACCTTCCGTTTGTTCCATGGTGGGGCTCTTTTGTGATTCTGGGACTCCATCATGGTCACCTCTGCTGATGAGATCTGCGCTCACCTGCAGATCACCACGCTGGCCAAACAGAAAATGAGATTCAAAAGTTTGCTGTCCTTTTCCTGTCTACCTGGCCAGTGCATCTGAGTTGAGAGCACTGTCCAGAGCAGTCACGATGGAGCACTCTGGGATAACTCCCAGAGGCCAATACCATTGAATCACGACACACTACCCCAAATTCGACCTGACAAGGTCGATTTCAGTGCTAATCCCCTCGATGGGGGAGGAATACCGAAACTGATATTAACAGCCCTTTAGGTCGAAAATAACGGCTTCGTTGTATGGATGGGTGCAGGGTTAAATCAATCTAATGCTGCTAAATTCGACCTAAACTCGTAATGTAGACCAGAGCTCAGTCATTTCTGAAAATAGGATGTAGGCTCCTAAGGCACTTAGGCACTTTTGAAAATTTTACCCTAGATCTTTATCCCCTGCTGTAAACTACACATTGCTGCATAACCCAAAATTGTGCAGTCGTCAGTAAATGTCTCTCAAGTCCTGCCTAGCAGAGGAAGCAAAAAATGATGCTGATTGTAACGGAAGAATTTGGAGGTTTCTTTCCCATGGAGCTGAATACAGAGAGACTGATTCAGAGTAAGGAATTCATCAGCACAATAAGCTAGTCATAGATAGAGTGGGACATCCAGTATGGGGGATTGAGAAATGGCAGCTTAAACATTTGAGTGTGAGAATGCTCTGTTAGACCATGGGTCCCATATGTGGGTCCATATGGTATTGTTGGAGGCAGCTTGGAATAAGAGAGAGCATCGCATGCTAGGAGATGTAGTCCCTGAGGTCTCTACTTCTTTACTGAAGAAGTATGGCTTCAGTTAGTTCTACTTTATGTAAATTTTGAGTCTGAAGGCCTCTCCAGGCAAGCTTCCGAATTAACCTTCAGCTGGGCGAAATTTTGCATGTTATTTTGTGCCAGTCTGAAAAAGTCTGTCTGCTCATGATACTATAAGAACAAAAGAACAGCCATACTGTGTCAGACCAAAGGTCATTTAGACCAGTATCCTGTCTTTCGTCAGTGGCCAATGCCAGGTGCCCCAGAGGGAATGAGCAGAACAGGTAATCATCAAATGATCCATCCCCTGTCACCCATTCCCAGCTTCTGGCAAACAGAGGCTAGGAACACTATCCCTGCCCATCCTAGCTAATAGCCACTGATGGACCTATCCTCTATGAACCTATCTAGTTCATTTTTGAACACTGTTATAGTCTTGGCCTTCACAACATCCTCTGGCTGTTCCACAGGTTTACTGTGTGTTTTGTGAAAAAATATTTAGCAAAGGACCAGAGAGTTGCAGTTATCAATTACTGTGGTAATACTGGTTAGCTAAATTATAGGTTTAGAAGTTTTGACATTTTACAAATAACAGAGGGAAAAAGTTTTGTCCTTTTTATAGCAGTGTTTTTCAATCTTTTTGATACCAGGGACTGGCTTGTTGCCTTCCTGAACTGTGTCAGGGAGACCTCAGGGACTGGCGCTGGTCCACAGATCGGTCATTGAGAAGAAACCCTGTTCTATAGGACCATCCATCCAAGGATTTCAAAGCGCTTTACAAACAACTAAGCCTCACAATAGTTCTGTGAGATGGGGATTGCACATGTTGGACAGATTGGAAAACAGAAGCACAGAGATTAAGTGAATTGTATAAAGTTAAACAGTGAATAAATGACAGAACCAGGAATAAAAGTGAAGATGCCTGGCTCCCAGTGTAGCCTCTCGGTTACATGCCTTCCTTTCACCAGAGCTTCCCTTGCCTACCTGGTCAGGGAGTAAAAAGTTTATTTGAAAAAACACTGTGGGGTCGAAGTGGGTATCTGAACCTACACTATATAAAAGGAAAGCAGTTAAAGTAGAGTAATCTCAGCCAGTGTGAAAATGGTAACACTTCAAGGCCTCATAAACCTTTTCAAGTGTGGCACTTTGGGAGCACTTGGCTCCTGCAGTGGAATAAAATCTTACAATGGCATGGCGCCTGACCTAGAGGTTGGGAGAAGTGGTGCTTTATGGGCAGTTAACTTTTATTGCTTTCTTCCAAATCTCTTTTCTGTTGACTTTCCCCATTCTCACCAAACTGGATGGGTAACTGATAGAAACCTAAAGCTTCCTTTCAAGGAGCTTAGTTCTCCTTGCTGATGTACACACCTCCTTGAGTTGTACCCTACAGTGCTCCTTTCCTCATGCCCATTGTTTTTCTTTTATCAATGTAAGCAGAAGTTTATGTTGGTCTGTCTTGTACTCTGTTGGAGCACCATTAGTGGCATTAACACTAGGTTTTGTACACATATGAATGGACTGTGTAACCTGATGCTATGCTGGCTTGTAAAGAGATGCTGGGCCCCCAAGTGTGTTTATTTCTAAGAAAAATAACACTTTGCTTAAATAAATGTTACGATCAGTGAATGGGCTACCTTCTTCTTTCCTGTGAAATTAGCTGTAAATGCTTCTGTCCCATGCTCCTCATCTGTTAAAATGATGTGTGTATTGGTCCCTGGGACACCTTAGTGTCTCTGCAGCCCACTTGACCAAAGTTGTAAGGCTGCAGCCTAGTAGAAGGAAATCATGGGTTTTGATGCTTTGTGTCATTTTGCTAAAGGGATTCTGAGAATAAGTATTTATGAGCTGTACATTGGAGCAGTGCCTTTCTTTTTTGCTTTGTAACTATTTTTTCTATCTTGAATTTGCTAGGGGCTTGATTTATTCTCCATCTTAGAAATATTGCTACAGCTACTAGATATACTACAAAAATTGTTTTCTCAACTCCCTCCTTCCTCCTCTTCCCCCTTCCTCCCCAATTGTGTACAAATGGAATTGTTTGGATGTTGGATCCTTTTCATAAAGAGATCACTTCAGTCTTTTTTTTTTTTTTTTTAATATATATATTTTAAGCAACTTTTGATGGAAAATGCTGGAATTGACAGCTTAGCAGAATGTCAACAATGGTGGTGAAAGCTTCCTCCATGCTGACAAGAGGGAACAACTTTTGGCTCGCAAAGATCATCACTTGCGGGGAGGGGAGAGAGAAGAGAGTTCAGTCTCCATAGTTCGTTCAGTCTTCGGTTACTTTCCTTGGACTGCCTACAAGGGTGGCAAATGGTACTAGCTGCAGTGGTATGTTTGTAAAATGGACCATAGCTATTGGACTGAGACCATTTCATTTCAAATAGGTTACTGAACAGCCATTTAGTGGTAGCAGCTTACCTGGCAACCTAAAGGCTCTCTAGGTCATTCTTCATTCTTTGGGCCATCCAGTCTCTTAAAACTGAATGTTCTGCTGATTGGTGGAGCAAGACTTTCTGGCAGAGGTTCTCTTGTTTTTTCACACTGGACCTGTCCTGGATCTCATACCCATTTAGCAATGTGGGAAAGTCAGGGTGGTTGCAACTCCTGATGACCTGTTCATAAGCCCCTGCAGGTCACAGCCCCCTAGATTGAGAAAGCCTGGTACTTTTAACAGTGGTTTTAAATGTATATTTGAGCCTAATTTATGTAGTTAAAGTTGGTGATTTCATCCATATATGAATAAGTTCCCTTTCATAGCTTAATTTAGTGGTATCATGGCACATTTTGAAGATGGTGGGTATCTGGGCTTAGCAATAACCATTGTTACTATGGTTTGTGCTGCTGTTCTACAAGATGTCTGTATCCTCTTGGTTTTGAACTGTGTCCCTGCTAATATTTGGGCATAGTTCTTTTATTAATTTATGAAGTGTCCATTTCCACCAAATCTATAAAATAACATAGATTAATACTTAGAATGGCAAAAAACTTGAAAAATCTCTTCAAAACATGGAAGAAATGCAGCTCTGCACAATCACCTTGTGAAAATAATCTTTGCAGGATGCAATAGCAGTGGCCTGGGCTTGATGACCCAGGAGGTTCTTTCCAGTTTGTGTCCTGTGTACCTTTACTCTGGAGGTCAGGTAGTAAGGCCAGTATCATAGCAGCTAGTATGAATTTAGGATGCAAGAAGGATACAGCTCATTTGTGTGGGAAATAGAACTTCCTTGCGGGCCAGACCAAGACTGTGGAATAAACTCCCAAGGAGCTAAGGACCATCACAAACCTTAGCACCATCCACTACAAATGGAAGGCACATTTCTTTGAGCTACCCTCAAAATAAATACAGAGCAGCATATATATTAAAAAACAAAAACAAAACACAAAGGAAGACTGTACACCCTACCAAAACAAGATAGCCCACTCTACTTGCTTCTCCTCTGGGGGAAAGGATGAATGAACAAATGTCATGTGACAGATGTGTAGTCTCATTACTTAATGCACTATTGGAAGTTACTGAGCTACTATAGCACTAAGCATGGTACAAGAGCCTATCTAGAATATAATAGGGCTTGTTCTTGGGAGCTTTCCAGCAGATCTTATCCATCATGTGCGATCAACCTTATCTGTGACACTGGAGAACTTCTCACAGTAAGGAACTCTCAAGGGTTTTCTGAGTGAGGCCAGATACCCAGATTTAGCAGAAGGTCTATATGCTGAAGCAAGTCCACTGATCAACTCTCTGCAGATGCCTTGTGAAAGGAAGCAAGAACATTTAGTCAGAGCCATGGCATAAAACATCAGTTGATGGCATAAAATATTTGTTGAACTCTGAATGAAGTTTCTGTTGGTTGTCCTCTAGCCTCCTTCCTTCATACACCGATACCTCAATATAACACAACCTGATATAACACAAATTCAGATATAACGCGGTAAAGCAGTGCTCTGGGAGTGCGGGATAGGCACTCTGGTGGATCAAAGCAAGTTCAGTATAATGTGGTTTCTTCTATAATGCAGTAAGATTTTTTTGGCTCCCGAGGACAGCGTTATATTGAGGTAGAGATGTACTTCAATAATAGATGACTTGTAAAGACAGAGAAAAGAGAAGGCTCATGTACGAGAGAGTTTGTGATTTCCACGACACAGAGGGTGTCGGTGTCAAAGCCAGGTGTAGAACTCAAGTATGCTTTATTCCCTGGACTATGCTAGTGGACTGTGATGTGTATCGACTCCCCACCCAATTCCTACTATGTCTTTGTTACCTTCTGATAAAGCTGTTCAATCACATACACTGTAAATTGGAAAATTAAAATTATTTTGGATGAAACAGGGAAACACAATGTATTTCCCTAGTAGAATAACTTTCCAATAATGCTTAGTAATTTACCATGTTGGACAACCTAGAATAGCTAGCCATGTTAATCACTTCTGTTTTATAAAAGCAAACAAGATAGGAAGGAAGTAATGAGTCCTCAAAACATCTGTCTGGAGACTTGCAATACCTTTCGAAGGTTTTGGGTTTTGTCTTAAAGAAACTCAATTCTGAAAAATTACAACCAAATGTTGAAACAGTTTCTAGCTCTTTACTCAAAATTAATAATTACATAAATATTAGTTTGTAAAAAGTAAATTCCCTTCAGCTCCTTCTCCTGTCCTTTTGCTGGTGTGAAAATATAATTCTACCGAACACTGCAAACATTCTTGCAGCAAAAAGAAATGGGTTCAGATTAATTTCTGCTGCAGTCAACAAGAGGTAGAGTGTGTCTGAATAGGTTCTGCATATAACCATTTGTCAGGAGGAGTTGGTTATTGGAGTAGTGAATAATCACCAGTCTAGCATGGCCAGTAAAAATTTACCAGATTAGGAGAAATGGAGTGCACCACTTACTAGCATGAAGTACCATGCTGGGTTTTGCAGTGAGTTGTATGTAACTTGTGCTGCTACTGTACCTAGGTAGGTTATGTAAAATTTATTTCTCTAGCAATTAATTTCTCTCTTACAAATGAGAGTTCTCTAAAAACTAATTATCAATTAATAAGTTAACGTGCAGATGTAATGTAAAATCTGTGTTCTATCTAGAGCCCCGTGAGGATACAAAATTTGTATTTGCATCTGATCTGCAAAAATGGTCTGTGGATGCGGATATAAAGTGGATATCCACAGATTTGTGGAGCTCTAGGTAGATCTACTTGTGGTCTTTACAGATTTTGGAAGAGAACGGCTATTAAATGGACTGCCCTGGTCAAATTTTATCCTTGCTCTGTCTTTGGTTTTCTTTAGGATCTTGTGTAAGACACTTGTAACTTACTCCCTCTATGGGTATGTCTACACTGCAATTAGAAACCTGTCGCTGGCCGCACCAGCTGGCTCGAACACATGGGGATCAGGCTAAGGGGCTGTTTAACTGTGGTGTAGGCATTGGGGTTCAGGCTGCATCGTGAGCTCTGGGACCCTCCCATCTTGCAGATTCCTAGAGCCCAGTTTCCAGCCTGAGTCCGAATGCAGTTAAACGGCCGTTAGCCCAAACCCATGAGCCTGAGTCAGCTGGCCTGTGCCAGCTGTGGTTTTTAATTGTAGTATAGACATACCCTTGGCATCTGATTCTTCACTTTTTGTCCTGGTTTCTGGGGACACTAGGAGGATTATTTAATTTTTGTAAAGCATTTTACAGTTCTAAATATTTA
Organism: Chelonoidis abingdonii; assembly: GCF_003597395.2. Taxonomy (NCBI): domain Eukaryota; kingdom Metazoa; phylum Chordata; order Testudines; family Testudinidae; genus Chelonoidis; species Chelonoidis abingdonii. Next base: position 76,143,334 of record NC_133772.1, read on the forward strand.
TTTTTATAATATTGGTAAATTTACCTTTATATATTTCTTCTGCACTTCCAGTTGGGTACAGTGTTCATTTTTGGCCTAAAGTTGTGAGTAATTCCTGTTTGGTTCCAGAGAGAGAATGTATTTCTGTAGTGAGCAAAGTGATTCGGTTTATAAATGGTTTGTAAAGCACTTTGGGTTCCCTCTGGGTGAAAGGCCCTGTACAAATGTAACTTAATTGTTAGATAAACTCATCTGCCTCCTGGAATATCTTTTAATTATTCTTAGGTGTCGAGGCCTGTGATTATTGTTCTTTCCCCATAGTAGGATCAAAAGTATTCTAGGTGACGTTACTTATGGTCTTTCTCTATGATTGCTCTTCCTAATGAGCTAAGGGTTTGTTGCTTTTTGTACCATTTGAGTGGCTTTTCCCTTCCAAAATATAAAACCAAAACATTGTGAAGAACCTGACTTAACAACTGCCTCCAGAGTGAGTGATGAGGGTGACGACTTGCAACAGACTCATTTTCTTCTCAGTTGTATTACTAGTATTCAAAACACATAGAATGGTGCCATTGCTCTGGAGCATAATTGTTCTTGTTAACTTGCATCCTCAACACTTTTAGAAGTAAAATTTTGGATTTATTGCACTTGTATATGGTGCTGAAGAATCCCAAAGAGCTTTACAAATTGTACCTACAGGAATCACTTTGCGCTTTAGTGAAGAGCAGCCACCTGTAGGATGGAATGCAGCAGCTGTTTAGCATTGCACAACTACACAAAACAGTTTAATTTTCTTATCCAAAAGCCTGTTCTGCCACGACAATGGGATTCCCCAAAAAAACTTTGAGGAAGATTTGATACTTTGCTAGCATACCACTAGAGCTTGCCTTTTTGCATTGTTTGAAAAGTCCCCTTGGCATAGTTAAATAGCACTTGGCCAGAGATGTATATTATCCTTTCTGTTTGTCTTCTGGCTCAGCAAGCTTCATATGCTGCCAGTGCATCTGGAAATGTCTTTCCTATCACTTGCTCTCCCACCTAGACGCACGTGCACACTCCTGCAGGATAATGCTAAACTTGGGGATATCCTAAAAAGAAGTGCCTCTGGACACTTCAAGGTGCTGGAAATTCCTGCAGAAACAACTAAGCTCAGGAAATTCACTTTTATTAGGCCAAGGCACTTGAGCCATGATCACTGGCAAAGCATGTTTCCTTTTGAGTTGGATGTGGTTCTTTAGTATCGTGTGATTCCAGGCGTTTAAAAAGTAAGTGTGTGTCTCTACTACAGAATTGTATGAGGTCAGCATATTCATTACTAAATCTCGTTTTTCCTCCAGCACCAACTGTTGGTCTTAAGTAGAAACTGAATCTGGATTGAAACTTTTCATATAGAGTCTCAGTCTAGAATTGATTCATCTGTGAAATTCTGTATACTTATCTGTTTGAATGTCACATTTATTTTTTTTTAAAAGTGCCTCAGTTTAGACCAAAGGCATGCAAATTTTCCAACATCTGTGGCTGTATTGAAAACTTGCCAGGATCAAGGACTACAACTAATTTGCAAACATGTGCATTTTATATAAATAAAATGCTAATATTTGCTTGCATTTCTATATCTAGAGCCCTAACAATTTCACGGTCCGTTCTGGTCAATTTCATGGTCACAGGATTTTAAAAATTTTAAATTTAATGATTTCAGCTATTTAAATCTGAAATTTCACGGTGTTGTAATTGAGGGGGTTCTGACACAAAAAGGAGTTGTGGGGAGGGGGTCACAAGGTTATTGGGGGAGGGAGGGTTGCGGTCCTCCTACGCTTGATCTGCACTGCTGCTGGTGGCGGTAGTGTTGCCTTCAGAGCAGGGTAGCTGGAGAGCGGCAGCTGCTGGCTGGGAGCCCAGATCTGAAGGCAGAGCCACCTCGGCAGCAGCACAGAAGTAAAGATGGCATGGTATGGTATGGTATTGCCACCTTTGGTTCTGTGCTGCTGCCTGCAGAGCTGGGCCCTCAGTCAGTAGCCGCCACTCTCCGGCCGCCCAGTTCCGAAGGAAGCAGCACAGAAGTAAGGATGGCATGGTATGGCAATAACGCAATCCATCTAAAATAACCTTGTGACCCCCCCTGCAACTCCCTTTTGGGTCAGGACCCCCCACTTTGAGAAACGCTGCTCTCCCCCATGAAATCAGTATGGTATAATGTAAAAGCACACACAAGACCAGATTTCATGGACAGTGACGCATTTTTCATGGCCACGAATTTGGTAGGGTCCTATCTTTACTCTTCATAGAGGAATGGAAATTGCTTGTTTGGTAGAGTTTACCAGTAGCAAAAACCTGCAGCAGATCAGCTTTTCCACATGCTGCAATTACAAGGCAGCTGTATTTTAGGCTCCACTGCTTCAGTTGGCTATTGGGGTGCACTTTGGGTTCCCCCAAATTACACAACAAATATAACAGTAAATTATTCTCTGCAGTTGTTAAATCACTTTTGACATTTTGAGGGGAAAAACTGATGAAAATATGAAAAACTGGCTCCTTCATATATTTGCATGGAGTTTTATTCCACTAGCCTACTCACGAATGCATTGAAATGCTTTCCTCTGCATGTTCTTGCTTGCTTGCTTGCTTTATTTATTGTTCTACAACTTCAGTTCATTTTTTTTTCCAATAACTTTTTCAATTTGAGGTCTCCAGCTTCTGTGGAAACATCCCTCATTCCAGTGAATTTGCCTCCTGATGTAATTTCCAGCTGATTTCTCAGTAGCATTTAACAGATTGCATATGATAAACGAAAACTGGTTATTAGGCATCAGGTTTGTGGAGTTATCAGGATCTGAAAGTTCATTTCATCCTTTCCTTGCAGGCAAGGTGGTTCTGGGAAGCGTATTTTCGGTCGATGAAAGCTATTGCTCTGGCCACCCTTCAGATTATCAATGACAGGATCTACCCATATGCTGCCATGTCTTACGAAGAATGGAATGATCCCCCAGCTGTTGTAAGTAGATTGTGCTTCTGTGGCTTAGTCATAAAATAAGATTTTTTTCTTTCAGGGTTTTGCTGAGGTATGTTTTATGCATCTTTGGTAACATTACTATTTAAAAGTTTGTTGTATTTGTAAGTTGCACAAAATGTTTTTATGATGATCAGGGGTGTGTATGTGTGTGTGTGTGTATATATATATATATATTTGAGTGTTTTTGTTACATTTTGTGTGAATTTGATACCTTTGAAAGTGAATAACTGAAGTGATAAGGCTGGCAAAAGTCACATGGTATAAATAGATTCTGTGTGAGCTTCTGTCAGAGCTATGTGAGGAATACCTCTCCTACCTCCAGTTTTCTTCTCCTTGCTGTTGTCTTCTCCACGCAGCCCTGTGAATCTACACCCCTGGCATTCTAGTCCTAGAACTCGCTTGTTCAGAAACTGATAATCATCCTGAGTGATCTACTTTTGGGACAAACTCATTTCACTGACCCATTAGCATTGCTGAGGGGGAGGCGAGCATGGCACTGACAGATGTCTAGTGTGAAGGTTGAGGTATGAAAGAGGGAAGCAGTTACTCAAGGATGAGGAGATCAGAACACCTCAGTAGACTATTTAGACCAGGGGTCGGCAGCCTTTCACAAGTGGTGTGCCGAGTCTTCATTTATTCACTATCATTTAAGGTTTTGCATGCCCGTGAGACATTTTAACGTTTTTAGAAGGTCTCTAGAAGTCTATAATATAGATCTAAACTATTCTTGTATGTAAAGTAAATAAGGTCTTTAAAATGTTTAAGAAGCTTCATTTAAAATTAAATTAAAATGCAAAGCGCCCCGGACCAGTGGCCAGGACCTGGGCAGCGTGAGTGCCACTGAAAATCAGCTTGCGTGTCGCTTTTGGCACCTGTGCCATAGGTTGTGTACCACTGATTTAGACTGTGCTTTCATACAGCAAGAATGCCCTGACACCTAGCCTGAGTTCCATGGTAAAAGAAAAATAGGGATTTGGAAACACGCAACATTGAAAGACACGTCTCAGGCTGCTTCTTCCCTGCTTTCCATCTAGTAGGATACCCATTGACTTCAATGACAGTTCCTTCTGCTGTGGGGAACAGATAAGCCCCTGTTTTTTTGTTTATAACTTTATTTACAGGAAACTGTATTTCTTGGGATCCTGTGGGATGAAAGATCCTAAAGCACTTTGCAAGAGATTGGTCACTAAACAAACACAGCACTCCCTAGAGAGTAACACTGAAACTGGTCAGCAATACACAGCAACAGTACACAATAGCATAATACAGGTAGTACAGAGGAATACTCTATCCATTTGAAATTGCAGAGAAAACTTAAGGAGGCTCTAGTAATTAGCCAAACTGGAATTTGTCCAGCCAAATGCCATACTGAGACTGTTCCATGCCCACACATGGTCAGTTCCTTGGATTTATATTTCAGCTGAAAGAGTCTCAATACATGCATAAATATTTTTCTTGCTTCAGTATGGACAAAAAGTCATAAAAATGTCCTTTTTGAGCTGTGTAAGGTCTGTGTCAGCCAGCTATGCAGAGATCTTTTGTGACCTTCTCTTACAGGATCAGTAAAAGAAAATACAGTTCAGATCAGGAATTGTTTTTTGTATTTAATTGCTCCTGAATGGACCCATGCAGTTCTGTGACATTAATGATCATGGATTTTGATAAGTATTTATCACTCCAGTATGAGTGCATATAAAAGTATAACTGATTCAATCATTTCTTATTTAACTGGCTAAAGTCTGTAGCCTGTATATTTTGACCTTCGCGCTAATAGTGGAAGCAAATAAGTGGAGCCTTCAGTAGCTATGATTTATCCATTGTAAAAAAAATTTTGCTTGGAGGCATTTTTGTCTCTTGGAGGTGAGCTTATTATCATTGCAGCCTTGTAGGCAACCTCCTCTGCAGGATCCAGCTAATTTATAATTTCAGACACTTTGTGGGGTGAGTGCTTATATAGTATCTACCAGTCAACTTAATAAATCATTAAGTTATTTTTTAAATAATTGCACTATCCAGCTGTCAGAATTCCACAGATGGTCTGTGCTTATCAAAAGGAGTAATGTCCCACTCGAGCCATAAGCATGTTTCTTATCTTGGTTTGTGCCTGGATAACATGCATTTATAACGACCCTGTTAATTTCTGATTAGTCTTGGTGGGAAATTATGATTCTGAAGATACATTTATGCATGCAGGGATTTGACACGGTGTCTTTTAGGAGAGTGAAAGGTGCCATCAGATCCAGATATGAAAACAGAGTGAGTAATTAAAAGTTAGTTTGAGAATGCTACCAGTTTACAAATGATAGCCGTATTCTGGGCTAAATAAATTTGAAGGCTGAGACATGTACAGCAAATAAATTTTGAAACTTAGGACATCAGAGTTCTTGTAGTCTAGGATATAGTTATTAGTCAGTTAACAAGGAGCACTCTCAAGTCACTTTAGCATTAGTAGTGAAATATAAACTCAGCTGGGCTCCTGTAAATTCCTCTTCTGTTATTGGCTTTTGCCCTCAGAATTTGCCATTCACATTCCCTCAACAAATATGGCTGACTCATCATCTGAGTCCTTCTCCTTCCTCTTTTTGTCACCCTTCCTAATGCTACATTTTATATTGAATGCAGGTCCATCTACACTATGGTTCCATTGTGCAGTGTGGACTGGACACTGGAGTTACAGATTTGGGGAGAGGGTCAGAAGATGAGGCAGCTGTGTGTGCGGTGGGCAAGATCAGTGAGGGGTTCAGAAAGTGCAGTAGCTTTTTGGTACTAAGGGATTTACAGCAGCTCATCAAAGATTTATATGGTCACTATATGGTTATTAATCTAACATTTATTATGCAGATCCCTGTGCACTGGCTAATAATGGCTCTGAGTGAATCAGGGAACACATATTTGCTTACAGGTAGTTATGCAGGAAAGACCTGCTTTTACTGGAGCAAGTGATATGAGTTTGGACAGTTGGAAAAGGGAAACCTTCCTTACTACACCTCTATCCTGATATAATGCTGTCCTCGGGAGCCAAAAAATCTTACCGTGTTATAGGTGAAACCACGTTATATCGAACTTGCTTTGATCCACCAAAGTGCGCAGCTCCCCCCTCCACGTTATATCTGAATTCATGTTATATCGAGTCGCATTATATTGGGTAGAGGTATACTTAATGTAACAGAATAAAGAGTCTACTGTGCCTGTAAAGTTCATCACACAAAGGAGTAACTAGTGAGAATTCTTATCTGTGCTTCTAGCTGTCCTACTTCATTTGTGTAGTGTTTTTATCTGTAGACACATTAAATATGATTCACGCCCCACATAGTAACCTGACTCTCTTAGAGTCACTGCAAACATCAGAAATAAGTCTTCAGTAACGTGCCTTACCATGTTACAAATTATGTCCCTGGACAAATACAGTCCAGTTCAGAGAGAGAAAATAGAAGAGTAAGTGATTTTTTTCCAGTTCAACAGTCCATGTAACTTATTCAATTCCTGTAACTCCCCCGCATGTAAAATTATTCTCTGTGACTTCATGAGGTTACCTTGATTTGATTCACCTTTTCATTTCAGTCCCTTGTTTCCCAAGATTTGATCTAACATTGTAGGACTTAAACATTAATTTGAATTAGTTCTGAATTAATATTTTTTTAAAAAATGGGATGATAACCTGTAAAAGTGCTACACACAGGAGTTTGCCAGGGATCTGAATGTTTTCTTAGACAGGTTTCTAACAACCTAATCTCTGAAGAGGAATCAGCTGCTTTCACAATGCTGTGTCTACCTAATTGGCAACAACATGTTGGGGCTGTTGCAAAATGCAAACTAATTTTCTAAGCTTTTTTATTTTAGGGGGAGGGATAGCTCAGTGATTTGAGCATTGGCCTGCTAGACCCAGGGTTGTGAGTTCAATCCTTGAGGGGGCCGTTTAGGGATCTGGGGCAAAAATCAGTACTTGGTCCTGCTAGTGAAGGCAGGGGGCTGGACTCGATGACCTTTTGGGGTCCCTTCCAGTTCTGCGAGATGGGTATATCTCCATATTTTTTTATATTTTTATTTTTTTTTATAAGGTTTACCTTGACCACACCATCACCTTGAACTGTGGGGGTAGGGACATATTTTCAATCTTGGAAATATTCAGATGGTTACATACTCCTTTGAACAGAATTTCAATGATTCTGGTATTTGAGGTGTTGGCTATTGTCTTTGATGATGAAGATGGAAATGGTGTTTATACACTAAAGTTCATAGTGAGGAGGTTCACAGCTAGGTCTGTGTGTAGCTCACCTTTATTTCTGTTTCCTTCATTGAACCCCTCACATGCTGAGTGTTGCTGCCACAATTCTTGTGCAACAGCAGCACTTGAGTGTTCTTTGAGCGTAAGGGAATGTAAGTTATGTGAGACATGAATGCATATGTAATGCAATGCATCGCATGTTGAGCGTGTGTTATACATTAAGGAAGTGATCAAAGCAATTTCACCTATTCAAATTGGTTGGCTGACTGACAGTTTTTAGCCCTTTTTAAAAATAAAAATAAAATAAAAATAAAGGTTTCCACGTGAAGTGGAGCAACATCCTTCCATTGGGGCTGAGGGAGAAGGGAAAAATAGTAACAAATATCAAAACATTTGTTTTGTTTTATATATTATGATACAATAGTGTGTGTGTATATGTCTGTATATACACCCCTCCCCCCCAGATGTTTCCTTCTTTTATTAAATTCATATAGTGCTAGTGAAAGGTGCTAAATTGACAGCTCTGGAACCATCCAGCCCTTGGCACCTTTGCTAAGAATATGCAAATGTGCCAGTTATTGCCATTTGTTTACTGATGCAGCCGTTATTCATTATAAACTGGACTGAGACTACTGACTTCACATAAATCACTAACCATCTATCAGGTGTTAATCATGATTTTTGGTCTCTTCCAAACTGGATTAGAACAAATAACCTTGAGTTGAAATACTGCTATCAGTCTCCCTCAATTAAATGCTTTCTAATTATCTAATACAGAAATAAATGTCATTTCAACTCTAGATTTTGGAGACTAAATATTTAAAGTCTCTCTCTGTGTGTGTGTGTGCGTGTGTCCCTGTACCTTCCCAACGTATGCAGATGATTGAGAATGACAATAATGTTGTTGTTTCCCAGTTTTTCTTTTGCTGGCTTTAGTGGAATTCTTTTAGGCCTGCATATATCACAGACCTATAAAAGGTTTGGCCCCATTGTTGTGTCTGCCTTGGAGTTTTGAACTTGAATGTTATAAACTGTAGTTTAATAGCTTCTCATTTAATAATTGTTGAGAGAATTGCTATGTGCCAAGAAATAAATGCACTTCTCTAGCCCTGCATTCTCCTGTTGAGTGACTGCCAGACAATGTTTTTTCAATAAGGCAGAAAAGAGGATCTCCACTCTATTTAAACTAAAGTAATAGATTAATTTAATGCAAAAAATGACTTTTTCTCTGAGTAACAGTAGCATAATTGCTATTCACTTAGCAAAACCGAAGTCAGATGTTCATTTAGAGAATGGATTGTGTGTTTTAGCCAACTGGCAACTAATTGAGCCTTTTAAAACACTTTAAAACAATTTCTGAGATGTTTGGCTGGCATTTTACATCTCACTGTTCCTGTGAATAATCTAGATCCCGAGGGTTGCCAATCTAAAACAACACTCATCTAAATTTAAACAATAAATGTTAAACAGATTATTCCATTGTATTGTATTTTCTGCTTGTGCCCCAATAACACTCTGCACCTTCAAAACATTGAACAAACATTTATTTGTGTATAAGATGAAATCTTCCAGCAGTCATATTGGCTGACACGTGGTATAACTCACTCAAGTTTTCATTGCCACATTTTTCTGAAATTGTTAGATTTCGTAACATTCAATCTACTTCCAGACATCTTAAATTTTACTTGAGAGATTCATTGGATCAGTTGGATGGGATTTTGTCTTATTTGCCATGTTGGATTTCTTGCCATGTCTTGATAGAAGGTGTAGTTACTAATACACTTCTGCAGTGTTTGTTTTATGATAAGTCATGTGTACCAAATATGTGATTATTCAGACTTAAAAATATATTTTCTTGCTGAAACAAAATTTGACATCAATTTCTCCTTGCTTTACCTGCCAAGACTAGAGTTCAGGATTCTCTGCTTATATGGTAAAAGATGACATAATACTTATCTAATGCAGTGTGGCTGATACCTAATGTAGAGAAAGTTTAACTTCATCTGCTTGTGATATCCTCTGTGGCATGAGGAACAGACTCCTGGACTTGGTTCTTGGCATGCGGTGGAGGTTCAGATGTTTCACTTTAATGTCAGTTGTAATTTTAAGTCCACACGCAATCTGTCTGTGACTAATATTGTTAGGTTTTTTAGAGAGCTTTTTGCTTCATCTTTAATCTGGGAGAGACTGAAGAGAGTAGTACATACACAAATATATATGTAGGGGTTGTGTTTCGTATTCTCATGGTAGTTGTTTCATGTAGGCTGGCCAGAAGAAACTGTAGGATTTTTGCCTGCCATCTTATTCTGAAATGACTTTATTGTCTGCCTCTTTCCCTATAATAACCCTTCTTATTTCACGAGCTGGTCTCTTGCTTGCCTTGTGGCCTGGAAAGTAGGAGGCTTGGTCTTCATTAATGGGTCAATGAAAATGTATAGTAGTAGAATTTAGTCAGCTTCCTTTTATCCCAAGCTTCACCTTCATAATGCACTCAACCTTTTTTGTCCCTTGGGGTTGGGCCTTCCAGCCCTACAATTGATTTCAAGTTTTGTTTTCCCAATTTAGAGTATGTTGCACTGTCTGCGTTGTCAGGGGACTGCACTGTAGTTTTATTTTCAAGAAAACATTAATCCCATTCCTGGACCCCCATTTAGCGGTGTTCAGATGCTCCGGTGTTGAGCACCAATAGAACATGAATACCTTGATAGATGGAGAGATCCTAAAGATCCCAGTCATGATGACATTTGTAAATATACACTCTGTTCTAAACAGCGCTCACCATCCCCCTTCCTCAAATCCACTCCATTGGCACATTATTAATGGAAAGAAGGAAAAAACTGAAATAAATACTTCACAGAATGCAGAGAGAGGAGGTGAGTGAGATAACATCTTTTATTGGATCAACTTCTGTTGGTGAGAGAGACAAGCTTTCAAGCGACACAGATCTGAAGAAGCACTCCGAGTAGCTTGAAAGCTTGTTTCTTTCATCAACAGAAGTTGGTCCAATAACAGATGATATCACAGAATGTAGCCAGACTATAGAATTCACGGTTGTAGGAGGCCAGAGAGGGTAAAGTAGATTTAGCTAGACTTCAAAAAGGTACTGCATAATTTTGTATTTGTAGTTATGAACCAAAAATCCTGTTTTTGAATCCACAATATAATCACTTTGATTGACTCTGGAGAAGTGGAGAGGGTTAACTGCTTTGGTTTTGCCCTTTGACCACTTGAGGATGGGAAGCATGATGAAATACTTTCTCAAAGTATTCAGAGGAAACACATCATGCATAATTGGAACAAAATAGAATAAATCAAGGTTTTTTGGGTCTGCTAATTCATAATTGAAACCACATTGAGGTTAAGATTGATATTTAAAACAATCCAGCCAAAAAACCCCTCCGTGCAGAGGTAGGGGATAAGTACATCTCTGCTTTGCTGGGTGCATGGAAGAACTGTTTAGTTATTGTACCATTCAGCGCCTCATACTCCTCAGTCCTTGCCTCTTGGCGTTTTAATGACAGTGGGTTGTCCTTGTTCAAATTTAATATGGTTTTACTAAAAAATGTGGTTAACAACAAGTATTAAGTCTGATGATTGTTGAAAATAAAATATATAGGGAGGAAAAAGCCACCGTTCTTGTTCATGAGAGGAAGGGAATCTATGTGCTATATTGTTGCCAGTTTTTCCTACTAAAGTTAACAATACCAAGGTACCACATTCTGCTAGGATATGGGTCTTCTTCCACACAGCCTCAAGTTTCTAGAGCCCACTCCCTGGCCCTGTCTGTCATGCCTCCACCTTCTCTCCCTTCAAGTCTTCCCTTAATATGCACCTCCTTCCCATTGTCCCTTTACCACCTGACAAAGTAATGTTACTCAACAGACATAAACAATTTTTTTTCAAAAAATCCCCCATGGAACTCATAAAATGTGTGTGTAGCTTCACTGCTTGCTTATTGCGTTTAATTTCTCCTTCCTTTGTTTATACTTCAATTGTAAGCTTTTTGGGGTAGAGGCATTGTATTAGCTGTCTGTAGCATGTTATTGGTGCTATACAGATGTTATAATGTTTACAGTAATTAGCTAGTTATAGAATAATTGGGGTTGGATGTGATTTCTCAGATGTCTAATATCCCACTCCTAGATCCTAGCAAGATTGATTTTGTTATACCTAACACACCTTTGCTCCCTCGCACATGAAAGATTGGTATCAAGTGCAGTCTTAGATCTCTCTAATGGCAGGGTTTCCCTTGTTCCATTGCCCCCATTGCTTTGACTGCTCTTAAAATAAAATCATGTTGCATTCAATGAGGAAGGAGCAGAATAATATTCTGGTGTGTTCCTGTAACAAGGGGAGAATGCCTTACTAGCAAATAGAAACCTTTTTTTTCTGCTTGTAGCAATCAAGAATCCTTTGAATCCCTTGTCACATACCCATCCCTTTAAAGAATTCTCACACCTCACCAGCTTCAGGCCAATCTCCCCAGCCGTCTCTCACATTGTGGGTTCCAGTCCTTGGGCCTTCCATGTTGTCTGTGGAGAAGCTTGCCAAACAACTGAGACAGACGGACAGGACAGGGTGATGTGAGATCGCTGTTAGGAAGCTGCCATTTGCAACCTGATACTGCTTGCCCATAACCTGTGATTCACAATAAACAAACTGTCAATCTTGGGTTAATTACCATGGCTCCTGTAATGAATATTAGGATGGGAGGGATGAAGGGGAAAAGGATTGCCGTACCCATAGCTCAGTGTCAACACATTGTCATGGAAAGTGATAAATGATCTCTCCACTACTACCTCTTGCTCTTCTTTCTGACAGTGAAAGTTCAGACGGGTACCCATCATGAGGGTTGTTAATGATGGAACAAAAACAAATGTTCTCTCACCATGTTGTCTTCTCCAGCTGCCAGTGGTTGGGAGTAGTCATCTTGATGCCATGATGCCATAACAGAGATTTAATTAGGTTTCTGTTGAGTTAATTGCCTGCATTGTTTGCCTTTCCCCAGCAGAAGTCTGGAAGACTCAAGTAAATTATGGAGGTTTGAATTTGCCCAATTTCCTGCAGAAAGTGGGGTCAAGAGGTCTCAGACTGTAGACACACACTTCAGGCAGGCAGCAGGGGGTTGGCTTTTAATGGCACTTCAGAGATGCCTAAATGCCCTTTTGAAATGTTTCTCTCAAACAAAGGACCTTGGTTTTCTTTCCCCATTAGGTTCTAAGGAGCAGAGTACAAACTTTTCCTTTACTTGGACACCACTTACCAGGGGCATAAGATGAAATAAACATACTTCTTCTGAGAGGTTACCCTTCTTTCCCTGAGAAGATCTTGTAGTAAGAGTTTTGTACTTTGGATAGAGTGTAGGATCAGTTGGAATTGACATGTCATGTTTAAAACCCTTGATTGTTGCTTATGTTAATGCTCTTTTGGCAGGGGTTGTCTTTATATAATTTGTGAAATACCTAGGAAAGTTTTGGATTTTTTTTTAAGTAGTATCAGAAAATGATGATGATTGGAGTAATCCTTGCAAATTATATTATTTACTATTTCTATTACCATAGTGCCTAAGAGCCTGAAGTCGAGGACCAGAGCCTCGTTGTGCTGGGTGCTAACACATTCTATTAAGATATACTGCAGCCAGAAAGGAACTTGTACAATAGAGGAAATTTCATATGGGAGCTCTCAGTTTGGATGGTGGGCGTCATCATTAAATAATAAAAAGAACATTGTCTATAAGATAACTTCACTACTTATTTCTTCTTGCTGGGCAGAAATGTAGGATTTTCATGACACTGTATTGAATATGCAGCAAAACCCCTGCTGCAAGTATTAATACAGTCCTTGTGAAGGATGCACAAAAAAGAGTCTCGCCATTAAAAGGATCATTTGGAGGAGGTGGAAAATTGGGGAAAATGTGATATTCAGGATCTTTGAGAGAAAAAAAATGCAGTTTTTGAAGTTGCTTATTAAGATCTAAAGAGGCAGACTGTGCTCTATTCAAGTTTAGATTGTGATTCACCCTAGACATTCATGGGTCTGCTCCATAATCAAAGAGTTCTACCCCTGCTCTTCAGGTCCCAATAAATATTAAAGAAAATAAGCCTAAAAACTGGCACTTCAGAAAATGCGAGCATCTGAAATCTGAGCGCTGTTCCTGCACATGTCAACTGCTAGTGTCAGACCAGTAGATATGCAGACTATTTTAGTAGTGTAAGTTGCATCAGATAAAGGTGGATAAGGCAGCCACCATAAAGTGTGAGGAAAAAGAATCCACAGACTCTTTAAGGAAATGGTGAGGCTCCATACCTCCTCCCAGCAAATATGAGCTGATAACTTTGGGTATATAAAGTTTATTTTCCTCCGAATACTAGCAGAATTATTGTACAGTAACTCCTCACTTAAAGTCGTCCTGGTTAACGTTGTTTCGTTGCTGATCAGTTAGGGAACATGCTCGTTTAAAGTTGTGCAGTGCTCCTTTCTAATGTTGTTTGGCAGCAGCCTGCTTTGTCCACTGCTTGCAGGAAAAGTGGCCCGTTGCAGCTAGCTGGTGGGGGCTTGGAACCAGGGTGGATCAGCAGCCCCCCATCAGCTCCTCACTCCCCTAAGTTCCTTGGGCATCAGCCACCAGCAGGTTAGCAATTGCCTAGTAGTTCATCTGTCCCGCCCCCCACTGCCATGTGCTGCTCTTGCACTCTGCCTTGGAGCTGCTACGAGGAGCCTCCTGCTTGGTGTGCGGGAGGGGGGCTAATGTCCCGCTTCCTCCCTGCTCCTGCACCCTACTTACCCCATCTCCATGGTGGGGGGGGGAACGACAGGACAGGGCTCAGGATGGAGGGAGCTTCCTGGGAGCAGTTGCTGTCTCAATTTGATGATCTGCTTAACAAGGCAGTTGACTTTGAGGGCTCAGCATACTTAAAGGGTCAATGCGCATCTGTCTCACACACAGGGGGTGTGTCTGTCTCTGTCTGCCATGCTATCTCCCTTCCCTCCATTTGTGCTGCCTTGTAGAGTGTGAGGTTACATTAACAACAATGGGTTAACCTTCAAAGGCTCAGCCAAAAGCTAGTTCATTATTTAGCAGTGAGGCATTCCCTGGGAAATATCCCACCCTCTTCCACCCTCTGACTCCACCACCTCAATATAGTATATAATATAATCTTTTGTCTGGTGAAAAACATTTCCCTGGAACCTAACCCCCCCTATTTACATTAATTCTGATGGGGAATTGGATTTCCTTAACATCGTTTCACTTAGTCGCATTTTTCAGAACATAACTACAACGCTAAGTGAGGAGTTACTGTATATATTTAATGGATTTCTTACAGCGTTGCAGGAAAGTGCTGGCAGTTATTGGGCAGTGTTTCTAGACTATTAGAAGTGTCCCTAGTTCTTTGTTGGCTGAGATCCAAAGGCTTCCCCACAAAACTGTGTCAGCTTCTCCTTTCTCAACTCCCAAACCCTTTCTTCCCCCACCTCCAAATAAGTCTTGTTTTCTCCTCTGCTTCTCTGTCCTAGCCTGGATGTCAGCATCTGAATAGCAAGCTGGAATGAAAAAGTTAAATCAAAATGCCTTTAATTTCATTCCCATCTAATGGTTCCTTTGCAGTTGCTTTCCCCCATATCTTCGGCTCCAAACGGAATTGGCACGCTCAGTGAGAACAGAGTTATCTGTCTTGTCTCTTGCCAACTGAGCTGGCTTCCTTATGCTGGCAGTACATTGAAATAAAAGCTTTAAAGTCTTAAAAGGGACCCCCCTAGTTAAAATTCAGATGGAGTAAATAACACTCTGAAATCGATCTTTGCGTCTCTTATAGGGTTTTCTATTTAACGGTGTAATAAATTTTCTTTCACACAGAATAAACCTAGTCTTGTTGAAGTTAATATTTTATCCCTCTTTATTACAATGTCAGCATTTGTCTTTTTTATTAGTGTGCCCATTTTGTGTCAAGATTATGCATTTGCTGTTTTTTATTCTATTTCCACTCTGAAATGGTGACTCAGAGCTGGCTCTCTGCTTGTTGGCCAATGACTGACTATAAAAAGCAAAATACTTTCAAGCAGAGAGGAGCAAATGAGAATCATGCCATGCTAGCTGGGTTTAAAATGTCTCCTA
Source organism: Chelonoidis abingdonii (assembly GCF_003597395.2). NCBI lineage: Eukaryota > Metazoa > Chordata > Testudines > Testudinidae > Chelonoidis > Chelonoidis abingdonii. Next base: position 76,158,661 of record NC_133772.1, read on the forward strand.
GTTCCCTTTCCTCACAAGTCTTTCCATCCTTTCTACTCCACTTTTTCTGAAGCCCATCACTATATACAAGGTCACTGTCAGGCAATGATAGAAATTGACATTAGGAAATGGGGTTGGCATGAAGGTTTTATGAAACTGTGAATTATGAAAAAGAAAATGGACTTTTTGAAAGGCTACTTTTCCCAAGAGTTAGGGTGTTGACCAAAGAGAGCTACCTTAACTAAATTCCAACTCTGGTACTTACATTCTGACTGCCTACATTCCCCTTTTATAGTTTTAATTGACCATGATCTGATCCAACATCCTGTCTGCTTTTTACAGAAATGGAGCAGTGTGAGCAACCCACTCTTCCTTCCATTAATCCCACCACAGTCTCAAGGCTTCACTGCTATAGTCCTGACGTATGACAGGGTGGAAAGCCTCTTCCGAGTCATCACCGAGGTGTCCAAGGTGCCCAGTCTATCCAAGCTGTTAGTCGTCTGGAACAATCAGAATAAGAATCCACCAGAAGGTAAGGTATGCATGTTGGAAGGAGGTGGTACGTGTTACAGTAATGGCAGAACACCTACTGTACATCTAGTGCAATGCCACCTCTCTTTTTATGTACTTTTAAATATAAAACTATTTTGTAATATGTTTCAAAGAAAAAAATCCGGTACGTTTTCATGTCACTTTTTTTCAAAGTTGCAAATTACAAAAGGCCAAATTACGCTTTTAAAAGGATCTGTGCTGATGTTCCCTTTGCCAGCTGCTGATTCAACAGCAAGCAATGCAAATTTCTCAATGGAGGATTTTTTACAAAAAAAAAAAAAAACCCATAAAACACTGAACAGACATCATTAACATTTGCTTGGGCGAGGGGGCTTAATTTGTCTACACTCATTTGATTTTTCTCTACAGACACTATTAATCACAGTGAACTGTTTGTTCTCTGTAAATACAGAACAAATTTGGCTTGATGCAAGGATACAGTGTGGACATTTTGTGATTATAAAATAAATGAACATTTTGATTGATGAAATAAAAACTTGAGACATTCTGTGTGTCCAGAAAGAAGTTTCTGGGATATCAGGTTATCATGTAAAAGCTCTGACTGTCCTGATAAAAGTAAGATGAATGGTCTCTTTTTATTTAAATATTTATGTTTAAAACACAGATGATTTTATTTATATCAGTGATGACAGACCTCATGGAATTTGAGGACTTTTGAACCTTGCAGTCTTATTTTGAGTTCATGGGTTTATAAAATTATTTGATGCTCAGGAATCTTTTTTCATGTCATTTAAATCCATATTATTTTCAAGGCAGCTTTGGTTTCAAAAACATACCAAAGAAAAGTGTTTGCTCTGTATTGGAGGTAAAGAGCCACCTGCTCTAAAAATCAGAACATGACATGTAGGTGCCCTATATACAGTGTCTATTTAGAATTTTTCTCTTCCTCTCCTTTCTTTATCTTGCAAGCTCTCTGTATTTTTCACTCTACTTGTTTTCTGCTCTCTTTCCCCATTCAATTACACCTCTCCCTCGATATAACTCGACCTGATATAACACAAATTCGGATATAACACAGTAAAGCAGTGCTCTGGGGGGGCAGGGCTGCGCACTCCGGTGGATCAAAGCAAGTTCAATATAATGCAGTTTTACCTATAACACGGTAAGATTTTTTGGCTCCCGAGGATAGTGTTACATCGAGGTAGAGGTGTATTTCCTCTGATCTTTCCTTTCCTTTTTTCAGTCTTTCCTAACCTGAATGTGAACTCTGTGATGTTAGCATGCAAATTAAAGTTTCCAACCCACAATGTCTGAGTGACCTTTAATTTAAGAAAAATAAGCTTACCTCTCCTTAGCATCCTCCATAAAATATGAAGGAGATGCTCTTTGGGCAAGAGTGCTTCCTCTAACTAGAATAACTGTTCTAAAATATTAAAATCTATGGCTGTAAAACCCTGTGAATTATTAATAATCTCTTTTCTGTCCCCAGTAGCCAATCAAGTGAATCTTGAGATAACTCCTTGGGTTTGTAATACTCCTATACAAGAATGTACTGACAACCTGAGAGTTAAACTGGCCATTTATGTATGTTAGGTACAATGTTAAACTGAATTCCTGATCACTTGTACTCATTTAAGATTCCAAGGCACTTTTGCAGGAGTCAGGCTATTAACCCCATTGTCCTGGCCCATTTCCAGTTTTGGTGCATTGCATTCTGCCTCTTTATATTCTTGTTCCAGTTTAAATTGGACATAGTATTCATTTCTTGTCTCAAATGGTTGTTTAGAACTGCTATGTAAAATGCACTAATGTGGTTGCCCATCACTGACAAATAAATGATTACCAACCACAATTAGATGTAAGAATCGCTTTGAGATTAAAAATGTTGCATATAAATGGAAGGTGGTATTTTTGTCTACTCTGAAGTTTTTATTGAAAACAAATCCATAACATAGTTGAGCTATTACTCCAGTAGAGTAAACACTGCATACAGCGTGAATATAACAAAAAATATTGATTTCTGCCCCATGTGGGTTGTTTCCATATATTCTTTCCTGAAAGGCAGGTAAGGGAGAATTGAAACAAACTACTGATTTGAAAAATCTCATATTAATAATCATTTTTAATAATCTTAGTGGTGTAAATTCTTTTTATAGGCATATTAATTTTGTCTTCCATATGTTTGGTCAGATATTATTAAATCATAAATCATTATCTCCAAAAAGAATGCATTTGCCTATGAACCTAATGATCAGAGGTCCCATTTGAGAGCTTTGGTTATTGGACTGTTATGTTCAAACTGGTCTTGCATGGTAGTAAATATGTGTTTTATATTTCCTCATGTGGCTCTTCTGTCCCCCTCTCCCCCCCGGTCCATTTATTTTTAACACTTTGATAACCCATGTAATCTCCTGGACTGCAGCTGAGGTGAGGGCAGTTTGAGTAAGTTAATTTAATTTGTTTTAATGCAGATCCATGCAGTGCGTTCCACCTGGCTCTTCAGTGGGGTAACAGGCCTTGGCTGCATTTAGTCATTCGTTCGGTTTCTCTATTAGTGATTCTAATCCTTGGACTTCAAAGCTTCTGTCATTTATAGCCTATTAAATCCAGGAAGTTTCTGATGGATTAGGGCAAGGAATGAGTTTGAAGTTTGTAATGTGCACCACTGTCACTGATAAGGTCTAGTTTATTACCCTACGTTAGTATCAGCACTTTTATGGCTATTCTTTTTTAATTGGTTATTGTAAAGCTGGGACAGTTAATGTTCTAGAGCATCAAATGCAGGATTTCCTGATTATTGCCGTATAGGGGACACATTTCTGGGTCTGCTGTGCAAAGGCAAATCAGGGCTTCTGCTGTCAGAGCCAGTAGGTTTTTCGATAGGCATAAATGATGGCAGGGATGAAAACGTCAAAGTAATTTTCCCTTGTGATGACTTGCAATAAATTCAGATTTGAACCCAGGTCTCCGGAGGCAAAGATAGTGTGGTGCTATACAAGCATGGCACTTAACTGTTGTTTACTTTCCCATGTCTGCTCCGGAGTAATTTTTGTAAATTAAAACTATAGCAAATGCTTTTCCTGCTTAAAATTATCACTCACTTTGAGACTGGGTTGTATAATCAAGGGTTTTATATTTGCACAGAACATCATATAACTAAACAGTTAAAAAGAAGTAAAATGAACTCTCTCTTCTCTATCTAGGAAAGAAAAGGGTCAAATTAAATGCAAATTTTAAAATCCCTGTAGATGCTGTTAATGGGTGAAATGAGACTTTATAGAAGCCAAACCAGAGTTCTCTAGCCTTATGAACAATACAGAATAAAAATACATTTTCAAAATTGAAGATACCATAATGTTCACTAAAAACTCCCCATCTTCAAAAGACTAGAATGCTCCCCAGTCAGACCCCAAATTATTAATAGCCTAAGTAGAAAGATAAACTTTGCAATGGATCCTAAAAGTGAACAACTACAGACTCTCTCAGGATTGAAAGTGAATTCCAGTCATAGGGCCTCTACCAAGAATGTTCTGCTTTTTGGCCCCTGATATAGGAATTTGAAGCTGATCTTAATTGCTGTCATATGATACAGGGACAGATGGCATCTCAGATATTTGGGACCCAAGCTCTTTGATTGTGAAACTGCAACTGATGCTTCTGAGGAACTGTCCCAGATTGAGATGTCACTAGATGAGATTTTGGAACTAACTGATAAATTAAACAGTAATAAGTCTCCAGGACCAGATCACATTCACCCAAGAGTTCTGAAGGAACTCGGACTTGAAATTGCAGCACTAACAAGTAAGGTATGTAGACTATCATTCAAATTAGCATCTCTGCCAGATGACTGGAGGATAGCTAATGTGACACCAATTTTTAAAAAAGGCTCCTAAGGCAGTCCTGAGAATTACAGGCTGGTAAACCTAATCTGAGTTCTATACCAGGCAAATTCTTTGAAACTATAGTGAAGAACAGAATTATTAGACATATATATGAACACAGTTTGTTTGGGAAAAGTAAACTCGACTTTTGTAAAGGAAATTTGTCTCACCAATCTATTAGAATTCTTTGAGGGGATCAACAGATATGTGGACAATGGTGGTCCAGTGTATATTGTGTGTATGGACTTTCAGAAGGCCTTTGACAAGGTCCGTCACCAAACAAAGGCCTTGAGCAAAGTAGACAGTCATGGGATAAGAGGGAAGGTCCTCTCTTGGTTAAAGTACAGGAATCAAAGACTAGGAATAACAGTTCTTCTTCGAGTGCTTGCTCATATTCATTCCAAGTAGGTGTGCGCGCGCCACGTGCACGTTCGTCGGAAGAATTTTCCCCTAGCAACACCCGGCGGGTCGGCAGGCGCCCCCTGGCGTGGCGCCTTTGCGGCACCGTATATATGCCCCTGCCGACCCGGCCGCTCCTCAGTTCCTTCTTTTACAAAGGTGAGTAACCGTCTTTTCTTCTTCGGAGTGCCGTTGCTAATTCATTCCAAGAATAGGTGAATCCAAGCCTTACCTAGCGTGGGGTCGGAGTTGGAGACTGTGAATACAGAACGCAAGCAAGAGCCGCATGTCCGCGGGACTGCTGCACCAAGGCGACATTGGCAGAAACAAGTGTGCACTGACGACCACGTGGCTGCACGATAATGTTTTTATAGGCACACGGGGCCGAGGAAGGCATCGGGACCTGCGCTCTTCAGGTGATGAGCGGTAACTCGCCCTGGAGAAGTGTGAGCCAAAGGCATAGCCATGTTTGATGCAGGCCGTCACCCAGGATGATAATTGTTTGCGATGAGACAGGGTGACCCTTCCATCCTGTTCGCTGATGGAACGAATAGTTTGGGAGGTCTTTCCGGAAGGGTCGGGTGCCGGTCATGTAAAAGCCAGCGCCGACGAACATCCGATATGCCAAGCTCGCTCTCTGCGAGACGCAATAGAGGTTTGGGTAAAACACTGGGCCCGGCGGCGCTCGCTTTCACCTCGGCCGAAGAAGGCGAAGGCTCCTGCGGTCGCGCCTCCGGAACCGCAGTCCGAGCCAGGAAAGCCGTGCCGGCACGCACCACTATCTGCCCCGGCACCGGTGCTTCCCGTACCGTCGACTCCGCCGGGCAAGGGCCGTCGAGTCCGGTGCTTGATAGCTCCCCGGCACGTGCCGTGGTCGAGCTCACGATCCCGACTACGCCAGAAACTTCACGACGGCGCGGGACCTGATAGCGCTCACTGAGCCTTCCTGCCTCAGCCCCCGGCACCGCCGGTGCGGGCGCTTCCTCTATGGGAAGCCAGCGATGCTCCAACCTCCATTCTGGGAGCACTGGATAGGCGCCGGTCCGATCGAGATCTCGGCACCGATCCCGCTCACGCCATGGTTCGCCATCCGACGCCGCTCGCAGTCCCGGGCACCGATCCTACTCTCGGCGCCGGTCGTACCGCGGCACCGGTCCAGGTCCCGATCTACAGACCGACGCTCAGCACGTCGCTCTGGCTCTCGGCACCGCTTCCGACGAAGTCCATCATACCGTCGGCGCACCCGATCCCGGTCGACCTCCCGGCACCGCGCTGGTCGTAGGTCCCGGTCCCCGATCCTCGGCACCGGTTTGACTCTCGGCACCGTTCCCGGCACCGACCGTCACTCGGCACCAGTCCTACGGGTTGTCTGCCCCGCCTTGGCCTTCCAGACACCCTTCCGGCTCCTCGCGACCAGAACAGCGTGCTCTATGGGGATGTGGGCCAAGATCCGGACCAGCCCAGCAGTGGTCCTTCTGGACGCCTTGGGCGTACCATCAAGCCCAAGGCGATCCTTTCTCCCGCCGGCGAGATCTGCTGGTGCAGCTCGAGTGCCAGAGGCCACCATCAGCGTTCCTCCTCCGGCAACCGATGTTGCCGAGTCACAGGACCCAGAGGCACCCCTCGAACCGAGCCATGCTCTGGATCAACAACCTGCAGGGGAGCCCCGGTCCCCGGTCTTCCTCCTCCTCCTCCCCAGATGAGGCAGTGGCGGGCACTTCGACCTCTGGCCCGCCCCTATTGACCTTCGCGCTCATCAAGATTTGCTCCGCAGAGTGGCTTTGAGCATTAATCTACAAGCGGAGGAGGTGCCGAAGTTGAGGATCCCGTAGTGGACATTCTCTCATCCGATGCACCAACGAGGGTCGCCTTGCCCTTCATACGAACTATTCAGGCCAAAGCGGAGTCTATTTGGCAGGCCCCAGCATCGATCCCTCCGACGGCCAGAGGCGTGGAGAGAAAGTACATGGTACCCTCCAAGGGGTACGACTACCTGTACACCCATCCTCCTCCATGCTCTCTGGTCGTCCAATCCGTGAATGAGAGGGAGCGTCATGGCCAACCAGCCCCCGCCCAAAATCGCGTGAGGCTAAACGTATGGACCTGCTGGGCCGTAAGATTTACTCCGCTGGGGGTCTCCAGTTACGTGTCGCAAACCAACAAGCGCTGCTAGGCAGATATGATTTTAATACCTGGCAGACCATGGACAAGTTTTACTGAACTGGTCCCGGTAGACTCCCGCCCTGAGTTCAAAAGTCTCGTGGAAGAGGGCAAGAAGATCTCAAGGACAGCCTTACAGGCTGCGCTCGACGCCGCAGACTCAGCAGCTAGAACCATCGCGTCGGGCGTTACCATGAGACGGATTTCCTGGTTGCAAGTGTCCGGCTTACCTCGGAGCTGCAGCATACCATACAAGACCTCCCTTTTGAAGGGCAGGGCCTCTTCTCAGAGAAGACGGACCCAAGGCTGCAAAGCTTAAAGATAACCGCATAATAATGCGCTCCCTGGGCATGCACACACCGCAGACCCAGCGGAGGTCTTTCGACAGCAACCTCAGCGCCCTTATCCCCCACCACGCCCCCGCCAAGACTTCAACAGACGGCGGGGACGGGTGAACCGACGACGCCAGTCCCGGTTCCCAAGGGGGGCAAAACAACGGTACCGCCCCAAACCACCGGCGGGACGAAGCAAAACTTTTGAAGGTGCGCCAGAGAGCAGAGCACCAGTCCCTTCCCGGACTCCTCTTCTTTTTTCCAACCGCCTTTCTCCCTTCCTCCCGGCGTGGACCCGGAAACCTCAGACCAATGGGTCAGTTTTTTGCGCACGGTGGAGTTTGGTTACGCATCTCTCCAGTTTATTTCGCCTCCACCCTCCCACCACCCTCCCCGTCCCTCTTCAGGGACCCCTCTCACGAGCACCTCCTCTGGCAGGAGGTCCTCACGCTTCTCGAACTCGGAGCGATAGAAGAGGTGCCTCACGACCTCAGAGGCCGAGGGTTTTACTCCCGCTATTTTTAATCCCCAAGTCGAAAGGAGGTCTCCGTCCCATCCTAGACCTCCGCGGACTCAACGCCTTCGTAAGGAAGTTACGATTCCGCATGGTATCCTGGGGTCCATCATCCCTTCCTTGATCCGGGAGACTGGTTCGCTGCTCTCGACATGAAAGGACGCGTACTTTCATGTTTCGATCTACCCGCCTCACAGACGCTTTCTCCGCTTTCTGGTGCGGGGACCGGCACTTTCAATTCACGGTCCTACCATTTGGCCTGTCCTCTGCCCACGTGTCTTCACGAAATGTATGGCAGTAGTGGCCGCTTGCCTCCGTCGCCAGGGGATATGTGTCTTCCCTTACCTGGACGACTGGCTGGTTCGCGCGTCCTCCCAGGCTCAGGTCGCCGCGCACATGACAATCATCAGGGACCTGTTCGAATCTCTAGGGCTCCTGATAAAATTTCGACAAGTCCATCCTCGTACCATCCCAGAGGATAGAATTCATCGGGGCCGTCTTGGACTCTATGGTCGCGACAGCCTCACTTCCACCCAGCCGTTTCCAGGCACTACTCACTATCATAGACAGCCTGCTAGCCTTCCCCACGACCTCGGCCAGGGTCTGTCTCAGCCTCTTAGGCCACATGGCGGCGTGTACTTTTGTAACCAAGTATGCCAAACTCCGCCTGCGCCCACTGCAGATATGGTTAGCTTCGGTTTACCGTCCACGCAGGGACAGCATGGACATCGTTGTCACACTCACAGAAAGCGTCCTACACCCTCCGATGGTGGCGAAATCCCGCCCTGGTGTGTGCGGGGTTACCGTTTCACCCCCAGACAGCCGTCCATTTCTTAACAACGGACGCATCCTCTCTGGGCTGGGGAGCTCCACATGGGGTCTCGTCGAACACAGGGCCTCTGGTCCTCTCGGGAGCTGTCGCTGCACATAAACATCAGGGAGCTGAGGCCGTCCGCGCCTCGCCTGCCAGGCTTTTTTCTTCCTCACCTGCGAGGCCGTTCTGTCTTAGTGCTCACGGACAACACCACCGCGATGCACTATATAAACAAGCAGGGGGGACGCGCTCTCTCCCTCTTTGTCAGGAGGCGATAACGCTGTGGGAAGTTTGTGTAACCCACGGCATCGATCTGGAAGCCTCTTTTCTTCCAGGAGTCCAGAACGTGTTGGCAGACCGGCTCAGCAGGTCCTTTCTAGCCCACGAGTGGTCTCTTCGTCCGGACATAGTCCATTCTCTTTTCCAGCGGTGGGGATTTCCCCGAATCGACCTCTTCGCGTCCCGCACCAACCGGAAGTGCACCCTGTTCTGCTCCTTCCGCGGTCTCGACCGCGGCTCTCTGTCGGACGCGTTCCTCCTACCTTGGTCGACCCACCTCCTCTATGCCTTCCCGCCGTTCCCTTGGTGCACAAAGTCCTCGTAAAGCTACGCAGGGACAAGGCCCGACTAATTCTCATCGCCCCAGCGTGGCCTCGCCAACACTGTACCCCACGCTGTTGGACCTGTCCATAGCCAGTCCGGTTCCCCTGCCGGTCCATCCGGACTTGATATCACAAGACCACGGCAGGCTTCTCCCCCCGACCTCCGTCCCTCCACCTGACTGCGTGGCTCTGGCTGGCTGAGCTCTGCAGAGCTGCGCTGTTCCACCCCAGTGCAGCAAGTGCTCTTGGAAGTAGGAAACCTGCAACCAGGGCACCTACCTGGCAAAATGGAAGAGGTTTTCCTGCTGGTGTCATCACGAGGACTGTCACCAGCTCAGGTTCCCATCCAAGTGCTACTACTGGAATATCTATGGCACCTTAAACAACCGGGAGGGGATCGGGCCGAGGATCTCGATCCGTGGACCGGCGCCATCCAGTGCTCAGGAGGATGGAGTTGGCCCGCTGGCTTTCCCATAGAGGGAAGCGCCGCCGCACCGGCCTGCGGGGGTGAGGCAGGAAGGCGTCAGTGAGCCTATCATGTCCCGCGCCCGTCGTGAAGGTTTTGGCGTGCGACGTAGCGCGACCCGGACGTGCCGGGGGAGCTATCAAGCACCGGGACTCGACGGCCCTTAGCGCGCCGGGTCGACGTACGGGAGAGCACCGTGCCGGGGCAGATAGTGGTGCTGCGGCACGGTTTTCCGGCTCGGACTGCAGTTCCGGTACCGCGCGACCGCAGGAGCCTTCGCGCTTCTTCGGCCTGAGGTGAAAGCGAGCGCCGCCGGGCTGGCTTGCTCGATCGGGAACCTTATGCGTGCATGGCCGCCCGTGCACTGTGGCGACCGCTCGGTCTCCCTGGTGGCCGGCGTGGTGTCGTGCCGGTGCGGTCGTGCCGGACACTGCCGGATCAGGCCGGCCTCCATAAGGAGTGGCTTTAAACGGAGTCCCGCTCCTGGTTTGTCCCGCGTTTGAAGGACTTGCAGATGCGGGCACTCTCCGTAGATGGGATTCCCCAGGCACTTGAAGCACGATTGGGGTCTCCCGTTGCACTCGGCCGACGACAGGCGAGCACTGCTTCGAAGCCGGGAACCAGGTGGCCTGGGTCCGGAGCGGTGGCGAGGAGGGTTACCTCAGCCCACTCAACTATATACAACTACCGTTTAACAACTTTACTCTAATAAACTATCAAAGCTACCAAACAAACACTAACTAATTTAAGAACTATTGTTCAGACGGGTGAACACGCTAGGGATGTTGGGAGGTCAGACTAAGCCGCACTCCACGTTCCACACGACCGACAGAGCCAGGGGCTCATACACGGCGGTAGAAGCTGTTGTTCTTCGAGATGTGTTGCTCATATTCATTCCACACCCGCCCTCCTTCCCCACTGTCGGAGTAGCCGGCAAGAAGGAACTGAGGAGCGGCCGGGTCGGCAGGGGCATATATACGGTGCCGCAAAGGCGCCACGCCAGGGGGCGCCGACCCGCCGGGTGTTGCTAGGGGAAAATTCTTCCGACGAACGTGCACGTGGCGCGCGCACACCTACTTGGAATGAATATGAGCAACACATCTTGAAGAACAACAGTTACAAAGGTGAGTAACCGTCTTTTTTCAGAATGGAGAGAGGTGAGTAGTGGTGTCCCTCAAAGATCTTTACTGGGACAAGTGCTGTTCAACATATTCATAAATGATCTGAAAAAAGGAGTAAACAGTGACATGGCAGAATGTGCAGATGATACAAAATTACTCAAGATAGTTAAGTGCAAAGCAGACTGAAGAGTTGCAAAGGGATCTCACAAAACTGAATTACTGGGGATCAAATGGCAGATGAAATTCAGTGTTGATAAATGCAAAGTAATGCACACTGAAAAACATAATCCCAATTATACATACAAAATGAGGGAGTCTGAATTAGCTGTTACCACTCAAGAAAGAGATCTTGGAGTCATTGTGGATAGTTCTGTGAAAACATCTGCTTAATGTGCAGAAGCAGTCAAAAAGCTAACAATGTTAGGAACCATTAGAGAAGGGATAGATAATAAGACAGAAAATATCATAATGCCACTAGATAAATACATGCTATGCCCGACTCTTGAATACTGCATGCAGTTCTGGTCACACCATCTCAAAAAAGATATATTAGAATGGAAAAAGGTACAGAGAAGAGCAACAGAAATGAATAAAGATATATAACATAAGAATGGCCATACTGGGTCAGACCAAAGATCCATTTAACCTAATATGCTGTCTTCTGATAGTGGCCGGTGCCAGATGCCCCAGAGGGAATGCACAGAACAAATCAAGTGATTCATTCCCTGTTGCTCGCTCCCAGCTTCTGGCAAACAGAGGCTAGGGACACCATCCCTGCTCATCCTAGCTAATAGCCATTGATAGAGTTATCATCCATGAACTTATCTAGTTCATTTTTGAACTCTGTTTTAGTCATGGCCTTTACAACATCCTCTGGCAAGGAGTTCCACAGTTTGATTGCATTGTATGAAAAAATACTTCCTTGTTTCGTTTTAACTTGCTGCCTATTTCTTTCATTTGGTGACCCCTAGTTCTTGTGTTATGAGAAGGAGTAAATAACACTTCCTTATTCACTTTGTCCACACCACTCATAATTTTATAGACCTCTATCATATCCCCCCCGCAATTTCACATTTGAATTCCTTCAGAACTCTTGGGTGAACACCATCTGGTCCTGGTGACTTATTACTGTTTAATTTATCAGTTAGTTCCAAAATCTCCTCTGTTAACAGCTCAGTCTGGGACAGTTCCTCAGGTTTGTCACCTAAAAAGAATGGCTTAGGTTTGGGAATTTCCCTCACTTCCTCAGCCGTGAAGACTGATGCAAAGAATTCATTTAGTTTCTCCGCAATGGCCTCATTGTCCTTGAATGCTCATTTAGCATCTCAATCATCCAGTGGCCCCACTGGTTATTTAGTAGGCTTCCTACTTCTGATGTACTTGCTTTTTATTATTATTATTATTATTATTATTTTTTTTTTGCTAATGCTTTTTGCGTTTTTGGCTAGCTGTTCTTCCAATTCTTTTTAGGCCTTCCTAATTATGTTTTTACACTTCATTTGCCAGAGTTTATGCTCCTTTCTATTTTCCTCACTAGGATCTGACTTCCACTTTTTAAAGGATGCCGTTTTGTCTCTCACTGCTTCTCTTACTTCGTTGGTTAGCCGTGGTAGCACTTTTCTGGTTCTTTTACTATGTTTTTTAATGTGGGGCATACATTTAAGTTGAGCCTCTATTATGATGTCTTTAAGAAGTTTCCATGCAGCTTTCAGAGATTTCACTTTTGTTACTGTACCTTTTAATTTCTGTTTAACTAACTTCCTCATTTTTGTGTATTTCCCCCTTTGTATTTCCCCCTGTTAGAACAACTTCTGTATGAGGAGAGATTAAAAACTCTGGGACTTTTCAGCATGGAAAAGAGATGACTAAGGGAGGGTATTATAGTGGTCTTTAAAATCATGAATGGTGTGGAAAAAGCGAATAAAGAAGTGTTTACTATTTCACATAACGCACCAACCAGGTGTGGCTATCCAATGAAATTAATAGACAGGAGGTTTAAAACAAGCAAAAGGAAGTAGTTCTTCACCCAGTGCACAGTCAACCTATGGAACTCATTGCCAGGGGATGCTGTGAAGTCCTAAGTATAACTTGGCTCAAAAAATAATTAGATAAGTGCATAGAGGATAAGTCCATCAGTGGCTATTAGCAAAGATGCAGGGATGCAACCCCATGCTCTGGATGTCCATAGACTCTGATTGCCAGAAGCTGGGAGAGGAGGAAAGGGGATGTTAATTCCTTCTGAAGCACCTGGCACTGGCTACTGTCAGAAGACAGGGTCCTTGGCCAGATGGACCATCGGTATGACCCAGTATGGCTGTTCTTCTTTTATGTTCTCACCTGCCTCTGCCCAAGACTCACCAGAGTCAGGAAGGCTGCAAGGAGCTCTGGGATGGACAGGGAACTTGCATCAATTTTCAATATGTTTTTTTTTTTTATAAATTTTATGTGCTCCTTTACCTATTTTAACACATGCAGAATTTGGCAGGCCAACTATATTCAGAGGCCATAAAGAAAATCAGTGTCCTAAACCTTTCTTTGATGGTTCTTCTATCACTTTTGTGCAAGAAGGCCCCCCCCCCCTTTGAAAATAGGCTGTGGGTTAATCCAGGTTCATCAGAATAGGAAATGAGGACTTGATTGTCTGATGATTGGTGTAATTGGGTGTCAAATTTTGCAGTTGGTCAGTCAGTTGAAATGTAAAATGGCTTAAAGGTAACCAAATACATCATTTAAATAATAACATGCTATTGTGCCAACAATACATTTTCCTTCAGCCCACTGTAGCCTGTGAGTGTATAACCGCCTACATCTACTCACGTGTTGTTGAGTGGACTATAGCATAACCCTAGTAACTGCCATATAAATATCTTGAACTCGTAGGGTTTTGTACTACCATCAACTCATTCAATGAAATAGGAAACGGATTAGCACTTGAAAATGTTGAGAGAGATGATTTCTCAAGTCTGAAAATCGTAGGTGCTGAAACAGAGGTGCTGATGCCCCTCCTTGGTTTGAAGTGGTTTTCATTATGTAAACTGTTCAGTTGAATTTCAATGGCTCTCAGTATCCCCATTATAATTGTTCAGCACCCCTGTGAATACTGGAAAGTGATGTTTCGTAAATAGAATTAAAAATATGTAACAACTCTTTAAATTATGTACAAAGAGGCAACTGCTTTATAAGTACGTTTGGCATACTTGAGTTACTTACGCATTTTTTCAAACCGAGCATCTCAAACACTGGCAAACACATCCTGTGATGCTATATTCCCTTTACCATTTTAGATAGTGAGGTAGAGAGAGGTTCAAGTTTGGTGTGCAAGGTCATACGTGATCATTCCTTCTTCGCCTATTTAACATGAATGAAACCTGCCAGTGAATCAGCACCAGGGATAGGACCAGAAGCCCTGACTTCTAGATCCTGTTCTACTGTACTAGAACATCTCCTTCTAGCATTTTTGTTTGGATAATAATAATTATTATCGGGTGTCGATGCTCATCCCAGTACTCAAACGATTAACTCGACCTTAATTGTATTTAATTGCAGTTTTAATCACACTGTTAACAATAGAATACCAATTGGAACTTAATTATATTTTGAATCACCCATCTCCAATCCCGTCAGCCCTCAGGTCAAGGGAAAGGGCTAGGTCTGGGTGAGATCTCTTGTGTTTTTCCCTACATCAAATTAATGTTTCCGTTACAACACGAAACCAAAGTGTAGACTGCTCACTTTTATGTTATTTAGCCATTACAAACTTAGTGCTACTGCAACACAATGATAAATAGTATTGTTCACTTCATCTCAATACAGCTCTGCTAAGTGTCAAGTGTTGATCCTGAAAAATGCGACTGTAAGAATGGAGGGTTTTTTGTTAGCATAAACTGCATTAAAAAATAAAAACAGTGTATCAAATTTAGATGGCTTACAAGTACCCACTCAGTCCTACTCTTTCGCCTAAAAAGTGTTTAATTTACGGGAAGATAATGCTAAGACCCTACTTCTTCATTTACAAGTGTACCAGAAAGCAAGAACAGGGTTCCACGATGGAAGTTTTGATCCAAGCATTGAGCAAGGTATTTTACGTGACAGATACACAGAAGACTAGCTGTTTCGTAGGTGCCCCGCTTCATTGCTTCAGCACTACTCCACCATTCCAGAGGAC
>NC_133772.1:76173631-76232817 GCF_003597395.2 Chelonoidis abingdonii
ACACTGGGGCAATAGCTTAGGCATGACTAGAATTATGCAATATGCAATACTTGTACGCACTTTGGTTTGTGGGGAGGTGTGGCAGCAGCGCGCATCTCCATTCAAGTACTGGAAAGACGCCCCAAGCTAAGCTTACTACAGAATCTACATAAGCATCACAGCTCAAGATGGAAAGATTGCAGATCTTAAATCCAAATAATAATAAAAATTAGGGGGGAGAGCATTGAATCAATCGGGCTCTCAAAGCGATTAAAAAAATAATCATGATTAATTGTACTGTTATAATAACAGAGATATATTTAAAAATATTTTTTGTGTTTTCTACATTTTCAAGATATATTGATTTTTAATTACAACACAAGAATACAAAGTGGTACCCGTGGCAACTCTTAAGTAAAAATATTTTCAATGTAAACACACACAATAGTATTTTTCAATTCACTAATACAAAGTACCTGTAGTGCAATTCTCTTATATGGAAGTATGAAAATTACAAATGTAGAATAATGCCAAACCATAACTGCATTCAAAGTAGAACAATTGCAAAACTTTATGAGCCTATTAAGTCTACTCAGTCCATTTTTGTTCAACAACAAGTTTTTTTCACATTTGAGGAGATAATGCTGTCGTCTCTTGTCACAATGTCACCTGAATGAGAACAGGAGTTTCGCACAGAACTGTTGCGCAGGCCGACGTCGCAAGATATTTACATGCCAGGTATTGCTAAAGATTCATATGTCCTTCATGCTTCATCTACCATTCCAGAGGACAATACGTCCATACTGAATGACAAGTTCTGCTTGACAACAATACCAAGAGCAGTGAGGACTGACCGCATGTTCATTTTCATATCTGAGTCAGATGCCACCAGCAGAAGGCTGATTCGCATTTTTTGGTGGCATGGGTTCTGTAAAAGTTCTCCTGCATCGGAGTTTTTGGCTCTTTAAGAACTTCTGAACAGCATGCTTTCACACTTCATCCCTCTCAAGATTTTGGAAGGCAACGTCCAGATTCTTAATACCTTGGGTCCAAGGTATGGTATGCTATCTTTGGAACAATCTCACACTGGTCACCGTTCTTTTACACTTTCTTGTCAATCTGCAGCTAACAGTGTTCTCAAAATGAACAACGTCTGAGTCATCATCCGAGAACTGCTATATACATGAATACTATAGCAAAATGAAAGCTAAAACACGAATCGAGACTACAATTCTCCCCCAAGGAGTTCCTTGTCACAAATTCAAGTAACTTTTTTTTTTTTTTTTTTTGTTTTTAAATCGGCATCACCAACATGGAAGAATGTCCTCTGGAAGATGGAGTGTGCTGAAGCAATGAAGGGGCACCTACGAACAGTAGT
Organism: Chelonoidis abingdonii; assembly: GCF_003597395.2. Taxonomy (NCBI): domain Eukaryota; kingdom Metazoa; phylum Chordata; order Testudines; family Testudinidae; genus Chelonoidis; species Chelonoidis abingdonii. The sequence goes on from NC_133772.1 coordinate 76,174,989, forward strand.
TTCAGTGTATCGTCACGTAAAATACCTTGCTAATGCTTGGCTTACAAAACTCCCATGTGGAATCCCTGTTCTTGCTTTCTGGTCACACTTGTAAATGAAGAAGTAGGGTTTAGCATTACTTCCCGTAATGTAAACAACTTTGTTAGGCGAACAAGAGTAGGCCTGAAGTGGACTTGTAGCCATCTAAATTTATACACTGTTTTATTTTTTAATGCAGTTTCATGCTAACAAAAAAACCCTCACATTCTGTAAGTCCATTTTTCAAGGATAACAAATTGCACTACAGAGGTACTTTGTATTGAGAATGAAGTGAAAAATACTATTTACTCATTTGTTTGCAGTAGCACTAAGTTTGTAATGCATAAATAACATAAAAGTGGAGCAGTCTACCACTTTGGTTTCTGTGTTGTTAACGGAAACATAATGATTTGAAAACAGTAGACACCAAACTCCTGACCGAGCTACATTAGATGTGTTCAAAATATAAGTTCCAATTGGTATTCGATTGTTTTAACAGTGTGATTAAAACTGCAATTAATCACAATTAAGGTCGAGTTAATCGTTTAGTAAACCTGGTGAGTGAATCGACAGCCCGATTAATAATTATATTATCCAAACAAAAATCTTAGAAGGAGATGTTCTAGTTACAGGTGAACAGGATCTAGAACGTCAGGCTTCTGGTTCCCTATCCCTGGTCTGATTCACTGGGCATGGTTTCATTCATGTTATAATAGCGCGAAGAAGAATGATCACTGTTATGACCTTGCACACAAACTTGAACCTCTCTCTTACCTCAACTATCTAAAATGTAAAGGGAATATAGCTCACAGGATGTGTTTGCCAAGTGTTTGAGATGCTCAGTTTGAAAAAATGTAAGTAACTCACAGTATGCAAACGTACTATAAAGCCAGTTGCCTCTTCTCGTACATAATTTAAGAGTTGTTACATATTTTAATTTCTATTTAGAAGACATCATCTTTCCAGTATTCACAGGGGTTGCTGATCAATCTTATAACTGGGGATTACGAGAGCCATTGAATTCAACTGTAACAGTACATAATGAAAACCACTTCAAACCACGGAAGTGCAGAGCATTCAGCACCTTAGTTTCCAGCACCTACGTTTCAGACTAGAAATCATCTCTCCTCTAACAGTTTCAAGTGCTACATCCAGTTTTCCTATTTCATTGGAATGAGTTTGAGGTAGCTACAACTCCTTACAGAAGTCACAGATGATTTATATGGCATACTAGGTTATGCTTAGTCATGCAACAACACTGAGTAGATGGTAGGTAATCACTTCACAGGTAAGGGGGAGAAAATGTTTGTGGCACACATAGCATGTTATATTTAATATGATGTATTTGTTACCTTATAATCCATTTTACATTTTCAACGACTGACCACTGCAAAATTTACACCCAATTAACCAATCATCAACAACAAGCCTCATTTCCTATTCTGATGAACCTGGATTAATCCCACAGCCTTTTTCAAAGGGGGGGCCTTCTTGCACAAGTGATAGAAACCATCAAAGAAATATCAGGACACTGAGTTTTCTTTAGCCTCTGAAATATTGGCCTGCCAATCTGCATGTGTAAAAAGTAAGACAACAAATTTATTAAAAAAAAAAAAAAAAAAAAAAAAGTTAATTGAATTTGTGACAGAACTCCTTGGGGGGAGAATTGTAGGTCTCCGATTCTGTTTTAGCTTCATTTTGCTATATATTTCATGTTATAGCAGTCTCGGATGATGACTCAGCACGTTGTTCATTTTAAGAACACTTTAGCTGCAGATTTGACAAAAATGTAAAGAAGGTACCAGTGTGAGATTTCCAAAGATAGCTACAGTACTTGACCCAAGGTTTAAGAATCTGACGTGCCTTCCAAAATCTGAGAGGGATGAAGTGTGAAGCATGCTTTCAGAAGTCTTAAAAGAGCAAAACTCCGATGCAGAAACTACAGAACCCAAGCCACCAAAAAAGAGAATCAGCCTTCTGCTGGTGGCATCTGACTCAGATTATGAAAATGAACATGCGTCAGTCCTCACTGCTTTGGATTGTTGTCAAGCAGAACCTGTCATCAGTATGGACGTATGTCCTCTGGAATGGTAGATGAAGCATGAAGGGACATATGAATCTTTAGCATACCTGGCATGTAAATATCTTGCGACGTCGGCTGCAACAGTTCTGTGCGAACTCCTGTTCTCACTTTCAGGTGACATTGTGAACAAGAAGACGACAGCATTATCTCCTCAAATGTGAAAGAAACTTGTTTGTCTGAACAAGAAATGGGACTGAGTAGACTTATAGGCTCTAAAGTTTTGCATTGTTCTACTTTTGAATGCAGTTATTTTTGTGCATTATTCTACATTTGTAAGTTCAACTTCCATAATAAAGAAATTGCACTACAGTACTTGTATTAGGTGAATTGAAAAATACTATTTTGTGTGTTTACAGTGAAAATATTTTTATTAAAGTGACCACTGTACACTTTGTATTCTGTGTTGTAATTAAAATCAATATATTTGAAAATGTAGAAAACATCAAAAATATTTAAATAGTATTCTGTTATTATTTAACAGTACAATTAATCATGATTATTTTTTTTAATCGCTTGAGAGCCCGATTGATCAATGCTCTCCCCCCTAACTTTTTATTATTAATTTGGATTTTAAGATCTGCAATCTTCCATCTTGAGCTGTGATCTTATTAGATTCTGTAAAGTAAGCTTAGCTTGGGCTCTTCCAGTACTTGAATGGAAGATGCGCGCTCTGCCCCACCTCCCCACAAACCAAAGTGCGTACAAGTAGTGGCAATGATAATTCAGTCATTGCTAAGCCTATGCCCCAGTGTTATATTAGATGACATGCTTTTAGATGACGCAGGAAAACAAGATCCCAGTTCCTTGCCTTTGAATCCATGTCATGAGCAATGTTCTAGGAATAGAATTCAATTGCAGCTACAGAAGAATGCACTAACAGCAAAAAAAAATCTTTTGAAGAGCTCATGAAATTTTAGTGGCATTTGAATTTAATTTCTTGGTAAGAGTGGTGGATTTTTGTTTTGAAACAAAATTGAGAAGAAATCCCCTGGCTGATAGGTTTTTAAATGGTTATCTAATTTTGAATGTAACCCCTTTTCAGTGCCCCTTTAAACACATCTCTCTGATCCTGCTCTTACAGTCTTGACCGCATGGGATCTGAATCGTATGTAAATAGGTTGTCTGTCAGCCCAGCTGTAGTGCCAGCAGACAAACATGACTGTACGTGTACGGTATTAATAAAAAATGGTTTAAAGCTTTGAAATATTATAGGAGAAAGTGATGTTTTTCACTCGCTCTGCATTTACTAAAATAAATATTGTGGTCTAAGTGTCTGCTGCTGGAATATTTGTGTAGGCAGAAATGTTTTTTTTTAAATTCTCTCCATCCTATCAAATACTTCCCTCCTCCCTTTTTGCTCGCATTTAAGTCTAAATTACTGTTTTTGAAGTTTAAGAAAATACATGCAGCATGTGATGGAAGTTTCCAACAAGTTTTCATCATGTTAGTTTTACTCCCCTCAAGCATCCCCCATGTTTGTTCCCAAGCCTATGACTTTTTGGAGGTGTTTACTTTGGATGGTCATCGCTGTGGCTATTACTTTGTGCTGCAATTTCATTTATTCATGGTATTACATAGTGCCATCAACCCAAAATGCTGCTCTACACTATATTTTTTTAATTATGCTGAGATTGGCTTATTTTAGACATTAGCGTCACCTCTGCTATTTTTTATTTGCTGGATACCTTGGACCAAAAAGGTGGATGGGGTAGAAAGGACAAAGTTAATACTTTACCCTTCTGTAGTGTTGTCTTTTAGTTTTTACACAACATATGTAATATGAAGGAACCACACAGGGAGGTACAAATAACCACGTTTCCTAAGTGTGTGGAACGTTCAAGACCTAGTTACAAATACACGCTACGGCTCTAGCAAGGTTCTGGTGGCCTCCGAAACATAGAAGACAGTCAGGGACCTTTAGTGGGCTCACAAACTATTTAAACGGTATTACCCCATTCATATACACAGGTGTGCTTCTTCTAAAAGATCTCAAAGTGTCTTACAAACATTAAACCTTACACCACCTTTGTGAGGTAGATGCATATGATTATAGATAAAAGGAAACAGAGGTGTAAGTGACTTACACATTATAGAATAAATCGGTAGCAGAGCTGAGAATAGAACATTAGAGTCCTAGCTCCTGATAAATGGTTCTAATTATTAAAGCTTGCTATCTTCTGATGTTAGGATGACTAGTAAAATGAAAAATGTTTTGGAGTTTTTATTGAATGTTACTAGGGGAAATAAATGTTCTCAGTGCTGAATCAGACATTGAATTTCAATGACTTTTTCCTTATAAAAGAACCTGAGATTAGCAATGGGTGAATGGAGGGAGTTCTCTTGCACTCTGTTTTAAGTCATGGTGATAATGTTTAGGATTAGAGACCCAGTGCTCTGCTCAAACCAGTTGGATCATCTACTAGCATGGAAAGCAACATACACAAGAGGTGTTTTAAAACATCTATCTTCCTTACTAATCTGAATATAGAAAGTAATCAATACAACTTTATTCCATATTTGCTTAGACACAACCTTGCTCTAACCTGTGCAGAAGTCTGTTGCTCTCAGAATTTGTATGAAAATACTAATAATTGCCATGAAAAAATATGAGACTTCTATTCATTAAATAATAGCAACTCTGTTTCTGTTTTTACAAATGGAAAGTGAAATCTAGAATTGCTTGCTGCCAGGGCTTTGACTGGAATCTAACTATGACAAAGGATTTCCTAAAACTGTTTCTTGTTAGAACAATGCAGCTTTCACATGTTTAACTGCTGATGACCTGAATGGCTGAGAGCCAGTAGCCTTTGTTTAGCACTGTAGTATGTAGTGCTGGATGAGTGTGAACACACAGTTTGATTGCTATTCAGGGATATAAAAAGTTCATATAGATGAATTTCTTCACCTACTCTCAGAGCCCCATGGATTCTTTCATTTCCCCCGTATTACTTTGTCCTCCATAGCTTTGAGACCCCAAGTCACTTGCTGCCTCCTTTCAGCTGATAACTGGTTGTGACTTAACTTTGGAGTCTGCAGATTGAGCTGTGGTGCTGACAAACTTAGTGTTGCAAGTCATTCGAGCATCCACTAGTGTTAATCACTGCCTCCCAATACAAGAAGGGGGAGAGACTGGAATCAGATGTAAACCACGTGTGTGGCAAAGGCAGAGCATGGGTCCCACAAAACCACCCAGATGAAAATTTTCTCAAGTGTTTGTGTATGTTTTGTTTTTATTTTTTACAGTCTCTCAAGAACCGCCTCAGGGTAGGAATCTGAAATAATCATATTTCCAGTAAATATCATTCTATTGCTTCTCCTTTCGTTTGGCCACTCACACATGCCAACCCCTCCTTCCAAAATATCTTTCCAAGAAAAACCTGCTCCTGAAGATTCTTCAGTGTGGTTTGGAAAGGGAGTTTTGTTTTCCCAGTAAAGTAGTCTTGTGTTTGGACGCCAGTGCTTATGAACTGTGCAAAGCTCTGGGAGTTTTTTGAGTATTGTATCAGCCATAAAGTTTGAGAGCCCTAGCTGGCAGTGAGAACATTCATATTCACCCACAGCAGCAAGCTCCACTTGTGTGAGTGTTGGAATGAAGTGGATATGTGTTTCCCTGTGGTACTAACAGCATTACAGTCTCTCTCCTCTTTAATTAGGTTCTGAACTTATTTTAGTGTTAATGGACTGACAGTGGGAAAAGGGTGAATGTCTGTTTAATTGCAAGTCATAAAAAGAAGCAGAGCTGGAACTCAACTCTGGGCGCTGATTCTGGACTTGTACAGAGTTGGGAATGTGTGCATTTATAATTTGAACATCCCTCCCCACTGCATTCATTGTCACTGCTGATGGCATCCAGTATTGATTTGAAGACTTCAAAAGGTGGAGAATCCACCACTTGTCTTGGTAGTTTGTTCCAGTGGTTAATAACCCTCACTGTTAGAAATAAAGTACTTTTTTTTTATTTGTCTGGCAGCAGTTTCCAGAAATTGGTTCTTTTTATGTATTTTTCCTTAGGTGAAGAGCTCTTTGGTGCCCAGTCTTTTCTGCCTACGAAGGGATCTGTACAGTGTAATCAAGTCATCTCTCTTTTTGATAAACTAAACACGTTGCGTTCTTTAAGTATGCCACTGTTAAGGCTTTTTTCCCAGCCTTCTAATCACTTTTGTGGCTGTTTTCTACAGCTGCTTCAGTTTTTCCACAGCCTTTTAAAAATGTGAATGCTGGAACTTCCAATGTTGGAAGGCTGGAAATTGAAGCTAGATAAATTCAGGTGGGAAGTGAGGCATCAATTTTTAACAATGAGAGTAATTTACCAAAGGTTGTAGTGGATTCTCCATCACTGAACATTTTGAAATCAAGGTTGGATTTTTTTTTTTTCCCTAAAAGCTCTGCTCTAGGAATTATTTTGGAGACATTCTGTGGCCTGTGCCATACAAGAGGTCAGACTAGATGATCACACTGATCCCTTCTGTCCTTGGAATCTATGAATGCCCTATATAGAGGTGAAGTCACCTCCCTGCTTTTACTCACTACTCTACTCTTTAGATATCCAGATATGTTTGGTTTTTTTTTCTTTTTGCCACTGCACTGCACTGGGAGTTGCTTGTTGACTGTGGGCCCTAAATCCTTTTCCGAGTCACTGCTTTTCCCAGAGTCCCCTGTTATGTAGCTATGGACTACATTCCTTGCTCTTGGATGCATAACTTTGTATTTGGCTGTATTAAAACACGTTATTTTGAATAGGCCTATCTTACCAAGAAATGTATGTCATTCTGTATGGCTGCCCTGTCCTCATCATTATTTACTGTTCTGCCAGTTTTTGTGCCATCTGCAGATGTTAGCAGCAGCGATTTTATATTTGCTTCGAGGTCACTGAAAATGTTGAATAACATCAAGACTACTACCAGTCCCTGCAGTATCCTGTTAGATGCATCCACATTCAATTATGATTCCCCATGGACCTTATGAGGTCTGTCAGTTAGCCAGATCTTAATCCATTTAACATGTGCCTCCTTACTTTTAATGCTCTTCTATCTTGTTACTTCCTTGCCAACTCCACTCTACCATTAATACCAATCTTCAATGTCCAATTGTCTGTTATCCTACAAATATCTGTATCATCATCTACGCTTTCTCCTATGCACCCTCCTTCATGAAGTCACTACCCTCTCCTCATTCCAGTTGTCCTAAAAAAAACCCCTGTGACTACAAGAGATCAGCCGACCAGTGCTGGCTGGGTTGTGGAGTAGGCAAGGTTAGCTATATATTTATTTCATTTTTAAAAGCTTTTAGATAATTTGATACTGTTATGAACCATCAATTGTGCAATAGCGACCATTGTTAACCTTTTGCATTAGAAAGATTGTTTTTAAACATTCAAATTTAGAAAATGAAGAGTTGATGCTTAATATTGAAATCTTAGTTCTATTACTTTGTGCTTGTTAATAGTATTTTTAACTACTCAAGCTGTCTCTGATAAACTAGAATACAATGTTTTGCAACAATAGATGCATATGTAGCATGTTGTAATATATTTTAACGGCAAATAAGTGTTAATACAGTTGTTTCAATTACCAAATTTAAGTACAGGAACCCAATCTGTAATATTCTCATGGCAAAGTTGACATGCTTTATTTGCACATGTATACTTTATTATGAGTTAAACTATTGTGTATAATTTGTCATAGTTAGTGGAATAGGGTGCCTTACTTTTCACCCCACTTTCAGTGGTGGAAATCTCAAAATCTATTTGTAGAATTCTTTTTTTAGCTTGGTTTAATCCTGATACCTTAGATTTTTCAGAAGAAACCCCCTCCCCAATTAATTTTCTCATCTGTGATCATTCAATCTGTAACCATTAATGGCAATGAACTTTTTAGTTATCTCTGTTTTTCTCTGATGCATTTAGTATTTAGCTCCGTTTGGAGCTGTAAAGAGTAAACTACCCTTCAAATTCTTTATGACCTGAACAGATTTTGAACAGGTGATTACTTTCTGCCTCCCTCAATTCTCCCTACAGTATCAATTGGATAAAATATTCTTATTTTTCCTGTCTTAAACTATCACATAGTATTGCTATGTCCTGTTAAACAGTTCCCACATACCATGCTAGTGGTGGCTACATTTCAGTGATAGGCCTAGTAACTCCTGTGTATATATGTTTGTAAAGATCTTAATTGCACTGTAGAAATATAACAGGTTATCTCTCTGGTTGCTATTTTTGCCTAGTTAAAAATAAGATACAGTAACTCCTTGCTTAACGTTGTAGTTTTGTTCCTGAAAAATGCGACTTTAAGCGAAACAATGTTAAGTGAATCCAATTTCCCCATAAAAATTAATGTAAATGGGGACATTAGGTTCCAGGGAAATTTTTTTCACCAGACAAAACACACACACACACACACAGAGTATAAGTTTTAAACAAACAATTTAATACTGTACACAGCAATGATGATTGTGAAGCTTGGTTGAGGTGGTGAAGACAGAGGGTGGGATATTTCCCAGGAAATGCCTTTCTGCTAAATGATGAACTAGCTTTTGGCTGAGCCTTCAAGGGTTAACCCATGGTTGTTAATGTAGCCTCACATTCTACAAGGCAGCACAAATGGAGGGAGGGGAGACAGCATGGCAGACAGACACACACCGGTTGTCTGTGAGAGGGAGATGCGCATTGCCTGTTTAAGTATGCTGACCCCACTCTGAGTAAACTGCCTTGTTAAGTAGATCCTCAAGTTGAGACAGCATCTGCTCCCAGGAAGCTCCCTCCATCCTGAGCCCTGTCCTGTTATTCCCCCCACCATGAAGATGGGGTAAATGGGGTGCAGGAGCAGGGGGTAAAGGGCACACCCTGATATTAGTGTCCCTCCCTCCCTCCGCGGACACGCAGAGCAAGCAGGAGGCTTCCGGGAGCAGCTCCAAAGCAGAGGTCAGGAGCAGCACATGGCAGTGGGGGGAGGGACAGCTGAACTGCTAGGCAATTGATAGCCTGCTGAGCAGCTGCCACAGAGAACTTTGTGGAGCGGGGAGCTGATGGGGGGGGCTGCCGGTCCACCCTGGTTCCAAGCCCCCACTAGCTAGCTCCAACAGGCTGCTCTTTCTGCAAGCAATGGACAAAGCAGGCAGCTGCCAAACGACAAGGGAGCATTGCACAACTTTTAACGAGCATGTTCCCTTATTGATCAGCAACAAAACGTTAACCAGGATGACTTTAAGTGAGGAGTTACAGTATAAATCAAACACCCACAACCTTTTGTGAGGGGTTAGAATGCTGAGGGAAAAATCAAGGTGATGATGGGATGCAGTCTTAATAAGAATCCAAATCTAATGGTGACTTCTTCCTCTTTTAATGTTTCTCCTCAGACTCTCTATGGCCAAAGATTCGGGTTCCACTGAAGGTTGTGAAGACCACAGAAAACAAGCTTAGTAACCGCTTCTTCCCCTATGATGAGATTGAAACGGAGGCAGTCTTGGCCATTGATGATGATATCATCATGTTGACCTCTGATGAACTGCAGTTTGGTTATGAAGTAAGAGGATTAGTTTTTTCCTCTTTCTGTTATGCTATTTGCCTAGCACTGTGTGTATATATAAGTATTGCATAGGGAAGAGGGCCAGATGATCAGCTGGTATAAGTCGTCATAGCTCCATTGACTTCAGTAAATCGGTGCCAATTTACACTGAGGATCTGGCCTAAAAAAGATTGAGGGCTTATGACTTTTTGAAATGCCCTTTAGCTATGGGAAAATTCTTAGCCAAGAGTAAATACCTTGTAAATGGCCTGTCAGTGCCATGAGTCTCCAGAAGATTCTATATGCTTTAGACAAAAGAAATCTCTGCTAAGTGGGAATGGAGTCTGTGGCTCTTCAATTTCAGTAGCTTCTATTGGCATGACAAGTCATAGAGGTTTTGCCAAAGTTAATACCTCAGGTCTGTTTCTATGGGAGAGCTTCACAGTAAATAAGGTTCACGTGTCCATTCTGTATTATTGCTCATCTTGGATTTGGTGGGTCAAGCTGTGACAATTTATTCTGTGACCAATAGAAATAAATATTGTTGCATTGCTCTAGAATATTTTTAGCAGCTAAGCACCTTCAAATAAATGAACGATTCTCAGTAAGCGTAACACCTGAGCTGTTCTAATGAGTGGGAATCAAATGTGACTGAAAGTTTTCTGCTTACTGGTCTCTTAGATCACTAGCCAGCGGTTGCTCCACTGGATACTACTTTATCTACACCTCCTTTCTGTATGAAGTAGTGGACAAGCAAGGTCCAGAGGTTAAGTATTAAGAATAGGAAAGGCTTTAGCACGAGGTGTGGCACAACAAAAAGGGAGATTGATATGGGCTGTCAAATGGGAAATGCACAAGATACATGGTGGAGTCACTGAGAATGCAGTGGCTGCTCTTACAGTGATGGTATCAACAAATAGAAAAATAGTCCAAATCAATTAGCCATGGCATTAGAAAGAAGGTGAAATTTTTTAATCTGTACCTGACTCATCTGTCAAAATGACCATACTTTTAAAGGGAAGTAGTCATTTCACTTGCTTCTGAAATTTAGGTTTTAAAGGAAGGTGGGTTGTTGTTGTTGTTGTTTTAAATGTGTGTATGTATTATTTATACTTTGCTGGAGAATGGGGAGTCCAGACAAAATGACACTGGGCTTAATGCGTGAGAGCTAGACTGTGACATGGATGAGTTAATTTCATTGCCCAGAGTGAAATAACAAAATCAAACAGCATAAAATACTGGAAAGCAAAATAAATCTTGCAATCTGTTCGCTGTTACTAATCTAACCTGCTACCATAGGGTTTTGTCAAGATGTATAACTTTAGTATCCCTGTAATGGGAATCTTCCTCAAGTGAGAGAAACTTTTAGCCATTACCAGTTTTTGGATTCAAGAAGTTATTTGTGGAAACTTAGATATGTTGACTTAAACAATAACAATTTTTTTTAAAGTAGTGGAGACAGAGTTCCATATATCTTCACAGGGAAATATGTCCCTTGAGAGTGTAACAGTTACACATAAGTATCTGAGACATGAAAGGAGAACTAAAAGAAGACTATTGTGGGAAGGGTTCTTCATGGCCATGTTGGTCTTTTCTATACTACGTTTTCCCCTTGATGTTCCCCCCCTTGCTAATGACAGTTCATCTCCCTCATAGGGAAGTCTACTGCCCTGAGCATTTTAAACACTGTGCTGCATAGAACCGTTCTGAAAAGGTTTAGATAGCAACGTGGCGATATCATTGGCAGCCATCAGAGCCCTGTCTATATTAGTGCTTCTACTCTTGCTACCAGCTGTGGGGCTGAACTGGTGATAGTAATGGTGGAAAGTTTTAGAGGAGAAAAATGTCATGTTAACAGAGCTTCTGATTGGGATGCAGTGTAAACACTGCCTCCGTTACCAGTTTAATTCTCATGTCACCATAAGTCTGGCTCAAACTGAAACAAAAATAAATTCAAGAAAATCTAAAAAGTTTCCTAAGTAGTTCCAAAATGAACCTTCACTACTGGTGTTGCAAAGCTCTGAGGGCTTCTGTTTAAAGACTCTAACTGAAGGTCACTACCGCAGGTGATCTTAAGTTATATTTCAGCAAGAAATCATGAGAATCAAAAATTAGGAGTGTGCATATCCACAGAAGTAATACTTTACACTTATATAACACAGCACTTCACAGGTGTTAAGTCTCTTATGCCCCCGTGCTAGGAGATTATTATCCTCATGGGGAAAATTGTGGCAAAAAGTAATGTAAGTGACTTCCTCAAGTTTACAGTTACTAAGTATCAGGAATTTAAATCAGGTGCTCATGACTCGCCATCAGCTCTAACCATTAGACAATGTTATCCAGGCCAGGGCTTGTCTGCATGGAGACTTAGTGAATGGCAAGCCAGTATGTAACTGTATAGCACACAAGGCTGTTGTGTGCTGAGTTGCCATGTTTGAAACAGCAGTATGGCAAAGCATACTAGGAAACTTCTAGCACACACTAGGTGACTTAGTGTTCGGCAGGCTAGAATACTGTAGATTTACACCCTGGCTTGCTGCACAGTAATTCTGCATGTAGAGAAACCTTATTTGCCTGCTATGGGCCAGATGCTTGGATTGCAGGACTGCCTGAGTAACAGCTTGCATGGGTGAATTTAGCTGTGTGGATACAGCATTATTTTGCAGTCCTCCAATTCAACTGTAAAACCATTCTAGTTTAATACACTGCCATGTAGATAAAATAGTAAAATACCTTATCAAACTGAAGGAAACCCAAGGCTAGTTTGAATCAATATATTTTTAGATTACTAGTTTTTTTTGTTTTTATGTTTTTTAAATACTGAATCATACAAAAGTATGGAAACTTATTTTACTATTACAATTTTCCCTCTTAAGGCCATGGGTAATACAGCTCCTGCTCTCCAGTCCAGAAATCAGGGACTGCAGATTGATCTTCTCTGGCCCTGAGTGTCTTTGACTTGCTTGACAGGCCTGAACTGGCTACCAGATGTTTAAATTGTCCTCAGCCTGTGATAATTTATTTATCTGTTTATGTATTTTACCAGGAAAGTATCTCTTGAGTTCTTGACTCATTTGCAGGGGAATCCAGAGGGAATAGTAGCAGCATATAATGTTACAAGAAAGTTTTCTTTTAGAAGTATGTCTGCTTCTGCTTCAGGCTCAAGAAGCATTTGGAAACATGACATTTAGTTACTTTCTTCGCTTCTCCCCTCATCCTTGAGAATCTGTTTTAAACATGTGGAAAAACCCCTCTGTCACACAGACTTATGTGGATGTATGGAGTAGGATCTTTTAAAAGAAAAAAAAAAACTCAAAACAAAACCCCCAAAACTTTGATCTCCTTACAGTTTCAACCATAAAAAATTATAGTAACACTCAGTGTCAGACATTTTTTACTTGTTAAAAGTGAACTTTTACAGTTCAGTGATTTATTACATAATGTAAAAACTATAGGAGCAAGCTGCTCCTGTCTGCTGCTGTTATAAGGAGGTGTAGGAATACCTAAAACATTGTAAATTGAAATAGGATCTATGCAGAAACGTGTGTGACAAAATTTCACCAAAGTAGAGGCACTGACAAACTAAAGTGCTAAACAGAACGAGACATCTTTTCTAAGCATTCATTAGCCTCTGCTATTTTCATTTCAAGGCAGATTATTAAAAAAGTCAAGAAACTAAATATATTCAGATTATCATCATTTAAAAAAAAATTGAAGGAAATCCATTGGCTTTTACTTTTGAGCAAGGGACGTGGAGCCTGCTCTTTAGGATACAATTGGGTTGTTGTGTGGTCTCAAGGCAAATTGCTTCACCTTTTTGTGCCTCAGTTTGTCCATCTGTAAAAAAAAAAAAAAAAAGGATAATAGTTTCCAAACATGGATTTGGGGAGGACTTATTAATAAATATATAGCACTTTACAACTTCAAAGTACTGTATAACCGCTGAATACTAAAATAAGAAAAAAATAATGTAAAATGGAATTACTTTATTCCCTCCAAGCTATTTTTACTCTGAAGTTTTTCAGATTTTATTTTCTCTGTATGCACCTCGGAAAAAGAGTTGGCCACAGTTGGTTGAAATTGTAAACATATTGCCTGCTTCTGTTAGATGGTCTTCTTGCCTTGCCCCAAGGTTCATTTTGAAGGTTTCAATTTTTCTGCCATACTTCAAAAGTAAAAATCATGGCCTGATCATTGATGAATTTATTATACCCATTACATCTATATTAATCAAAAAGTGATCTTAATTAAAGTTTTGGATAGCCCCATTAAAAGGGTGGTTCTTAATACAATCTTTCTCCCCTTCAAAACAGGAATCATATAACCATTTGCTTTCTAAGAGAGATCCATATGTTATGTTAGTTTGGAACCTACATACCACCTCGTGGGACTTCTCTAAACTAACTCTGCTGGATCCATACCCTTCAAAAAGATTTTGTTGCAATTAAATTTTTTTTTGAAAATTGGAATCATGGAAAGCATCCATTGTCTTTGTCTGGGATTCTTATTTATGTTGTTTAACAGCAACGCTAGCGAGAAAAGCCTGCCCATGGAGTGAGAGCGAGAAAGATACAGAGCCCTGATTTATTGCATTGTCCTTAATCCACATAGGATAGCAACAGCATTTCACTTTTATACGACTGCACTTTATCTTGCCTTCTTCTGGAACTACTTTATTCTTTCTGCTACTGGTTCTAAAATAGATCAGAAAACTCTTAATTTGGTGCATCCATTGCTGATATCTTTCTTACAATAGCAGCTTTCATCCATTGTGCCCTGCAAGAAGAAATCAATCAAGTCACCTCTGGAATGGACTGTGGCAGCTGTTTTCTTACTGCCCACAACACTACACAATAGTTTGGGCCAAGAAGTAAAGCACGCTGTATCTAAGTGAAACTACAGAGGGCACTTGAGCTAGACTTAACATAAGCACTCATTTTAGAATTAGGCTTGGACACTTGGATTTATATCCTGTTCTTGAGAAAAACACGCTAAGATTTTTAAGAAGCCCAGATTGTCAGAACTTCTGTTTGAAATCTCATCTGCAAACTATTCTGATGCCAAAGAAAGATAGGAAGAATAGTAAGAGGCCAATATGGCTCCATCGGGGCTCTTTATTCACCTGAAAATCAAACAGGAATCTTACAAAAAATGGAAACATGGACAGATTGCTAAGGAGGAGTACAAAAGAATAGCACAAGCATCTAGTGGACAAAATCAGAAAGACTAAAGCACAATATGAGTTACAACTAGCAAGGGACATAAAAGGCAATAAGAAGAGGTTCTGTAAATTCATTAGGAGCAAGAGAAAGATGAAGGATAGTGCAAGTCTTCTACTTTGCAGAGAAGGGCTAATAGTGCATAATGTCAAGAAAGCTGAGGTGCTTAATGCCTCTTTTGCTTCAGTCATCCCTAAAAAGGTTAACAGTGACCAGAGACTTAATACAGTTAATATTAACAAGGGGGGAGGAACAGATTAAAGGCTATTTAGATAAGTTAATGTATTTGAGTCACCCGGGCCTGACGAATTTCATCCTACGGTACTTAAGGAACTAGCTGAAGCAATCTCTGAACTATTAGCAATGATCTTTGAGAACTCAGGTCCCAGAAGATTGAAGAAGGGCAGATTTGGTAGCTGTCTTCAAAAAGGGGGAACCAAGAGGACACAGGGAATTATAGACCAGTCAGACAAACTTCAATACGTGGGAAAAATACTGGAGCAAATTATTAAACAATCAATTTGTAAGCACCTAAAGAATAATAGAGTATAAGGAATAGCCAACATGAATTTGTCAAGAACAAATAATGCCACACCTCCTCCTCTGACAAGGTTACTGACCTAGTGCAGTGGGGGAAACTGTAGATCTGATGCATCTTGATTTTGTAAGGCTTTTAATACAGTCCTACCTAACATTCTCATAAGCAAACCATGGAAATGTAGTCTAGATTAATTTATTAGGGTGGGAGCACAATTGGATGAAGGACTATGCTCAGAGTAGTTAATGTTAATGGTTTGAAGTCAGACTGGAGGCTGTATCTCTTGTGTCCCATTGGGGTCAGTCCTGGGTCCAGTGCTATTCACTATTCTCATTAATGACTTGGATAAAGGAATAGAGAGTATTCTTATAACATTTGTGAATGACAGCAATCTGGGAGTCGTTGCAAACACTTTGAAGAACAGGAGTTGAATTCCAAAATGACCTTGACAAATTGGAGACTCGGTAAAGACAAGTGAAAAGTACCATGCTTAGGAAGAAAAAAATCAAATGCACAACTGCAAAATGGGAAATAACTGTTAGGCAGTATTACTGCTGAAAAGGAGCTGGGGGTAACAGTGGATCACGAATATGAGTCAACAATGTGACACAGTTGCAAAAAAAGCTAATATTCTAGGGTGTTTTAAAAGGAATTTCATGTGTAAGATATAATTGTCCCACTCTGCTCAGCATTGGCAAGGCCTCAGCTGGCATACTTTGTCCAATTCCAGATGCCACTTTTAAGGAAAAAGTAGACAAATTGGAGTGAGTCCAGAGGAGAGCAACAAAAACGATAAAAAGGTTTAAAAAACTTGACCTATGAGGAATGGTTGTTAAAAAATCTGGGCATGTTTAGCCTTGAGAAAAGGAGACTGAGCCCCCGGGGACCCAATAACATTTCAAATATGTTAAGGGCTGTTATGAAGAGGGCAGTGATCAGTTCATGTCCACTGATGGTAGGACAAAAAGTAACTGGTTTAATCTGCAGCGAGGAAGATTTAGGTTTACTGGAAAAATCTTTCTGATTATAAGGATAGTTAAGTAGTGTACTAGCCTTCCAAAGCAGGTTGTAGAATCCTCTCATTGAAGGTTTTTAAGAACAGGTTGAGTAAATTCCTGTCAGGGATAGTCTAGACCAGCGGTTCTCAAACTTCATTGTGCTACAACCTCCTTTTGACAACTAAAAAAAAAATACTACATGACCCCAGGAGGGGGACCGAAGCCTAAACCCACCCGAGCCCTGCCACACCGGGCCGGGCTTGGGGGACAAAGCCAGAGCCCCACCGCCCCATGCTCAGGGGACGAAGCCGAAGCCCAAGGTCTACAGCCCCAGGTGATGGGACTCGGGCTTGGCTTCGGCCCCGGGTCGCAGCAAGTCTAATGCCAGCCCTGGTGACCCCATTAAAATGGAGTTGCAACCCAATTTGGGGTCCCGACCCACAGTTTGAAAACCTTTGGTCTAAGTATATTTGGTCCTACTGTAGCTCAGTGGGCTGGATGATCTGTCAAGGACCCTGCCAACCCTACATTTCTATGATTTTATGAAAGATGGCATGTCTAAAAGCATTCATACTCTGTCATGCTGAAACATTGGAACAGTGCTGACTAGTGAGATGAGTTCTCCCTACTGAATTGTCAACACTTAAGGATTTCTTCAATATCTCCCATCCAAGCCTGACCTTCCTTATCTTTAGAGAAATGTCAAGATCACAAGCCAAAGTGCCAAGGATTCCTAGCAGATTGATACATGGCAGCTAACTCTCAGATCAAAAAAGGATGGTAATACAAAATTAATACTAAGTATAAGGTTAAGTACAAGCTGTTGTGAAATCTCCCATAGAAACAGAAGTTGGATGTATTAACTTGGCTGTGGAACTACTTGGATTGATTTGGGCTATGAATTGAAGGCAGCTATCTGGAGTCCTTTCAAGGACAGCCTCGAATGAACTACTGATGAACATTAGGAAAAAAACATTTCCATTGAGTTCACCAGCAGTAGTTTTAAAAGCAATCTTTGTTTAAAACAACTGGGTTATATATTTTAGCTGCTGCAAGCTGTCAGTTTCCAGAGGCCAGAAGGCTAGTGGTGTGTCCTGCATTGGTGCTTTTAGGAGACTGTAAGCCACAATCCATAAAAACCTAGTTTTTACTTTGTCAAGTGGGACTTCAGCAAATCTTTCTCTGAAGGAGCAGCAAAGCTAAAAGGAATATGAAGCAGCCTTTCCTGTGCTACAAGGGCACTGCAGTCCCTTGGGAAGCAGTAGTTGAGTTTAATCCTTCCTTTAGCTGCCTTCAATATGCATGTCATTCTTTGTACAGAAGTTCTTAGCTCTGTGTGTGTTACAAATCTGCTGTGTTCTCTCAAATCCTTTGCTGAGCCTCAATAGCTTAGGCTGTGGTGCAGTTCAACAATTGGGGAACTGGTATTTTAATAATAGGGGTTTTTAAATTTAAATTGTAATAATTAAAAATATAAGTCCTAGGAAAGGTGCAATATGACTCTGTAGAGAAAGTGTGAGCTATATACTTGTTCTGCTGTGTGTTAATATTTTGAAGCTATGTTATGAAGAAGCAGTGCAGTGTAATTTAAGCCTTTGTTGGGTTCTTTGACAGTCACATAGTTCCTTATCAGCTGATGACACCCAGTTATGACAAATCTTGAGTGCCTCTTCTCTCTTGAGAGCTATAAAGGTCCCAAAGCCATTTTTTTGCCTGGAGTAGCCTTCTAATAGAGAGATCTCTTACATAATTACTTAGATACTACTGAGATCATGTCCTGTAATTACTAGGAAAGGTGGTCTTATGGTTAAGGTACTGGACAGAGTCAGAAGATCTGATTTTCGTTCCTGGTTTTTGTGTGATTTTTGGCAAGTTTTCTTATCTGTAAAATAGGGATAATAATCTTCCTCCTAGGGGGAATTTCAAAACTACAATCATTGACATTTGTAAAATGTGTGGAGATCTTTGAGTGGAAAGGGATATAGAAATGTAAAATAGTAGTAATGTACCTACAGTAGGAGCCTATAAGAGACCGATCAAGAACTAGTACTGGCTGTTTTATCTTACTTACATTTCCCAAATACTTTAGTAGAGTTTTTACAGTCCAAGTCATGTAGTTAAAAGGCACTGACATGTACGAGGTGCCCTGACTAAGGGAATTGCAGATAAATTGCACAATGTGGCTTTCAGTGAAATAGAACTCTTGATAACCCTTTTGCTGTGAATCCAGCTTTATGGGTGAATGAAGATGGAATGCCTATGGAATGAAGATGAAGCAGTTAAAGGGAATTCCTTGTTGACATGTAGAAAGAGTTAAACCTGGACACAAATGGTTTAGTTTGCATGTGCAACCCACCAATCTGAATCAGAAATGTTTGTGGCCCTACACTATATTTTAAGATTTAATAGTTAGGCACCATATCCAAGTGGGTCTGACACTCACTGGGGATAAAAAAATTGCGGTAAGGTTAAAATTAGTAGCACAAAATAAACGTTCCCTTTATTACTGGCAAATACAAAATCCCATAAATTTCGCTAGTATTTGCTCCTAGTAAATAATTTGAACACTGTATCCGTTTTCCCCTCCTGGGAAATTGTCCGTTGTTTAATGTGGCCAGCATCATGTAGAACGGGGGCTGCATTAATGATGCCCTGTCCCTGTTCTTGCCCACTTGTGTTTGATCCTGTAGTCAGCTGCAGAGTAATGTATGAAGTGACAAGGATGGTATCTTGATTGTATCCAGCTGGCTGGAACAAGTCAAGGGCAAAGATGCCTGTCATGTAGCAATAGCTTCACCAAAGCACCCATTAAAGAATATAAAGAAATATAACATGTAGCTTTTGAACATGTCCCTGTTAAAGGAAAGGGGGGTATTAGACCCAAAGTCACTCCTGAAAGCAGATTAGGTTGTAGCCATAACCACCATGTGTGAAGTTTCATTTTAACCATGCTTGGCTCTTAAACAGTGTTAACTCTTTTTTTGCGCAGAACAGTTGTGTTCCCTTTAACAGGAAAATTGGTGCTGTTTTTCTGTCTTCTTGCATTAATTAAAGAGCCACATCCACACTTGGAAATGTCAGGTTCTTTTAAAACAAACTCAGAATAAAACAGTTCCTTACGTGTATTTCCTTCCCAGACATTCATTATTTCAGAATTCCTTGTTTCTCAATAGAAGCTTCTTCCAGCACTGTGAATTTTAATGTCACAAATGCTCACATTAGAGTCATAGAATGAACTGAGTAGCAGCAGTTTGAAAGATGAAGCTGTTAGGATCATTTAAGGAAGCACATGGGAGCTTGGAAGAAATGGGAGGAAATGAAGGGGCAGAAATAGGTTGAGTCAGGGGAAGCTTCCTAATGGAGAAATTTGTTAGTTTGTGTTATAATTTTCTAAGGGAAATGATAGAAGCCTCTTGGGCCATTTAAACTAAACCAGAGAAAGCAGTAGAAAATAAAGAACAATCCTTCAATGGCCCGAGAGAAAGAACCCTAATAGATTGGAATGCAATAGGTTTTTCCCCATTCCTAGCTTCTGAATTTAACACCTAACTCAGAGAATTTGCAGTGATGGAAATGTGTGTAAAAAATGTAAATTAAATAGCTACACTCTTGTTCAGAGCTATAAAAACTCATCAAAAGATTTTTGTTTACTAAGCAAGACGAACTGTACAAAGCGTGGGGACTGAACAGCTATTACACAACACATGTCCATAAATGTACAATGCATTCTTCCAAGATCTAAATGCTAGGCTGCCTCACTTGCTTGAATATTTTTCCCTGCGGGAATTGATGGAATGGTCCAGGGAACACCTATAACTTCTCTAAGTAGCTTCCCTGAATCATCTCAAGTGAGTTAGCTCACTGTTTGTGCCACTGCTGGCTTTAACACCTCTGTTACTCTCTGCAGGTTTGGCGGGAGTTTCCCGACAGGCTGGTTGGGTATCCAGGTCGCCTGCATCTGTGGGACCATGAGATGAACAAATGGAAGTATGAATCAGAGTGGACCAATGAAGTCTCCATGGTGCTTACTGGAGCAGCTTTTTATCACAAGGTAGCACTGATTTCCAAGATAGTTAGGAAGCTTGTGGACTACGCAGTGTCCTATAAGTTTTAGTGTGCTGCCTTTTTGGTCATTTACTATAGATGGCATTGCAAAACTTTTAAAAGCAGTATAATATTGATGGCACAGGAGGGTACTGTGTGAATGATGTGGGTGTGGGTGGGGGAGTTAAATAGGGGAAAAAAATGAAAAATCAATGTATTTTTTATATTTTGATAGCACCCAGATTGAGCTAGGTACTGTACAAATATAGAGCAAGATGTGCTCCCTGCCCTGAAGAGCTTGCAATTTAATATACAACTTTTGGGAAACTCTTGACTTATACATGAACTTTCAAATGTCTTTCTCCAACCCTTGCAATCGTACTCTAATTATGGCAATGCGATTGTGTTTGTAAATAAAGGACCATATTTTCAAAGAGATGCTCCTCTACTTGGCCATCTAAATAAAATGGCCAGATTTTTAGAAGGGCTCAGCAGCTTCCACTCAGAATAAACTGGGCCTATTTGAAAATTGGGCTCTAATGTTTACCCCCTTTTCCTCTTTGTTGTCTTTTGTCAGTGATGTCCTCTATACACATTTTTGTAGAGGCACAAAATATTACCTGATGCATTCTTAGAAAATGAGAAGGTGCAGGCAATCTAAGAGTGAGCAAGGTACATGGAGGTGCAGAAGACACTTCAACAATCACCATATTAAATATTTAAAAGGATGGGGGTGTGTTTTTGGTCCATATCTGTAGCTCTGTTGTTTGGGGTTCATTTTGTGAGGCTATGGTTACAGTTTCTAGAGCAATCCAAAAGCAAGTTGCAGACCTTCCTAAAACTGTATTCTCCTGCTCTGGCTATAGAAACAACTATTCTGTCTAGAACTATTTTGGTGAACTTATAGAAAAACACAATTAAATAGTAAACGTTTGTGGGATGTGTTGTTGCACAGTGAATATAGGATTGCAATTAAAGTTTTAAAAGAAGAAAAGCAAATGCAGAAATATTTCCTTTTTCTACACATGGTGTGGTAAAGAAAGCATAGTTGTTAGGCACACAAAGATGGCTCCTTATTTGTGCATAGCAGGCTAAAGCTGTGACTGGCTAAAAGGAAGCAGCAACTCTTTTACTTTTAAATGTCACAAATGCAGCTCCAACAACTAGACTGTGAGGAGCAGAGTTTGCTCACATTCCATTCCTTAGTTGTCTACTGTTCCCAATAACTAGAATATTTTGCAGGCAGGCAGTCACTGTAATTGTATTTAAAGTTGCATTCTCCTTTCTTCCCTCTCTTTCACCTTTCTATCCTGCAGTATTTTAACTACCTTTACACCTACAAAATGCCTGGAGACATCAAGAACTGGGTGGACGCCCACATGAATTGTGAAGATATCGCCATGAATTTTCTAGTGGCAAATGTTACTGGCAAAGCGGTTATTAAGGTCTGATTTTCAGCAACTTTTATCTGATGTATCTCTCTAATGCAAAAATGTCACAAATTAATATGTGAGTTTAGTTTAGTGGGTTTTGAATATCCTCCTTTATCTGCTTTCTTCCTCTCATTTACCTCTGAAATGGTTCTGTTTCCCTTCCACAGTAGGAATAGCTTCGTTCATTGAGACTAGCATGCCAATTGGGAACACAGGATTGACTATTGATCATTGTGGCTGCCTACACAGAGTGGATAGGTTAAATCATAAAAAAAAATATTTTTTGAGACTACCAGGGAGAAAAACTCCTGGCCCTATGTATCGTGACTGGCAACAGCTGATTTATAGGAATGTTAATTGCAAGAATGTTAATTGCAAGATCAGTTTTAAATGAACTTTTTATCCCTGAATTAATTTCCTGACATATTTCGACATGTTTTCAGGTCTGGACATTCATTCTGTACATTCATTTCAAAGTGTGTCAAGTTGGAATGAGATTTAGAGGCTGTCAGGCATTACTTCAATTAGCAAGGTCCGCTTTCGCGCCTGTCTATCATCATTTACCAGGACTGGTGGCTGTGTTTCCTAGAAAAGTCTTTAGAAGATAAAGTGTGTTTTTTGTTTTTTTTTTCTGAAAAAGTTTGTGAGCTGTACAAGGGCACTGTAGAGTAATTTGGCACCTCAGTGCAATTCGGAGAGTCTTGCAGAGTTTGCCAGTCAGCTATTAACTCAAGTGAGCAAAAGAGCGTCTGTTGGATTAAGGTTACGGTGAAGTATGGGAAGCTATATTTCATCACTGTTATGGCTGCAAGAACAAATGGTGTTTATACAGGGACCTTGGCAGTGAGAAAACAGTCATTAAACAGGAATTAAGGAGCTTGTCATCGCCACTTCTTTTTAGTTACAGAAGGCAAAATCCCTCCAAACCATTTTTATTAGGCCCCTGTGAATTTTGCAGTTAGCCAGGCCAGATGGAGCTGAATGGGGGAATGGCATGGGGTTTTTTTTTTTGGTTTTCCGGAGTGCTCGACTTACACTGCAGGCATGTTCAGAGGCATTGCTATTAATTCCCTTGGTTGGAAAGTATATCCCTTCTGTCGATGACGTCTGTCGTGCCTTTGTGCAGGTGACCCCACGAAAGAAGTTTAAATGTCCAGAGTGCACAGCCATAGATGGATTGTCGCTGGACCAGACACACATGGTGGAAAGGTGAGTGGGCCTCCTTTCATTGCTGAGGGTGCCTCACTGTGATTCCCAGGGCCAGTTTCTGGGTCTCTCTGAAATTAGGATTAAAAGTGCACACTGTCGATATTCCTGAACTCTGAAATTGCTGTCTAAATCTGGTCATTCCTACAGTGGGTAATAGGGCACACTGCACATGGTCTGTAGTGACAAGTAATCTGCTTAAAGGAAGAGCTTTGAAAGGGCACCCAGTTCAACAGCTTGGTTGTAAAACACATAGATTGTATGAAATTTAGGTTACCAACAATATTTTTTATACAAATTTTTCATTTTATGATGGAAATTTAAATGTAATGAGCATTCAAACATTTTTAAAAACACAGGAAGTTGATAAACTGTCAGAGAGCAATTGGCTAACAAGGATAAAAATGACTGATAAAGGGAAAGTGTTATTGATGCTGTAATAACTGGTGTTTATACAATTTCTTTTCTCCAAAGATCCTAAAGCCCACTTCTCTTGCTGAAGTGCAGTCACCTGTGTGGTTGAACATGGCAGCTATTTAACAGTGGTTGCAACATTATATGACAAGGAGAATTATTTTTGAAAGGTGATATGTATATGGAGAGGCAGTTTTGTAAAGGGTTTAGAGGAAAATATTGGGAATCAGAAGACATCTGAGTTCTGTTCTGCACTCTGCAGTTGACTAGTTTTGTAACTTGGGGAAAGCCACTAAAGCTCTCTGTGCCTCAGCTTCTCAACAGGGAAAATATTTACTTACCTTTTGTAAAGTGCTTTGAGATGCTTGTATGTAACAGGCTATCTGAGAATAAAATATTATGTCTTAGTTATTTGTTTGAAATTTAGCCAGAATCCCAGAACTGACACACTTACATACCACAAGCATGTCCACATGAGCTCTTTAGACTGTTGTGTCTCCTCTGTAGGGCTCATGGCTATAGTCTTCTGAGTGGTTAGTACATATGATCCTTCCTTCCTTCCAAAATCAGTTATACTGCTGCATATTTTATGTTCAGACTACTTTTTATCAGTCAATCTCACTTTGTCAAGTGCATGGAATAATGCATTTGGTCACAAACACATCTGGAGAAAAATAATCTGAAATGCACGCATGTCTCCCCTTCATGGGAGGAAGAAACAATGGAAGCAATAATGCCCTGGAATATCTACACTAGTGATGATGGTAAACAACAAATTAGACATGTTTGTGGCTGATAGGGGAGTAAAATAGGCCAATGCAAGTCTTAGCTGCAGGGGCATCAAGTCATGAAACAGGAAGGAAATTGTCTAGCTGTAGATATTTTTTAATGCACTTATCACCATAACAAATACAGACCCTCTCCACATTGCTGTGCTGAGACTGCACCTGGAACACTGTTCATATGTGTGCTCTTCATTACTAGAAAGATATTGACATATTGAAGTGAGTTCAGTGAATAGCTGCAAAAGTGGTTAGTAGGCTGGAAGGATTGATTTATGAGACGAGATTAAAAGAGCTAAGTATATACAGCTTTGCTAAATGATGACTAACTAGAGATATAACAATCTTCAGGTACTGAAGAGTATAAATACCGAGGACAGAGATGAGTTATTCACAGTGCTACAGGAATATATTACTCTAGGAGGGATTAAATTAAGAAAAGGAAAAAGTCAGATGAAAATCAGGAAGTACTTCCTAACACTGAGATCTGTTATTGTATAGAATAATTTCTCAAGGAAGGAGTATGGAAGCCTTGTGAAATTTAAATGTAAACTGGATGAAGCACTAGAAAATATACTGTAGGGAACAATCCTGTATTGGCTGAGGAATGGACTACATGGATTTAGTAGTTCTTTTCTATTATCATCATTGTTTGTATTGCAGTAACACCTAGGAGTTTGCTATGGGCCAGGACCTTATTAAAATTTAGGAAGGAAAAATCATATACACCATTGCAAAATAGGTAGTAACTGGGTAGGCAGTACTACTGCAGAAAAGGATCTAGGGGTTATGTTGGCTCATATTCAGTTTGTGATCCACTAATATGATGCAGTTGTGAAAAAGGCAAATACCATTCTGGGGTGTATTAATAAGACTGTAATATGTAAGATGTGGTAGATAATTAGCCCGTTCTACTTGGCACTGGTGAGGCCTCAGCTGGGTACTGTGTCCAGTTTGGGGCATCACATGTTAAGAAAGATGTGAACAAATTGGGGAGAGTCCAGAGGAGAGCAACACAAATGAGGAAAAGTTAAAAAAAAAACTGGACATGTTTAGTCTTGAGAAAAGAATACTGAGAGGGAACCTGATAAGTTTTCGAATGTATTAAGGGCTGTTATAAAGAGGACATTGATCAGTTGTTCTCTGTATCCACTGTATGTATGACAGCAGATAACTAACTGGCTTAATCTGCAGCAAGGAAGATTTAGGTTGGATATTAGGAAAAACATTGTGACTATAAAAACAGGTAAGAACTGGACTAGGCTTCCAAGTGAGGTTGTGGAATCCCCATCACTGGAGGTTTTTAAGAGCAGATTGGACAGACGTCTGTTAGGGATGATGTAGGTATACTTGGTCCTACCTCAGCTCAAGTAACTGGATTAGATGTCCTCTCAGGCCTCTTCCAGTCTTGTATATCTGTGGTTCTATACTAGTCCCTTTAAAAAAACACACAGCAAAAACCCAGTCCCTGTCCCAAAGGACATTATAATTTTATCAAAAGGATATGTTATCTATCATGTAACAATATTGGTGTCCCAAAAGTAAAATGTTACTGACCGTTTAGTGAGTATACTCTCACACTGTGTTCTTCCCCACATTTAAGTTTCCAGCAGAGGAGATAACTAAGCTGGAGAAAGTGTCAAAAAGTAATAGCAAATCAAACTTGTTTATAAAACTACTTGATTATCCAGCTAGAGGAATTTAGAAAGAAATGTAGCAACTTCCCCGCAGTTGTTCTTCAAGGTGACACACAACTGGGATATAATCATACTTGATTTTTATATTTTAAAGATTGCCCTTACTGTTTAGATTGACCTGGCTTCAGCAGTATAAACCGTTACTTGTTGTAAGGTGTGAGCTGACATACCAACCAACTGCCAGGGTCCATGTAGTCCCATGCTACTACTGTCTATTTGAAATTAGTGAGCGCTAGCTGAAAAACTTGCAGGGTTTTTTTTTGTTTTTTATGGAATCCCATAAGCTCCCTATTTGTTTTAATGGGATAATAAACCACAGGATTCTCAGTGCAAGTTCCCATTAACTTAGCAATGGATAGAACTCTGATTTGGTTTCAGGGCTTAGCATCCATACCTATAGTTCATGCAGACACTAGTCAGATATGTCAACTGCCTTCTGTTATGTTAGGAGAGACTCTAAATGAGAGAGGTGCCCTTGACAACAAGAAACTTTGAAGAACAATTCTTATAGTTAACTATGTAATGTTCAGTGCCCAGAATGATGCCCTTGGGTATATGACAGTGTTCCATAACAGGTCCATTTGCATACCAGACTACTGATTCCCTGGAATGCAGAAGTTGTGACACATGTTGGTCTTGGTATATGAGTTAGTGCCAGGCCCAAATGACTGGGGATCAATCTATTGTTGTGAAATGGATGGTGTACAAGGCTAGTAATGGAAGTACAGAGTTTTTGCTTTGGGGTTTCTTTTTCAAAACCAGCACAGTGACCCACAGATACCAGATGCTGGCTGTTTAGTGACACGTGAAAAGAATTGGTGATCTTCATCCTATTCCTTGAGGACAGATGATCACCCAGCAAAACCATCTGTGAATGGGCCCATTGTTGGCAGTCTCAGCAGGGAGAAAAGAGTGACTAGATGATGAAAACTGAACTCTTTTCTTGTCTCAGAGGTTATGCTAAAATTAGGTGTGGTTACAGGGGAGAGAATTGATTCAAGGGCTTGATTGTCCAGAAGGCTGATCCAGTCTGCTAAAAAGTCAACTGAGATCTTGTTTTTCAATTCACACTAACTTAATTTCATGTTGAGCACAATTCTCTATTGTAGGCAAAGTAAGAAAAAGATGAAATAATTCTTGGAAGCAAAGATGCGTGTGTTAATTTAAATGTGCAGAGCTATGAAAGCAGCCAGCCAAAACACCTGCCCTTCTGTATGAGATGACCTACTTTGTTTTCTTGGCTTCTGAGCGAAAAATATCTAATGCTTTAGGTGTTTGTGTTGTTTTGTGTTGTCCAGAAGTGGTAGATCCTGTAGAATGCAAGCTGGGCCTGTTAAACTCCATGCAGGAGATGAAAGCTCCCCTCCTGGGGAGGCACTTCTCCCCATAGACACATTGTGTGACTTGTGTCTGATACATTTTTGGTTTAAAAAAAAAAAATGCTGTTCTTCAGCCTTGTTCTGATGTTTGCTGAGAAGTGACTTTTGTGAGTGAAGGTGAAGGTTCATAAAGGATTTTAATTTGGATTTTTCCTTTTATAATTTCTTTTAAAAGTGAAGCAGCTTTCATGATGGTTATATGTGATATATTGGCATTGAATAGTCTATCCCCAGAATAAGTACAGCGTGAGCCACAGCAGTATAAGATTTCCCTACACTGTTTTCTGTCATTCTGCCTAATCTTTGACCTCGATGGATGACCTCTGGAGAGAAGAGGATCCATTCAGTTTTGTTTTTTGCTGTTGGGCTGCCATTTAGTGCCAGTTGTGACGGTGGCTTTTATGATGTGGACACCTGAGACAACTAACTGACTCCACGCAGGCCACCAAACAGTTGCTATGTTACAATGACTTTCAGTCATTATCAGTTGCCTATTTGTTTTAGTGAGATAATAAACCACAGGACGTATCTGTTGAATCAGTAACCTAGAAGTGAAAGGCTCTGTATTCCGTAAGCCATTGAGGGACAGCAGTTGTACAAACTTCTCACACACAGTCCTTCTAGTCCATCTAGCTCCTGGAACTCTGCTATTCCCTCTGCAAGACTTCAACACACAACTTGGGTGATGTACCCCAACCAAGATTTTCAAAAGTAACTAGTGATTCTGGGTGCCTCAGTTTTTGAGAGGGTGGATTTCGGCACTTTCTGAAAATCAAGGCCCTTGGTGGTCGCTCAGTGGACACCCAAGAATTGAGGTACTAAACATCACTTTGAAAATCTTGACCCTGAATCCTAATCTGCTGCACTCCATGTTGTTCTAGTCCTACTCCTCTAGTCCCCAGGTTCCTCTCTCTACCAGTGCACCCTAACTAGGTCCTAGAACAGCCCTGACTAGTCCACATTTTGGATAGCTGGTTCAATCTCTGTCCCTCAGTCCTGACCTACAGTTCCCTTACTGTTCCAGGCCTGGGCCTTTCCCGAGCAGAGAATATTTGAGCCAATTTATCAGGTGTTCTGTGATGCACACTGTTGCTCCCATCTTACCCTCCAGACTCCTTCTCATTTGTTTCCTACTGTAAGGATTTGAACACCTTTTGGGGGGGGAATGAGGACAATGGCAGAATATGAATCATCTGCATTGCTTAGCTTCGAACCGTTTCCACATTTTTAAGCCGGTACAAGAGTGACTATTACAGGTTGAAAACAACTGTGCAGAAATGTAGCACTTCCAAAAACTCTGTTTTCATTTGTTTACTCTTATTGTAGTTAAATAGGGAGCTAGAGGATGGCTTAAAAGATGAAGAATTAACTTTTGAAATCCAGTCTTGAGAGTTTTTCGGGTGGCGCTAAAGCAGTCCCCATTGCAAAACTGTCACACTTAGTTGGTGTGATTGGCCAATTCTGCTCAGGAAAGCTAGCCTGGAGATTGAATGACCCCCTCACCCTTAGAAGGGTTTGAAAGTGAGCATGGGGGTGGAGAGCGGGAGAGACTTGCCCTGAGACTGTTTGCACCACACCACTGTTGGAGCACAGTCTTAGCTTGTTTCTCTAGCCAAAATACTTGCTGCTTTTTTCTCTTGTTCTTTTAATCTGTGATCAGCAAAAGAAGCAGTGACTCCTTATTTTGTGGATGGCTGTCCATTGCTTGAGCATCTTGGAGGCTTACTTGCTGTGACTTGCAGGGTCAGAAGCTTTTTAAAACTGTTGTGTTAAACACAGACCTAAAATTAGCTAAGCACTGGCTGAGATAAGATTAGCTAGGTTTTCCTTACTCTGCCTCCCCCACTCCCAGCCTTGCAATGAAAAGATTAAAGAGGGACTGTAAGGTTAAAAATCATGCACTTTAACAGGGAGGGTTGTTTTTGTTTTTTTTTACTCTGTTACTGACACCTGAGGTTATTACAAGTGAAAGAATAATCAGAAATCTAATTAATTTTTCACTAATTTTGATGCTTTACTGTTCAGTTTTGCTTCATATGGACAGATAAACTAGTCAGTTTCACTTTGTAGTGTTTTTATTCTTCACTTTTAGGATCTCAAGCACAATCAGTGCTGCTAACTTTATAGGGGAATGTTTGTTTATTTAGTAAAGAAAATTCATTTCTGATGGAGTCTAAAAACCAGAAAAAACATTTGCATAGGTCTTCAGTTTCATAAATGCATGGTTTTTGCAAAACCTTCATTATGAGTTAAATTTGATCCACCAGTGGCACTTTGAGATGTGTTGGCAGCTAATCTGTTCTGCTTTACAGCATGTGTTGCTTTAAGAATGACTGGAATTCTAGGGGGAGGGAGAAGGGAAGCTTTGACCTCCATGTGCACATGTGTTGCTGGCAGCATCCCCTTGCTCTTCACTGTGATTAAATGGATAAATCAAAGAGCCCTCTTCCAAACCCTCTGTTTAGTGAGGCTCCTTCTCCTATTTCCTAGTAGCCAATGTGGATGAAATATTTCCAAGAACATGAGGAAAGGTTAACGAGTTCTTTTTGGGGTGGGAGTTAGTAGCTGGCGTGATCACTTAGTTACATTGCTATCTTTTTCATACAGGTCCGAATGCATCAATAAGTTTGCCTCTGTCTTTGGGACCATGCCCCTGAAAGTGGTGGAGCATCGTGCTGATCCTGTCCTGTACAAAGATGACTTCCCTGAGAAACTGAAGAGCTTCCCCAACATTGGCAGTTTGTAAAAGGCAGCTCGGAGGCAAACTTGAGTATAAAAACCAATGAGAGAAAGAAGATGACCAGTGCCAAGATGAGCCTTAGGCCTTGAAGGAAAATGCCATCGTGTGGGTTATAACTGAGGGGAAGAGGATTAATGCCAGGTTCTGATATATTAATCCGTCCTTCACAATACACAGAACAGTAATGCAGAGCACTGCAGCTATTTCTATATTACACACACACAGGACAGGCTCTATGCTTGGGTCTACTGAAAATGCCAAACATTTTTTTCCAGTGGAGGCTGCTTATATAGAAGAATAAAGCAGAATCTTGCTGTGTTAAGGGGCGCCTTGCATGACTCCCCCATTCTGTTAAATACATTCTTTTGGTTTGATGCAACTACCAGTATAAATGCCAACTGCCTTCAATATTGGCTACAACATGTATCCAGCCTGTTTTTCCCCTTATGAGGCTGGCATGCCTACCTCCATTGAGGTTAATTGTTGGCTTTAAGTAATTGAGCAACAAAGATCCCTGCCTGGCTTTTTTGCTTAGCAAGATCAATGTTTTTCTTTAAAAAATAAAAATAAAAATCCAATCTTTTGTTGTAGGGTTTAGGGGGCTAAACCTTTTTGCATTAAATGAAAAATATTTCAATGGGAATTGATGCAGATCACAGCCAAGGGAATGGTCTCCTTAATTTAAAGACTTAGATATCCCTACAATCACTACACCTCTCATATGTATGTATAAATCTCAGGTTTTTTGCTATACTCATAGACGAGAAGTCCATTCAATATAAAAGACATTTTATGGAGAGGAAAATGTATCTTCTGGCCTTACTATGTTTTGCTCTCCCCAAAGCTCTTCCTTATCAAGATGGAACAGTTGTTTGTTCATATAGCATATCCATGTACTGGGGTAACCGCTAAAATGGATGTTGGTATATGTGAACCCTCTTCAGAAAACAATGTGCTGTAGGATAGATTGTCATACACCTCAATCTGCAGGAATTCCACTTTACAGCTGGTGTGTGTATGTGCAGTATATTAACACATACTCTACCCTGATATAACATGACCCGATATAACATGAATTCGGATATAACGCGGGGGGCGGGGCTGCGCACTGCAGCGGATCAAAGCAAGTTCGATATAATGCGGTTTCACCTATAAGGCGGTAAGATTTTTTGGCTCCTGAGGACAGTGTTATATCGGGGTGGAGGTGTACTTAGCAAACAAACCCATACAAGCTGCCCTCATTTGAAGACTTGCCAAAGGTTAGCCAGTGATTAACCTATAGAACCCACTGCCACAGGATCTTACTTGAACACATGGCTTAGTATAATTTTTAAAAGGTTAGACATTTGTTATGGAGGGTCAAGGTGTTTCTCCATGGTTTAAGTTGATCTCAATATTAACCGTCTACACTAGAGACAATTAAATTTTCAAGGATGATCAGTCCTCATGCTCCAGCATATAAACTGTTCCCAAGCTGGAACCAGAGGGGAAGTCTCCTCTTTGCCCAAGTGGTATAGTGTCCATCTATTTGGTGCATTATGAGCAGTTTGCGCTTTCCTCACTAGCATCCAATACTGCAACTGTTGGAGGCATCATGTTTGATGGACCATCTCTCTGTTACAGTATGACCATTCTTATAGTTCTGCTAAACCCCAAACAGCAGGGCAAGTGTTAGCACTCTTAGTTCATCCTCCTGCCTCGGGAGTGACAGGCAGCAATGGCAAAAATCAAATGGAAGTCAAGCCAGAAACAGGAAACATCTGCTCCCTGTTTGTGTCATGCCAGTAAAACTTTCCTCATTGCCCAACACAGTGGAGGTGTTGGGAATGAGAAGCCTGTTAGAACAGTAGCTGTGAGGGAATACTTAGAACTCTCAAGGGAGGTGTCTGTAAACTAAATTGTCTCATTCTTAGGAATGTTTAATTACCAATAAATTCTAAGACTTGTTTCTAGGATTTTGCAGTCTTTGCTAAGTTCTAACTGTGCTGTGGGGGATGGTAGTAGGCAATGGCAGGAATAGCTGTCCCGATGTTGGTAATGCTAATGACTTTTTGCATACAGGGGGTACCACTGGGTGAGGAACACTGTTTCTCTGCTGCTGAGCAGTTCTTCCCTGCAGCCTCCACACATGCACTTACTTCCTGACTCTGTTAGTTTATGTCTGAATTATGTTCTTGTGCTTGAGAATAACAGACTGCAGCTCACTTTCCATAAAGCAGCTTGTTTTTAAAAGGGAAATTATGACAGCAGAATATGTGACTGAACTGACCCCAGAGGTGGAGCTAACCTCAGGATGGCAGAGGTTTGGGAGTGTTCCAGAGAGAAAACTTCTCCCATGCACACAGTCTTGAAACTGCTGCAACCTGGTAGTTCCTCCTTAAGTTGATAGGCAAAGGTGACATGTAGCTTTTGCACAAACACTTATAGCACAAGGCAGATTTCAGACTGGAGGGAATATGGTGGCCTAGAAATAGAAGTGGTGGGTGGCAGCCTGACAAAGAAGAGCTCTTTGTAGCTCAAAAGCTTGTCTCTCTCTCACCAACAGAAGTTGGTCCAATAAAAGATTTTACCTCACCCAGCTTGTCTCTCTGAAACCACCTAAAGTGATCTCTAGTTTTGACACACTAAGTGATCAACAGCCCCTCATGGCCAAGATCATGTGGGCTTGAGCAAGTGTCTCTTCCTTGATAAGCCCAAGAGCTGTTATGTCAATTAACCCATCATATTTTGTCCTGCATCATTTCACAGGTGTTTTTTTATATTCCAAACTCTCTTTAATGATGGTATGTCTCCGTTCTGTGGTATGGAAAGTGACCTGAATATAAAGTTGGGCAGCTGTCAAGTCTATAGGGCCACTTCTCCAACCCCTTTATAATTGTTGTGGTGTTTCTGAAAACGATTCAAAAACTGTAAAATAGCAAAGTGTGTGTGAGAGAGAGTTGGGATGATTCTATTGTCCATCATTAAATTAAGAGAATTGTTAACTGTTCAGCTTGTATGTTTTATTAAAAAAAAAAGTTCAATATGGATATTAAAAGAAGATTAGTTCAAAAATATTGATTGTATTGTTTGACTTCAGAAGGGGTGATTGTGCACAATTCCCTAAGGAACTGTGGAAATATTCTGAAAGGAAAACTGCAGGGATTGGTTTTTTGCTAAATAAATCTGTATTAAAACATGAATATCCGCAACACACTCTAGAAATAATCATCACTATTTTAACATCTTCACAACTGTTAATGATGCTGGTGTTTTTCAGTGGGAGCTTTTACTCTGGACAAACTCTTCCCATATACCCCTCCAGAGAGGGTAGATTTTACTTGTTTCCAGTACCATTGAGGGTTGGGGGGTTTTTTGTTTGTATTTTTGGAGGGGGAGGTGACTTCCCTTTTACTCAATGGTTTAATTGTAATGCTGTGGATGTGTCAAAATCCTTCCCACTTTACTGGGAGTGGTCACTCTTTGCACCATTAAGGGTTATGTGCTCAGGAGAGAATTTGGGACACCTCTGAAATGACTAACCTGAATAAAAGAAAGAGACTTTCTTACAAACAAGGAGGCTACAAACATGAAGGGCCTGGATCTTAGGAGAAGGGCAAGTGGCTAAGCTATCTTGACAGTGGCATTCTTTGCAATAGTAGCTTCTTGTTTCCCCTCTGTTCAGAGACCCTGCAATGTGTTTATTAAAATACATAGCATGCTGCAAAATTATTGAAATGATGGTGAGGCACCTTGTTATTTGTACAGGAGGACAAAGAGGGATGGTTACTCAACCAATTGTGAAAGTCTCAGGGGTAAATTTTTAGCCTCACTGACCATGTAAACGATTTGTCAGCTTAGTCTGTTGCCCACCTCAGAGCTCTGCTGTCTGATTACAGGACATACCGATTGAGTTCCAAGTGTTCTGAACTGCTGCTTTCCTGCTGTCTCCAGATCTTACACTGAGCACCCTGTTGCATCTTCACTAATGTTACTTGAATTTGCTTTACTGTAGCAACTGTCTTTCTAACTGCATTTAATATTAAGCTCAATAGTCATGTCTTTGAACCCTGGCTGCCTAAATTAGGCTCCTAAATCCATATGAAAATAAAAGTAGCTTTATTTTCAAAGGTTCTCAGGACCTGTGACTCCCCTTGCTTTCAGTACATGGGTGAGTGCTGAGCACTTTGGAAAAGCAGGTCACTTGTATTAAGGTACCTAAGTATGGATTTAGGAGGCTACTTTTAGGCATTTGGGTTTGAAAATATTGACCTGTGCTTTATGATGACAGATTATTCTATTAAATGAGGTCACTCTGTGGATGCTTGTATAGATGCACTATGGAAGCAGAGTCTGTTACGCTGTAATAGCCATCTATATAAGAATGCTGTTTGCTCGGAAGCATCCCAAAGTGGTTTATCGACAACGCACAGAAAATCTACTCATCCACCAATGAAATATAGCCTTGTCTGCAGTGAAGAATCACTGCTGTTGTAACAGCAAAACTACAAGAAGTGAAAATTGGCGGGCTGATTCAGGGAGGCAGATTGTAATGATCTGAACTGGAATTGAGGCAGGACAAATGTAGGTATTCCAATTTTCTTGGAATTAGTTTTAAAGGCTCATGTATTTTCAATTTACCAGAACAGCCGCAGGGTTTTTTTTTTCCCAAACCAAACAGTAGCTTCCACTTCTACAGGATGGATGTTTAATTTTCCTGCTGTCATGTAGACTCTCCCTTGCAGTAAAAGCAGGGGTAGGAGGGAGAAAGAAAGACAACACTGCACTGTCTAGTGCCTACAGCAGATGATATGTGAGGCGGAGACTGGGAAAAGCTGAGTTGGCTCCACTGTCTTACTTGCTGAGGAGCTGAGAATAGGAGAGCAAAGACCATCCAGAAGTTCAAACCGTACTGACAGATGATGGGAGTCCAAGAAAGTTGTTGTGGCAAAAAAACAACAAAAAACCTTCCCCCAAGCCTAGCAATAACTGCATTTCTCTGATGGAAGCTGCACGGTCTTGAACTAAACAGCTGCAGCTCCCTTTACATGAGCATTTAAGCCACTAAAAAAATCCAGCTCCCAGAACCCAATTTGCAAACATATGTGGGTATGGAGGAGGAGGATCTTCATGCTGCATTCCACCTCCCCTCTCCTCCCTTCTGTCTGTTACAGCTATCCCCCTATTCCATTTTGTTTCTTACAGCTGTCCCCATACTCCATTTTGTTCTTGTTCTCCTCCTGTGGCCGCCCCTCCTTGGCTGTTAAGTTGTTTACTAGGGCCACTGCCCTTCTCAAAGGGAGGGCCCCTTAAGTTGTTTACCAAGAGCCATTGCCCTTCTCAAAGGGATGGCCACTTGTGCTAAGTGGGACAACTGCCCTGTTCAAAGGGTTAGTCCTGTTATCACCTTGTTAAACCTGGGATCGGTGTAGGGTGGACAATGTCCAGTTGCAAGGCCTATTGTGTTTTTAAGGTCCTGGGCATGAGTCATAGGCCTCATGTGCTTCTGAGTCACCTATTGCACAGGACTCTGCCTAGACACGTCTCTGTGCTCACTAAAGTTTTTCCTGCCTCTCTCCTCCCTGTATCAAGAGGAGCAATCAAAAGTACTGGTGGGAAACTGCCTGAGTTTGCGTTTAAAAACAGACATTTTTGAAACTAACAGCAAAAAGATTCCTGCATTGCTGCCTGGTCTGATCAGCCAGGGTTCTGGGGGTCCTTTCTTCGCTCTCGTTTTATTTTGAGCATACGCCCGTTTTTTTGAAACCCCCATGAAGAACGAATTGCTGCCTGAGAGATCTCCTGATTATTGAGACCGTACCTAGCCTTCTGAAGTTCTTGCTGCTTTGCCTCTGCTGCTTCCTTGGGGCTGGTAAGAATCTCTGTGAAATTCTCTATATTTTTTATTTTATTATTTTAGCTGCTGGCTCTGTCTCCCCAGCACACAGACTCAAGCTAAACCTTGGTCTGTGTCTTAAAACCTCTCCTAAACTCCGCGGCACTTTGCTGCTAAAAATAAGTTTGTGCCGCTGCTAAAGCTCTGCCCTGTGGGCTTTGCCTCGGGGCTCTCTGCTTCCAGCTGTATCCACTGTTGCAGCCACTGTCCCTTGGCTTCCTTGGAGCTGGATCTGGGCACATACCACTCTGCCCTCCGTAACTTCCCCATAGCATAAGGTGCACCATAGGTTTTGTTTTTAGTTTAAGAAGTTATAGTTTGTTAAGATTATAGAGCTTGTAATTTCACCTGCCTTGTTATAGTTTGCTGTTTTGTTGCTCCGTATAGTTGCTTGTTATAGTTTTGCTTAGAATTGTGAATTTGTTGTTTTGCCTAGTTGTTGGTTAAGATAGATAGGTTTTTGCTGCTTCTCCCCTTGTATAACTTGTGCTGTTTTTCCCCGCTCCAATCCCCCCTCTGTGTGCTTCTCCGTGTCTCCCTGTTACAACTCCTTGCTGCCCCCCGCCGCATCTGCATCACCCTCCGAACTTCCCAAACCCTTGCTGCTTCTCCACTGTGAAACTTCCCAAACCCTTTGCCTCTTTTTCCTTTGTTTGGTGTCCGTTGTTGCTTAAAACTCACTAGTCCATTGTCCTACCTGCAGGGCTCAAAGTCTCTCACTGCTTGCAGCCACACTCCCTCATTCACTCTAATCATTCACTCCCCTCCCCCTCCTGTCCCTTGACCCAGCCATTAGGTACACTCTCTATCACAGCTCACAAATTAAGTCAGTAATTTCTACATTGCATAATTTCACTTATCACCCATATTGCTGATATAATTTATTTACATAATACCATTGTGTTACATTGCATATAAGGCACTAACCACTTAATACATTCTATCTAAGATTGTTAACCATTTTATATAGAAGCACCATTTTATTTTCATTTCTTTTTTGTACGTTTTGCATTCCACACGTATCTAGAGTTGTTCCTATGATAAAGTTGAGTTGCTTATTAACTGTACTGTATCCCATTGTGCTGAATCCCATTTACTGCACCCCACTGTTAGAACTCCCTACACTGTTCAATAAGAACCCCCCCATCATTGTCTATTGTAAACACCCTATACACCCCATCCCATCGTATTTCATTGTTAAATTCCCACCACTTCCTTTTTCCTTTAATAAAGAAATTAATTGGCACACCACCTGTGTGGTGATTGCTCCCCAAGATCCCATATACCTGCTGGCAGGGACACCTTCATTGTAATCTGTCTCAGAGCAAGGTTAGCTAGGACAGTATAGATTTACATTTGATACTGGTGGGGCTTTTAGCCTCGCATCACACTTGTGTGTGTCTGTGTCTGTCCAAGTGCCTCATAAGCAATAAAGTGAAGATGCTTCAGGTATTCAGAGCATTCCCACTCCCCTCTCTGTGAGTTGCTCACTTAACCCCCTCCAGGAGGTCAGTCAGTATTTATTGTTCCTGTTGTTACAGTTGACGAAACTGAGGCCCAGAGAAGCTGAGTTACCCAACATCTCAGAGTCTTCATAGGCAAAGCTGGGAACAGAACCTAGGCATCTGATTCCTTTCTTAGCAATGTGACAATCTTTTGTCTTGAGTGCCATTTTCCTGGAGCACTGGAAAGCCCCAGGACTGTGTCTTTATCAGTGTGAACATGACATGGCCTGCCCTGGTTTAAAACCCTTTAGAATCGTTCCCAGTGTGCTCAATGTAATTGTAGTTTGAGGTAAACTGCTGTTAAGCAGTCTTGCATCTGCTGATCTTCAGCATTCCAGTGTCTGCCAGGCTGTCATAGCTGCTTCCATGGCAAGTTGTGTTTTTCATTAAGGGGTGACAGCAACAATTGAGGCAATTTGCTGAAATGGTGTGATGGTGGTGGCCAGGGCATTACCCACCTGAGGAAACACAGCACAGCCCTGATGGGTATTCCCAGCAGTAATCCTGGGAATGCTGCAAGGCTGCCTGCTTGATGTCTTCATTTTCTGGAGGTGGTTGCAGCAATTCTCCAAATGTTCTTGACTTTATCCCTGAACGCTTTGATTGTCTGTTTACTTGGAGAAAAGGGGAATGCTTTAACTCCTTCCCTTCCAGATGGGAGTGACAGCTCTGCAATCCTTTTGATCCTACCTTGGGAGATGGCGACAATGTGGGATTACTACTCTTCTATAGTAACTGTGCAGGGCCATGTGCTTTCCCTGCCACCTGGTTGTTTTGGGATTGGTTTGGGTTTTTTTTTTTTTTACGTTAGTTGACAGTAAACACTGCTTCAGGTATTCAGACCATTCCTAGGCCCCTCTCTCAGAGTTGCTTATTGCGTGTCTGCAGCCATGTAAAACTAAAATCTGCTTTGGTTGCTTTATTTGAAAGCAAATGTAGTGCTGCTGAAAGTTTTTCTGCATGGGCAGCAGTGGGGATTAAAGTTCTTTGTCCACACAACAGGCACCAGTGATGCAGGCTTCCTTTTTCACTGTCCCCTAGTGCTGCAAAGAAACTCAGTCCCTGTGACCCATTCACTTAGCCTCTTCGCTGAGACAGATGATACAAACAGTTGTGAGGTGGGGGTTTTTTTGAGGCCATTTGTCCATAAAGAGCTGGTCATTTCACATAACACAATGAACAGCCATAGGATGGTAATTTTCAGGCATCATCAGTTGCTGTGTGATACAAGGCATAAAGATGAAAGGCTTCATACATCATCCCTAGTCTTCTAGCCACATAGTTCCCCATTCATTCTCTCTTTCTCTCACATGTGCCTATGTACATATATGAAATGATAACCTGGCACGCATGGCTCTGAAATGAGTTCAGTCATAAAGGAATGAATCAGAGCTTGTATGGAGCCTGCCACTTATGGGCGGGTATTCTGTTATGAACTGGTACAGAAGGACCAGTAATGCTGTTTCTTGAATTGGAATCTTCTAATCCACTTCATCATTTGCTGGGTTGCTGCATTAGTTGGAAGATGGAGCAGTGATGCACGTCCTGCCCACTCCTTTTGCACCTCTTCTTCTCTGGGCTAATATAGTGCAGCTTTTGTATGGACAAAGGTCAGTTCAAGTCCCAAATGTAGGTTTGGTTTAAAAACAAGCTTTTCCAAAACCAAACATAGCTGGAAATGTTTCCATAGTGCTGTTTGTATAACTATAGAAACAGTTTAATTTGAAGAAATAATTTTCTCCTGCATGTTTGTGGCATCCAAAATGGTGCACCATTCTGCTAAAGTATGCCTAGAACTGTACACAAGTGTGAACGTGACTACATGGTTTTAATTGCACTAGGGAAGTGTAGTGCAAAAAGTAAGCAAAATTGTCAATCTTTAGAATTCTTCCCATTTTTAATTATTTAACACTTGTAAATAAATAATCCTTCTTTTAAAGACAGAAAACATAGATTTGAACCTTACACCGTCTCTTTAATTTTTGTATGTTTGGTTTCTTTGTCATTTTTGTTTTATTTTTCAGTGAAGAATGACGCTTTTGAGAGTGTAAGTCTGCAAACTTCTGTTATTGTTGACTGTAATGCATCCAGAGGTGTTCCTCTCAAAACAGCTAGACAAGAACCCTGCCCCAAAAAGTACAATCAGAAACCCAGTCCTGAAATCATATCATTGTTGGGCGGATCTTTGAGCTTCCACTGAGCCCCTTGAAGTCAATGGGCCTCCAGCATGATTGCCAGGGTCCACCAAGAAGATCTGATGGCAGGGTCAGAACCTGAAACTTGAGTGAGATACAAATGAGGGAGAGAACAAACAGAAGGATGGAGAAGGGAACACCAGGCTTCCATAAACACGATCAAATGGTGACTGAAGATTAATGTTGGTGAGCAAGAATATTTTTTGACGTAATGACTAGTTCACTTCTTGTTGGAGTTTTGACTGAAGTGATGCTTCATGAGGGATTGGACTGAGGAGCAAATTGGAATTTTCTGTTGGCTCTAACGAGGACACAAGAAGCGTGGGGTATAAGCACCTTCATGAGAAGCGATGGGTTCCAGGAGCATGCAGCTGGGTGGTAAAAATCTGCTTCCTGCCACACCCCCTTTTGCACTTTATTTTTGTTGGGGTTCAGACCCTCGGTCATGGGCTTCAGTGTGACCAATAAAATGTCAAAGTATGGAACCAGGGTGCAGGTGCCCCTTGTGACCCATGCATGGTGGACACCCGCACAACTGTCATCACTTAGCATCTCACTCCTACCTGCTCATGTGGTGCACACCTGTGGCCACTTGGCAATGAACCTGAGCTGCTCAGATCAAAGGCCCCTTTGTTCCTTCCTGTGTGTGTTTATTTTTGACCCACTTTTCATATAGCTGTGAGCTGTTTTACTCATGAATATACTTATATTTCACACCTGGTTTACTCTATTTCCTAGGTCATTTTTTAAACTATTGAGAGTTGTTTTGTGACTGTATATTACTGGAATTATGGGGCAGATCCTCAGTGTATCTCAATTGAAGTCAGTGCTGATTCACACCAACTGAGGACCTGGCCCTATAATTTTACCCTTGCTGAGTGTATCCAGACCACTTTCTACAGGGTAGAAAAAAGATCTAAATGTAAAAGGATTGAAAAGTGAAGTCCAGGAAGAAAGCACCAAAAGGAGTAAACTACTAGGTGCAAGCGTCTGTCTTTGTCTCGTCATTGTTACGAACAGTCTGAACATTTATGCAGTTAAGACGGGGAAGTGGAAGATCTTTTACAAGTAGTAAACTCATATTTGTCTCAGATTAAATGCAACACCTTAACACATGGGCGCCATATGGCCATAAACAGATGCAGCTTTCATGTATTTTGCCTTTTTTCCAAGGGGGAGGTTGTGATTGGTCCATATTATTAAAGATTAGTCATTGCTTTTAAAAAAGAAAGAGGAAAAGAACCCAAAGCTGTTTAGACTAGTAAAGTTTATAGAAGAAATAGCTTTTCCTTTGGCTGTCTAGTACACTAACACACAGAGCGAGGTCACACTTGCCAAAAGAGAAGGGATGTTACCCCTGGTGTCCTGGCCAAATTCCCATGCGGGAAATTACATTCTGTCTCCCTAAATTCCTCTTGCAGTTTCAGTTGGAAACTATCCTCTGCCACAAAGGATGGTTGTTGGGAGATGCTGTGGTCTAATCCCGCCTCCACCACTTTCTCAGGTGCTGAGCAGAGCACCTACCATCTCAGTATCTTCATTTCCCTAGCTGTAAAACTATACTTCCTGGTTCTTATGGCTGAGGTGCAGTTGTCTGTCTGTACAGTGCTCTGAATAGGAGAAAGCCCAGGCTAAATATCGCTACATGTAAGCTCCATTGCTGTAGGTGTGTTTAATTTAAAAAATGGTATCATTAGCCTTATTCATATGGCTCAGCAAAGGGGCCAGCGTTCCATGTCAACCTTCAAACAAAGAACAAATGTTCGTGCTGGTTGTGTAGACCCCTGAAAACAGGAAATACTGAACCTGGGTTTAAGCTGCCAACAAACAAGGCTTTGCCAGCATGTGGAGACTCTGACAGCTAGTGCTTGAGGGCTGGAGGAATTTTTTCTCCAAGTGATCCAATCCATGGCATGGAATAGACAAGGGGTACACAGAATCTTATTGTTAGTTACACAGTGCCTTGTGAGAGGGAAAACAGTTACGCTATGTCTGAGCTAATGTGACACTTGGCAGCTCCCTGAAGGCAAAACAAGAGACACCTGTGCGGGCACAATGCAGTGTACAGCTTAGCCGCAGCACAGCAGTTTGAGTGCGTCTCAGCTTTGCATGGGCTCAAAGGGCAAAGTTCAGATCCCGATCCAAGCGTTCTCAGAGTTTGGAGCTAGTCGGGAATGCAGCGGTTTGGGCTAATGCCTGTTACTGGCTGCTGGTGGCAAACCTGATGAGTTTGCAAGATTAGTCTGTAGATTCTCAGAGGAAAAAAATGGCCACAGCTGGAGGTGATTCCCCAAAGGGAAGCAACAGAAGATTTCCTGACCGAGCACTAATTTCCTTCACTCCGAGCAAAAACCGTGGAGAAGGTGTGAAAAAGCAGAGCAAAGGGACCAACAGGAGATAAAACCTGCTCCATGGCCTCTAGTCTCGGCCTAGTCCTGCCCTTGAGAAGCTGCAAACTGGGAATCCACTCAAGCTGGTGTGGGAAGAGCTAATGCTGATTGAAGGGAATTGCTAAGGGGAGACTGAATCTTGTCTGATCACCATCAAGCACATTTTTGAAACTTGGCAGCAGCTGAGAGTGCAGGAGATCCTGCATGGTAAGGCCCAGCAAGTGCCCACTGGATTCTTAGCCACATGTGATTATGGTGAAAGGGGATGTGGCAGGTGAGTTTTGAATACCTGACACATGAGACAAAGTGGCCCCCTTGGAGGCTAATTCCCAATACACTCATGTTTCCCCTTTGTCCCTCAGAAACCCAGAGTCACTATATCTGAGCTATTATAACCAATGGCCTATTGAAATGCAGTGTGGTCTACTGGTTAGTATAGGACTGAGGAGTTTTATTCTTGGGTTTTATTCCCACTTCTGCTGCTGGCTTGTGGGACCTTGGACAAATCCCTTCGCTATTCCATGCCTCTGTTTCCCTATCTGTGAAATGGGGTGTATTATCAGCTGGGTTCATTCATTACTATTTAGGAAGTATTCCGAGAGCGTAAGGTGAAGGAGCTGGAGAAGTGCCAGGTATTATTTATAGCTTTAGAGGGTTTGATCTCTCCCAGCAGTAATAGTTCCTGATACTATCTCATGGGAATAATACCACCCACTTACGTCTGCTCATGCTCTCCAGTTCACCTACTAGCAGCCACTTTAAAGTGCACTCTTTGTAGGTGCGAAAAGCACTCACTAGCTTTAAGTTTGCCTGTGGGGTATTGCCATGGCTGGGTTTTGGCTGTTAACAATCTCTTTGTATGGGGGTAGAGGCAGCAGTCCTGTGAGCTGCCACCTGTTGTTAATCTAGCCCTGGCTAATCCATTCTGCACTGTGTCAGCAGTTCAAAAGGGCACTGTTAGTATTTTTTGCCAACTTCAATTAATGTGAGATTTCGGAGGCCCCCTCTGATCACATTTCATCTGTCATGAGTCAGGAACAAAATAGACAGATTCCAATTGGGAGGAGAGAAGAGAAGGAGTTTATTGCATACAACAACAACAACAACAGTTGGGCCTCCTCAGACAGTGCTGCAAGTAGTTCAGTTCATTTTGACTCCTTTTAAAAAAGAATTGGCACTTAGAAATTCCAATCCCTCCCACCTCACCAAAAAAAAAAAAAAAAGTTCTAAGTGCAATAACTTACTCCCAAAACAATTCAAAAAGAACCAAGATGCAAAGCGGTTTGTTCTTTTTTTAATATTACACTATAATGAACTTGTAATACATGTCTGTATAGGCAGTAAAATTGCATGGCACAAACCTCACATTGCAATATGTTTTCATGATTTTTTTACTCATTTTTTCCTGAACTTTTTTTTTTAATTTTATTTTTTTAATATATTCTACCCCAGGCTGTTAAGCTAAAGAAAAAAGTTGCGTTTATACAAGGTTACAATATTTTACAGCAAGGCCAATAATATTGATTGAGGTTTGTTTTCTTTCTTTCTCCTTCTCTCCCATTCTCTCTTTCAAACACTGCACACCTAAACTGATATATTATCATACACTGAAAACTGTCCTTCAAAATCAGTAGTATAAAAGTCCTAGCTCTATCTATGTATCTAGCTATGTGGGACTGGGTGGGTAATCATGTTACCAGCAGAATTACTAGGTACAAGGTCAGGTTTTCACCGCCCTGCAGTACCATCAGCAGAGGTGAGACTGGCCAAATGAGTTTCAGGCTGATTCTGCCCCAGTTCCCATTTGGGCTCAATCTGTTTGCTTTTCGCTGTGTCAGTCAGAACAGCAAAATAAACACAATCCTGCATGGCTATTTGATTATTTTTGCAGCCCTTCCCAGGAAACTACCTTTTCGCCTTTGTTTGTTTTTAGAGTGTTTTACAACATACTGCAAGGTCTGGGTGTACGCTGTCAAAAAGGAACACATGGGGGAAAAAACCCACCCCGTAGAAACACACATGCTCTGCCCTGTATGTACACATCTGTACAGTACACACTGATCACATACAGACACTGTGGTATGTACGCTAAACACACATTGCATATACATACATACAGGGCATTCATGCTTTACGTACTGCACATATACAGTCTGCATACAATGCACATCCATCCCACACATGCCTTGGAACATATGGACATGTTTACACATGGATACACACACTTTTCTCTTGTGTTTTATTATCTAGACATGAGCGGCCGGGGTCCCCTCAATACTAATGCCTGAGAGATGACGCTCTGAATTCATAGCACGTTTTAAAGGAACCAACACAAGCACAGCAGCTGGCTTAACGGCCTGTGAGGAGCTTGGCCAAGAGGAGTTTTGGAATCTGCTGTGTGGAGGTAAGCAAGTCCTCTTGCCTCAACACTCACCTACGCACACAGCCCAGTGATTTCTTAAGATGCTTGTTCTGCAGCAGCAGCGTGGAATTTCATATCCTTTCAGAGACCTGCGAATTCCATGTGCCAAAGCTGGAGCAAATGCATCTCCATTCCCCCTAGAGTGGGATTACAGTAAAGCATTGTGGTTCTTGAAGTGTGGTCTGTGGCTCAGGGGGAGCTCTCCCTGGTGATTGGCAGAGGACAGCAGTGTGCAAACCAAGGGGATTGGGGACAAAAGTTAATGAGTAAAGGTTTGCAAGTTGTTACAAAAGCAATTCTACTCCCAATAAAGCTGTGCTGCCAGGCACCTGGATAGTGATCTACATTCTGCTGCTTGTAAAACCAGCTTCAAAAACCATGCTGCTGTTGCTGTCAATTTTGCCCA
Organism: Chelonoidis abingdonii; assembly: GCF_003597395.2. Taxonomy (NCBI): domain Eukaryota; kingdom Metazoa; phylum Chordata; order Testudines; family Testudinidae; genus Chelonoidis; species Chelonoidis abingdonii. Next base: position 76,219,838 of record NC_133772.1, read on the forward strand.
TTCCCATTTCCAAACCCCAATGTCTGCCCCTTCTTGTGTTTCTAATGGTGGTTGTGCAAGGCAGCAGCTGCTTACGTCCCTCTTGGTGGCATAGCCGTATGGCCACACTTGCTGCTGTTCAGGGGAAAGTTTTGTAAATCAACTGCCTCTAGATACTAGCAGAGGGCACAGGAGACAGCAAAACCCCATTGTGGGCATTGGTCCTAGGCCCCAAGAGAGCGAGTCTTCTACTGCTCATTAGACACAGCTGTTGAGCTGTTTTGAAAATTCCCTCAGCAGGTATTATTGTTAGTTCTCGTACTGTAGCACCTAGCCATTTCAGTCATGGAGCAGGGCTCTGGTATACAAGGAGCTGTGCAAACACAGATCAAAAAAGCCAGTTCCTGCCCCAAAGAGCTCACTTGTGCGCTGGTGCCCTGTGTCTTGTGAAATATGGCTGGTGTGTGTTCCTTTCTAAAGGCATGGCCAGAGCAAAATCATCACAATGGCAAATTATAGAGCGGAGCAAAGCCCTAGCTAAAGGACGTATTGACAGGGTCATAAAGAGAATAAACATGAATCTAAAAGTGCCATCCCAGCACCTCAATATAGAGGAGGCATGAAAGACTCAGCAGTGCCATTGTGATCATATGGAAAGCAGAGCAATCTGCAGTTGGGCTAAAGGAAGCGCTAGATTTTAAAAAAAAAATTTTCTAGTTAATTTAACAGTTGGGTAAACACAAATTCTTAAATAAACTAAAAAAAAATTGCTTCAGAGTAGCTCATAGAAGCTTCCTTGCCTAGCTGTGATTTCTGATGCTTTCAAATGTCACCACTGATTGTTTAGCCTTACTTTGGGTATCAACATTGGGGCCCTGTGCGGAAGTGACAATCAGATGGCAGCTCCTGTTGAGCGTGAGTGAGAGCATCTGAAACAGTGGCAGGTATTGCTTAACTAACATGCTAACACTTCATTTGGAATGCCAGATCACACCGTCACTGTGTTGAGCTAGCCAAGGTTGCAGAGCTGGGCATTATTGGTTGTTTTCAACATAAATATAATGACGCTAAAGAATAAGGATTTTAAGATAAGTGAAATTTGGGGCTGAACCATCCTGCTAATGTCATGTCTTGGCTATAGAGTGGCGAGTGCTCAGTACCCTGCTGGATTGGGCCCAGTCCTATCCTGTGCACCTCTATAACTGTGGAGATAACATCCTCTAACAGCTCCTGCCCCCCCCCCCCCAGGCAATATTTGTTTCTCACTAAAAATGTGGCGAAGAGCAGCTCTCCTCATGTGTAGTGCATGGGCGCTGCCTCCAGCTGGGGCTGTTTGTAGTTCCCCTGTGAGAAGAGGCTTGTGCCTGATGTGTAAGTGAAGGAGCACGTTTTACTGCTGAAGGCTGTGGAGTGCAACAATCCTCGGCTAAGGCAGAGACTTTCTGGGAACTGTCCCTACGTAGCCCAGGGCCACCTCGTTTTCAGTGACAGATGTAAGTCCATTTCAGTGGTGGGGATGAGGGAAAAGGCACATGTAGGGCTAATGGGGGAGGAGAACTGTACTGAGTTCCCTTCACCCCCATTTGCCCCCCCCCCCCCGCGCACCACACACACAAACATCAAATTCCAGCTGAAATTTACAAGATAGGTTTGTCATCCCCCCCAAAATCTAGCATCTCTTTAGCAAACTGTGTGAGATCATGGTGTGTAGGAGAACGCTGCTTCCTTTCCAAGGCCGAGCCTCTGCAGAGCCCCAGCTGGTATGGGGAGGATAGTGTAGGCAACTGTCCCTCCGACAGCTGCTTAGTTCAGGCCCCCTGGATTTAGAAAGCATAGTGGTGACATTAAGTAGCTGGGAGCCAGAGTGAACCATGGAGTCTGCCTTTGTCCAACAGACTCAGTAAGGGATCCTCTTTATGGTCATCCCACCTGGATCCTGTCTCCTGTTGTCTTCTCTACAGGGCAGAGGCTGGCAGAAGTACTTTTCAACTCACAAAGGGCTGCTCAGTCTTGCTGAGGTGGTTTGGAGTGGGCACTAGATCTGCCCCAGCATCACACTGGGGGCTTGGCTGTTAGATTTCTGCTTAAATAACATTTTAAAAGATTTTTTTGTAAAACCAAGTAGCAATGGGCTGAGGAAGTGAAAACAACAATCAAGGCAAGCTGGCTCTTTTCTCCTGCAGCACTGGACAGCCAAACCCAGGAGCTTTGCGCTAGGGCAGGGTGAGGGTTAAAGTGACCAGACCAGCAACGTTGTTGATGCAGAATGAAGGGAGAAAAACTCAATGAGCTGCAACAGTGGGGAAAAGACAGTTTGGGCCTCAGTCCTTCAACTGGAGCCTGGGGCTCTGCACAAGCCTCTGGGGCCACCTACTTGGATTCTATTCCATGCTCTGGATCTTAGAGGTTAAAAAATCCTTCAGTTTTTATTAGGGAAAGGAGCTTTTATTAACACTGGGCGGGTGGGGGTTGCATTGTTTTTTTGGTGGAAGAGGGGGTTAAAATGTGGGTGGTTTTTTTTAACTTTGACAATGTCTCTCTAAAACATACACGAAAACTGGAGAAACTTTCAAGGGCCTAAGTTCCCCCCGTGACTCTGGCTAATGTGGCAGGCAGCCTTGTTGCAGCAAATTAAGAACCCACGCAGGAAAGATATGCCTAATCCAGCGGTTCTCAGACTCTGGGGTGAGATCCCAAAGTGGGTCATGACCCTGTTTTAATGGGGTCACCAGGGCTGCATTAGGCATGCTGGGGTCTAGGTTCTGAAGCTGAAGCCCGAGCACCACTGCCTGGGTCTGGGGCTGAAGCCAAACCCTGAGCCCCAATATATGGGACCAAAGTCCAAGCCCTACTGCTTCAGCCCTGGGCAGCAGGGCACAGGTTACAGTGCCCCACTCCAACCCAGGGCTGAAGCCCTTAGGCTTTGCCCCACCCCCAGGGGCAGGCAGGCTCCGGCTTCAGTCCCTTCTCCTGGGGTTGTGTAGTAATTTTTGTTGTTAGAAGGGGATTGCAATGAAGTTTGAGAACTGCTGGCTGATCATTAAGTTAATCTTCTACCCTGAGGCACAACTCCTGCTCATCCTTGGCTGAGATAGACTCACATGGACTTCTGGATATGTGCATGTCCCAATTGCTGAGTGTGGGGGAAAGATTCGCTTAGAATTCTACTGACCCCAAAGACTTTTGAGGAAAAAAGAGACAGAAGTATTAGTTTCACTTAGTCTAATAAATACATATGAGTGTTAGATCTAATATAGCTGTATTATTTATATAGGGCACAGCAGTGTGCTAGGCAGTACATAAATAATAATAATATACACACATAGCCAGAAACCTGAATTTTGGAAGTAGTTTCTTTGGAGACATTCCAAACCATTGTGAAACAAAACATTACTCTTAAATGAACTGACTTCCTTGCACCCAGAGACAAGGAGTTGTGGTAATGTCTTTCACTGAACCAACTTCTGTTGGAGAGAAAGACAAGTCTCTCTCCCTAACAGACGTTGGTCCAATGAAAGAACCTCACCCAAGCTGTCTCTTCAATAGCCTGGGCCTGACATGGCTACAGTAGCACTCCCTATTGTCCCTAACATGTTAGGCCAAGTTCATCCTAACTGAATGCTCTGGAAGTTACTGGATTTACACGTGGGATGAAATGAGCCTCCACGTCACATGGGATAGCCAGGTCCACCCTAGCTCTTGTGAGAAGAGAGAGGTGAAGCTATCATGCAGCTTCTCTTTCTCGTAAGCCAAGGTGCCAAAGCCAGCTGCCCCTAGCCAATGCTGTTTAACATCAACACTTGAGGCATGTGCATGTGTTACATATGCTAACAGAATTACCCTGTGCTGTTTCAAGTATCCATGGCTTTATCTGAGACTATCCCTGGCACCGCAGACTCAATGGAAAGGTTGGGAAGAACGTGGCCTTGCAGGAAAACTCACCCAAAGGTTTACAGTTTAACTTTGAATAGTTAATGCAGCCCCGGATACCAGGAAACAAATAGGAACTACAGTGAGAAATCAAGAAGTACCATTGACTCAAAGGAAACAGAGAGCCCAGGGAGGTTCTACCTGTCTGCACCCTGCTGACCAGCATTTCAGAGGATGCAGACTAGAGGCCACTGACCCCCTACTGCATGCTGTTCAGTACGAGAATGGTGGTGAAATGACAAGGATCATTCCGTACATACTGACTCCAAGACAGAGGCTGCGTGTGCGTGGAGGATTCCACAACACATGAAAGCCAGCAAGCAGGGGGCGCATGCTAGCGTTTGAGTTGTGATTCAAGGGAATCTTGCTTCTGCTATGAAGACCAACAAACCCATGCTGGGCAGGGCCCACATAGCAGCTGCACTTATACAGTTGCTAGCTGTAGGTAAATGCCAGTAACTGCTGACCCGATAAACACCTCTTTAAAAAGATGGAAGATTAAAAGCCTGCCATGCCCTCTCTGCTGTGGACCTGTGCTTACAAACCAACTAACACCAGCTTTTTCCTACAAGGGGCAAAGGTACCTTAGCTTATTGGGTGCTAATCCCCTCTGAGCACCTAAGAGGCAGGGGAGGGGCACTGGGAAGCTCCTATCGGGCCTGAATAGAGGTGAGTGAAGTAGGGTGTAGCTGATAGGCTTAGCCTGTAACTTGAAGCTTTTCCAGCAATGGTGGTACTTAGTTCTAGCTCTGAGGGGTGCTGTAGGAAAGGACATACCATCCCTTTCCCCAGCCTCCCTTGGCGTCTTTGCTTCAGCTAAGCTTGTGCAACAGCGAGAGGAACTGGGGCAGGAGTCAATGGGGGTAATTTCTCTTTCTTTTGGGCCAAGATTCTCCCCCCAGCTCTATTGCAAACTCAAATCGCTAGTTGTGACTCCTACTAAGAAGCCAAGAGTGATGGCCCTGCACCCACCCTAGGAGGTGCCTCCTTGCTGGTGCCAGGCATCACCCCCGCACCTGTTGCCTATATGGGACAGAATAAAATGGATTAGAAATGACACTTCAATACATGGGTAGAGGGAGGGGGAAACCAACTGAAAATGATGGGTGGCTGATTGGGAATTCTGATCTGGTGTCAGAAAAGGCATGGGGAGAAAAATGCCCTGGTTATTGGGAAACGCAAGCATGACAATGAAAGGGAAACGCCGCCTGTTAGAAGAAAACCCAAGTCTAGCTGGGATAGGAGTGACTCCGCCACTTCCTCTTATCCTGCTTGAGCACAGGAAGCTGGGAGCTCCCTGTGTGTACGTTTGAAACGCCACTTACGGTAAGGTACGTGTTCGCTGTACCTAGGATAGCTAAAAGTGCTGCATTCGACTCCCCAAGGAGGCAATGGCTGTCTTGAGTCCAAGCGGATGGTGGGTTTTTTTGGTTGTCCCCGTTTGTTCTGTCAGTGTCTTGAGGGCGTTGGCTGCAGCCCTGTCATGTCGCCCAGGAGATGGCAGCACTGTGCTCCTTTGCCTTCATCCTCAGGGCCGCGATGCTGGAGGTTTTGCGGTCAGGCTCACCGCTCAGCTCGTAGCCGTTGATGCCCGGGCTGATCCCAGCGGTGCTGAAGAGGCTGCCCATGTGAGTCTGTCCCACGTGGCTGCCAGGGCCAGAGACACTCAAGAACTCGGAGACGCCGCCAGCTGCATGGGGGTGAGCATGGGGGGACATGCAGGAGGGCACCGTGTCACAGGGGACCACGCAGGCAGGGACGGGGGAGGCAGCACCATTGTTGCCAATCCAGGATGGGTTCTGGATCTGGGGGAGGAAAAGAAAGCTCAGTGGAGATGGAAGAACTGGAACAGCACAAGGAGGAACAATCCTGGCTTCTATCACCCCATGCCCTGCCTGCCCATGAGCCTCAACCCTGACCCACAGGGGCCCCTTGTGGAGGGGAGAGGGACAGTCAGGGTCTCTAGCTCAGTCAATCCTCAGTCTCCAAGATGAGACCATTAGCAAGGGGGCCAGCTAATGCGAGCTGTGTTGTGGCCACCTGGTCACCAGAATCTGGCCTGAAAACCATCAGCCCATTGCACAAGGGCCCCAGACAGCCGCTGCATGAGAACAACTTGCAGCCTGAACCAACCCAACCTAGATTTGAATAAAGACCTAGAGGGGAAATGTTCTGTGTCTATTTCCAGTCCCCATAGCCCTTCATTTTAAACTCCACTTAATGCAGCTTGACATAATATACTGGGTACAGCCAGAAAATTGCTCCCATGAGCCCCTTATGTACTGAGCACCTGCTGAGAATTGGAATGGTTAGCTTGAAAGAACACGTGAGCTACAGGAATAAAAGGGCTAAGAGCACAAGCAACATCGGCAGCCCTCTGGGGTCTGGCAGCTGCTGTTCCTGGGTTGGTTATGAGGACTTGGGACTGTTAATCCTGCTGGCCAGGTAATAGGGTTGAAAGAAGGCCCGTTAGCCACAAACTTGGTGTAGGTAACCACCGAGCAAGGGAAAGGTGTAAGAGTAGAGGGGAAGAAATCTTAAATCTGATTCTATGTCAAGGAAAGTTTTCCAGAAAGAATGGGTGTGTATGTCTGGAGTCATACAAAGCATCCTCCAGCAAGGAGACTCATGAGTGAATGCCATATTAGCCCCCAAACCACCTGAGATGAAGTTGGGCCATGCTGTTTTGCTCAGTGAATAAGGAATGAAAATGTGTTTAACCCTTTGGATACCAGCTAATCCTAAAATGCTTTACACCATGGGGATGGGTTCCTGGGTTTTGGGAGAGCTGCTGAAGAGGAGGGGACAGGAAGCACTGAGTGATCATCCTGAAGGACTGAGCCTGCTTCTGGGACAGTTCCCTCCTGATTCCACAGTTGCTGGGTCTGCCCTACCCAGGGAAGCAACAGAGCCCAAGAAGTTAAGCCAGGTACTTCCTGCCGTGGAAGCCAGAAGCAGTCCTGTGCTGAAGGTGTGGCTGGTGAGGGAGAAAAGGCAGCTGGGGAGAAGGTGTTAAGGAGCAACATTTCTCAGCTGTCTAAAGTGCAGGCTAAGGAGATGAGAGGGGATCATGGTGTGGTGCTAGGCAGGTGGTTTGTAGGGAGAGGTTGGAGATGGGATCTGAGTCAACTCTCCTTCCACACTTCACCTGAGAAATTTGACAGACATGTCTTCAGGTTAAAATGCCAATATGATGTAAGAGCTCTGATCAGCAACATAATACAGAGGAATCCGCTCTATTGGCATCAAGTCCATTCCAAACAGGCTGGTTGGTGTAAGTGCTCAGTCAAGTAATCCATGCAACCACCCCGTGTGCACATCACATCAGGCGTGGCATGGGGATGTGCTAATAATGCTGACTCAGTAGCTGTTCTCCTCTTTTATCACCACCTGGATCTTCCCGGGCCTCTTCTGACTTCCACAGAAATTTCCTTATGAATTGACTAATTAACTTACCCTGGCTAGGGAGAGAAGCTTTCCTTTTTGTAATAGAGGCATGAAATGATCAAAATGAAAGGCAGTAGAGGTTGTGTTCATATGTCCAGAGATTTTGTTCAAATTAAACAAGGGGGTCAAATTAACCAATGAATTGGTTAATGGAAGGCTCCGTAGAGTTCAGAGTGTATCTACATAAATCAGTAAGGCTCAGCAAGTCAAGGGAAAGAACAATGATATCCTGAGCATTTGCTAGCAGGCTCATAGTTTTCAGAGGATTTCCCCAGTGGAACTGACCCCAGTCTCAGAATTGGCTACTAGCAGGTGCTATGCACTGGGTTCATCAGACAGCAGATCATTGTGCCTTTACTTTGCTGCCAAGGCTTGAGTGTAGGGTATCTACCCTGTAACAAAGACTGACACCACAAATGCCTAAAGCAGCACAAGGGGGTCAGTTTCCTGCCCCGCTTTAGATGTTAGCAAGGTCACTACTTGAGGCCAAGGAAAAGCAGAACCTAGAATGCTGGTCTATACAGGGAAAAATGTTTGAGGTCATTCTTATGTCCCAGCATATTGTGAGCACTCGAAAACAAATCTCACAGCTTCCACAGGAAGGTAGATGATGGTGAGCTGTTTGCACTGCCTGGGCATCCTCAGAGTATCCAATAGATCCCCAAAGTCCCTTCCCAATGTGCACTGGGCTCCTGCTGAAACCTGCAATGGGTTCACTGAGAGAGGCTTCTTTGGCTGTTCCACAGTCCTGGGCAGGATACAGAAAGGCCATCACCAGGATATTACGTTCACCTTTAAGTCAAGGCCTTTACAAGGCTCATCGCTTCTTGGGGGATTCATTAGTTATTGGTATGACAGATTATGTTTAGCAGTTGCGAAATCTGGACCAGAAATAACTGCTGAAAGACTGCAGGCACATTTAGACCCAACGGGAAAGCGAGTGCAGCTCCACTGATGTCAGTGGACTAGCATGCATTCACACTAACTCTGACCCTAATCTTGAGAGGCATTGACTCTAGGATAGGATAGGGCTGCAGATGGGACTCAGGAGATCAGGGTTCTGCCTCTAACCTACTGTGTGATGTTGAGCAAGCCATTTCACCTCTCTTTGCCTTGTCTATTTAGACCAGGGGCAGGCAAACCTTTTTGGCCTGAGGGCCACATTAGCCTTCCATACACTTTTGGAAACCTGGTTAGCGGAGGCTGTGCCTCCCCAAACAGCCAAGCGTGGCCCAGCCCCCACTCCCTATCCAACCCCTCCTGCTTCTCAGTCCCTAATGGCTCCCCTGGGACTCCTGCCCCATCCAACCCCCACTCTCCCTGACAGCCCCCAGAACCCCTGCTCCTGACTGCCCCCTGCCACCCCATCCAACTCCCCCTTCATTCCTGACTCTTCCCGCCCCCCCAGGACCCCTGCCTCATCCAATCACCCCTTCTCCCTGACCGTCCCCGAACCCCTACTCCTGATTGCCCCCCTGCCCCATCCAACCCCCCCATTCCTGATTGCCCCCCTTGGATCCCTGCCCCTATTCAACACCCCTATTCCCCACCATCTGACCACTCCGACCCCTATCCACACCCCCGCCCCCTGACCACCACTCTGAACTCCCCTGCCCTCTATCCACCTCCTCCCCCTGCTCCCTTACCTCACTGCCTGGAGCACCGGTGGCTGGTGGTGCTACAGCCGCGCTGCCCAGACTGCCAGGACAGGCAGCCGCTGCCCGGCTGGAGCCAGCCATGCCACCACGCAGCACAGAGACCAGGTCAGGCTGGGCTCTGCAGCTGCACTGCCCCGGGAGCTCACAACCCCGCCGCCCAGAGCATTGCGCTGGTGGCAGAGCAAACTGAGGCTGTGGGGGAATGGGGAACCTCAGGGGAGGGGCCAGGTGCTAGTCTCCTGGGGTAGGAGCTCAGGGGGCAGGCAGGAGGGTCCTGTGGGCTGGATGTGGCCCACGGGCAGTAGTTTGCCCACCTCTGATTTAGACTGTAAGCGCTTCAGATTAGATATTATCTCTTGCTGTGTGTCTATTCAGTTTCTTGCAGTGATGTTGTAGCCATATTAGACCCAGGATATTACAGAGATAAGGTGGGAGAGGTAATATCTTTTATTGGACCCACTTCTGTTGGTGAAAGAGACAAACTTTTGAACTACACTAAGCCCTTCTTCAGGTCTGGGAAAGCTACGCAGAGTGTCCCAGCTAAAAAAATAAAGGAACAGATTGTTTAGCATAAGTAGTTAACCATATTCTAAGTGAAAGTGGCTCGTTAACACCCCTCTGGTCACTGGACAGATTGTTGTAATAAGCCATAAATCCGGTGTTTTTATTAAGACCATGATTTTTAGTGTCTAGCAAAGTTATGAAAATGTAGGCTCCCAGGCTCATCTTTTGAAGGTAATGTGCAGGTTTCCTTTGAGGACAAGCATTGAAAGGTCAGATATGGAGTGATCACTTGTGACAAGTGTGCATTTTTATGTGTTATGTTGAGAGCGTAGTGATTCTTTGATTTTGCAGATGTAATTGTTATTGTGGCATTTAGTGCATTGGATGAGGTACACCACGTGTTGTGATAGGCATAAATAGGACCAATGAATCTTGGTAGGTGTGTTGTGGGGGAGTGTTGATCATCACAGCAGTGGAGCTATGTCTGCAAGTTTTGCATCTCTTGTTATAGCAGGGTCTGGTGCTGTTTTGAGTTGGTGGGTCCTGGGCTGTGGAGACCTTGCTTCTGATGATGAGTTTGAAGAAACTGCAGAATTGTTTGAAGGCCAGAAGTGTGGGTTCAGGAAAGATTTCTTTCGGAATGTGGTTCCCCTCAAGTATAGGTTGTAATTGTTTAATGATGCCCTGCATGGATTCCAGTGTGGGGTGATAGGTGACAGTGAGGGATGTGCAGTCAGAGGGGTTTTCTATATGGAAGCAGGTTCTCTTGGGGTATTTGGGTGGCCCATTCTGTGATGTGATCTACTTCTCTGGTAGAGTGTCCTTATTTTAAGGTAAGTATTCTGGACTTTCTCCTTGAAGCATATTCTGTGGTATCTGTGGGCTTGTTTGTAGATAACAGATATCTTGGGGCGGTTACTGGATCTGTGAAGGTAAGGATGGTGATCTGTGGGTTTGTTGTATATAGTTGTCAGTAGGGTTCCATTGCTGAAGCTGATTGTGGGGTCCAGGAAGTTGATGCTGGTGCAGGAGTGTTTGAGAGAGAATTGAATAGATGGGTGGTGTTGCTGAAGTTGTCATGGAACTCTGAGGGAGTTTAGGTCTGTCCAGAGGATGACAATATTATTGATGTATCTCAGATATATCATTGATTTCATGGTGCATTTGTCCAGAAATTCTTCCTCAGAGTGGGCCATGAAGAGGTTTGCAGATTGGGGAGCCACCCTAGCACCTATAGCTGTTCCCATCATTTGAGAGTATATGGTTCCTGACTCAACTGGGCCCTGACTTTGGTTAGGGCCTCTAGGTGCTGCTGTAATACAAATAGGTAATAAAGTGTTTGCAGCACCTCCTCTATGCTTGTCGGAGAGACACTGGTGTGGTCTGGTTGCAGTTCTGGGGCAGACCATTTCCCATTTGCTTGGTTAGTTTTTGCTTAGCATATGCCGGCTGGTTAGAGAAAAAAAAGGAAACCCCTGCACGTGCCCCCCACTCCCAGATAGCAAAGTCAGATTCAAGTGTCCGGCCATCTGGGATCCTGAATCTTAATAATAAAACAAAATGATACTGCAGAAGAAGAGCAGGGTTTGGCAGCGGGAGGCCCTTCCTTGGGGAATAGGTGTGTTGAGGAAGGGGGGGATGAGATGAAAGAATGCAACAAGAGAAGATCCAGATGGAGCCAGAGTGTGAAGAGCCCAGCATTCCACAGCTCGGCAGCATCACTAGCTTCTGTTCCACTACTGACCTTTTACCTCCTGCAAAGTACATTTTTTTAGGCTGAGGGAGGAGGTGGTGAGGAGGGAGGGAGGCAATGAAAGTACAAAGGCAGAAGAGTGTTACAAAGTGCAATCTAGTGTGTCCTTTGCTTGAAAGATCCTTTGGTGTCTCTCAGTTGTTTAATAAGGGCCTCTTATTCCTTCCAGTCCAAAGGGGAAGCCAACCAAGGGGAAAGGTCGAGTGCTCTTGGCCTTGATGCAGGAAAGCCTGCATGCCGTGCTCTCCAGAAAGGCCAACCATGCATCTGACAGCTCAGGGTTGGAGGGGAAATCCCAGCAGCTGAGGGGAGCAAAGCTCAGCTTTAAAACATCTGACCTGGCAAACCCCAGGATTTCTTAGATCCTGCGTGACAAAGCCTGGGTGGCTCCAAGGGACATGCTATGGCCACCGAACCCAACTACCACTGAGAGTTTGAGTCCTTCCCTTGGCAGCCTTCTGAGAACATGAGAGAGGAAGGCCACTTTTAGCATGTTGGCCTAGGCGTTGGCAGATGCAAGTTTGATTCTCTGCTCTGTCTCAGGCTCCCATTTTGACCTTGGGCATGTCACTCAGGGTGGTATCCAAAAGGGACTTAGGCATTACAATGGTGAGTGTCATGGCAACTCCACAATCACAGGAACAACACTGTGATCCACAAAGCCAGGTATAAGTGCCTCAGCCCCCATACGATGAATGGGGAAAGATAGGCGCCTAAGAATGCAATCCACAAATCTCAGCACTAGGTGAGGAGCTGTCTAAGCTAGCCAAGGGGAGATGCTAATTCTGCCTCCCCCTCCCATGGAAGGCAAACTGCAGAGAGATGCCTATCTCTGCTGCCTAGAGCCAGGTGGCTTAGGCACCTAAGACATTTATTGCGGGAACAAGTTAGGTGTGCTCCACATAAAATGGCTCATGGAGGGGCCCACCTTCAAGTCCAGTGGTTAGAGCACTCCCTGGTATGTGGGAGACCCAGGTTCAGTTCCCCCTTGCAGGCACGGGGGGAGAAAGGATTTTAACAGGGGTCTCCCACCTCTCAGGAGCATGGTCTAACTATTGAGCCATGGGATAGTCTGATGTGGGGGATCCCTCAATCCAGTCTGGTGATAGATAATGAAAGAGGGGTTAGAGCAGGGGGACTGGACCCTGGGTCTCCTCCCACCAACTCCCTAGTCCAGTGTTGGGACACCCTTTCTCTCTCTATCTGGCTCAATGACTATTTAAGTATTTATCCATAGTGGAACAGTCAGTGGGTCAGAGGGAGACAGAGTGTGAGAATAACTCTGGGCTTTGAATGGGACCTGCTCTGGCAGGCAGTGTCTGAGCACACCTACTGGATTGGGCCCAGCCTGTGCCCTAGGTGGGAAACATGTGTTTTCCCCCAGCTCATGAATTGCTCCACAGCTTAGGTGAGAAATAGGCATACAGGCACCTAGAGGCAAGCAGCAGTGCACATGCTCAGAGGCAGAAACACAAGCCCCACGGGAAATTTTACCCTGAAAACTTAGGCCATGTCTACACTATGGGATAATATCGAATTAGCTAAAATCGGTTTTATAAAACTGATATTATAAATTTGATTTCATGTGGCCACACTAGGCACAGAAATTCGGCATTGTGCGTCCATGGTCCGAGGCTAACATCGATTTCTGAAGCGTTGCATTGTGGGTAGCTCTTCCGTAGCTATCCCATAGTTCCCGCAGTCTCCCC
>NC_133772.1:76234502-76248598 GCF_003597395.2 Chelonoidis abingdonii
GGGGAGGAGTACAGAAATCGATTTAAAGAGCCCTTTATATCGATATAAAGGGCATTGTAGTGTGGACGGGTACAGCGTTAAATCGATTTAATGCTCTTTAAATCGATTTAAATGCGTAGTGTAGACCAGACCTTAGTCACTGAGTGAGTTCAGCCATCTACTGGGCTTGATGGGAATTTTGTGGATCACAGTGGAGCCAAAATGGGGGCTTAAGTGACTAAACAGGGGTTTAGGTGCCTATTGGGGTTTACTTTTGCGGCTCCTACTCTTAGCCTCTTGGTGCCTTTGTTCCTTATCGGTAAAAAGAGGGTAATAGCATTTTCCTGTCTCACAGGGTGTTCTGAGGATAAATACATTACCAATTACAAGGTGGCCAGCTGTGCTGAAGGGGGATATACAAGTATCTAGCTAAATGGAGAACCCTTGAGCAGGGTGTTTGGTGTCTCCTCCTGCATGAATATATAAGAAGGCTATGCCTGGTGATATCACAGAGGGACAAGCTTGTCCTGGCAGATTTAAACAGATGAAAAGCCTGCGCCTGATGATTCCTACTTGATTCAGGCAGGGACTAGTGTTAAAAGGGAAGGGACATCTGGGGATTTGTTTAAGGGTGACTTTAAAGGTCCTTTCCCACCTTTTCTAAATCAATTATATATGTTTTCAGGAGCTAAAATATCCAGGGATCAGAACAGAATATAATTTAAGAACTGAATAGAACAGAATTGGAATGAATGGAGTGTGGCCAATGAATCATTGTCCATGCTGCTTGGGGCAGGGTTGGTCTTGGTGTCGATCCTAGGGGAGGCTGCAAAGCACAGCCCTATATTAGGGCATGGGAGATCAAGATCAACTTGCCAACTCTTAAGAGCTGGAGAGAGCTGTGTAATGATAATTATCATTTATATATTGATTTGCATTACGGCAGCATTTTGGGGGAGAGTCCAAGATCAGGAACTGACTGTGCTACGTGTTGTACAAACACTAAGACGGTCCCTGCCCCAGAGAGCTTGCAATCTAGGTTTATGACAGGACATGACAAGCTGTTGGGAAAGACAAATAAAGGGGGGAGTGGCAAGAACAAAGTAACAGCAAGAGGAGCAGAATTAGCCCAGTAGACAGTGGCGTCATTGCACCACTTGCATAGCAATCATCAGCTGCTAGTGTTTTGTAGGCAGCACCGCAGAGGTAAGTCTGAAAGAGGATAGCGTATAGCTCCAGACTGTGCTATCCCAGACTGTGCCTGAGATGCTCACAGGTCAGTACAATGTGTGTCTCCGCAGAAGGACTGACTTATTGTGGGAAGCACAAGAGACTATAAGTCAGTGTTGTGTCAGGCATCTGTTGCCCAGATACTAGAAGTGACTCTAGTCTCGGCCCACCACTTCCCAGGTAGGCCAGCATTGCCCCAGTGCATCACAACCATGGCTAGCCTCAGGGTTTGGGAGGGAGCGACTGAAAAAGGCTGAACAGGGCAGTCGAGAGGCCGGAATGGGGCAGGGCAGGGGACACTCACCTGTGCGTAGTTCTCTGCTCGGGTTAGGAGGGGCAGCTCATAGGCTGTTGAGAAGTGGGTCCGAACCTGCTGCATCTGACCAAACCGCTCTCGCTTCCTCCATTTTGCCCGTCGGTTCTGAAACCAAACCTGAGGGGACAAGCACAGATGGCAGAGATCAGAGAGGATTGGAGCATGGAGTGAGCTCAAAGTGCCTCTAGAGAGAGCGGAAGGTAGGAGCTCCCAGAACACCAACCTGGGGAAGACTTTTGCCAGATAACACCTCTTGTGCTGTACCCAGAGTGCTTTGCAGTAGAAGTCCCAAACCTAACTGGGGGCAAGGGACAATTTTCGATTGTAGGCATCTTAATATGATACCAAGTGCCCACATACAGGTGCACAAAGACCCAAATCCTCAAAGATACTTAGGCTCCTAACTTCCATTGATTTCAATACAATGGAAGTGGGCCCCAGGTCCCAGTTCTAGCTATCTAGGCACCCACTTGAGCTCCCACATAAGGCAACTAGGTACCCCACTTACTGCTTGCCCTAGAATTCAGTGAATTAGAGTCTCTTGTTTATTTTTGGCTAGATGCAATTTCTTACCTGCTCAGGGCCGGCTCCAGGGTTTTTGCCGCCTCAAGTGGTGAGGGAAAGGGTGGGGGAAGCCCCGTCCATGATCAGCAGCAGCTCTACTGCCACTGCTTCATTCTTCGGCGGCAATTCGGTGGCAGGTCCTTCCCTCCAAGAGGGACCAAAGGACCCGCCACCAAATTGCTGCCGAAGAGCCCAACATGCCACCCCTTCCCCTTGGCCCCTTGCTGAGCTGGTGCCTGGAGCTGGCCCTGTACCTGCTAAAGTAAAAAGGATGTTGTTGAGACGAATTTCCATGCATCACTGATAAGCCCCACCCCCCCTGAGATTAGTCAGCTGGTAAGAATTTAAAATCTGTTTTTTAATTTGTGCCAATACTCCTGTGTGGTTTCTTTCAGCACTTTCATCAGCTCAGAGAAGGATACTAGCCCTGCCATTTTCACTTTCTGTTCAGTTTCACTCCAGGGGTCCCATGGCTGCTGATCACACTTTCTGACACTCTGGGGAAATTGTAAATTCCCCAACAAATTGTTTTCACAAAAAACAAATGGAAACTTCCCTCTTCCTCTGAGGATCCCAGTCCCTGAGAACTGAGCTTCCTCTCAAGATGAAGGAAAGTCGGAAACACTTCCTAGTTCAAGAGGGAAGAGAATTGCCTCTGCATTTACAGAGCTGAGATATGGGTTTTTCCATTGTTGGATCTTTCTGGTGCAAGGGATTCCTGTGGGAGCTGTAGAAACCCACTGGAAAAATTCCTTGAATGAAAGAAAAAACATACCTGTCATGATGGAAGGGCAGCTGGACCAAATTTAAGGGAATCATGTAGCAATCTGGTGTATGGGAGTCACAGTGCCACTCAGATTTGGCTCAGCTGCTCCTCCATCAGGGGGAGGCGGTGGCTAGGCCAAATCTGCCAACCTAGCGGCTTCCTTGTTTGCCTATAGCTAGTGCAGCCTCAGTCAATTCATGTACTTATCTACTGAGCAGGTAGCAGTAGTGCCAGCTTTTTCCTTACTGCACTCATCCTGCTGGGCAACCTCTAACAAGCCTCTTTTGGGCCAATTGATGTTTTTGCCCATGGTCTCAGCCTAGCCCTAACCAAACCCTCCCTGATTTGGAGAGCCTGGGACATTACTAGGACATGAACATTACTGGGCTGTGTCTGCTTCCCTATTCCTGCCCTACTAGCTCCTTCAGCTGAGCTGAATTATCACCCTCTGATCAGCAATGTGGATCAAATGAAGATCTTCAATAAATAGACTATATGTTGGTGCCAAGTTCAAAGCATAGATCTGGGACCCAGGAGATCTTGAGAGTTTTAATCCTAGCTCTGACAATGGGTAACTCTAGGGTCTTGTGTAACTCACTAATCTCTCTTCCTTAGTTTTCTCATTTGTAAAACAACTCTTCCTTTCTAAGCTCCATGAAATGTAGTGGGCACTTGCTTCATGCTTAAAAGTGCTAAGTTATTATTATCATCACACATCCCTTATTTACAGTTGTATATCTATGGAGGTTTAATAAGTACTTAGCTGAAATTTAGTTGTTTGGGTCTTGTCTAGGCAGTGGAAAGTCTCAGACCCCCATTCTGTTCTGACTTTTGCTGGCTGCACATCAGTGTAACTGCACTGACTTCATATATCCCAAGGCCAGAAGGGACGATTTTGATCATCTGCTCTGACCTCCTGTATGACAGAGACCATTTAACTTCCTCACAATAATTCCTAGAGTATAGATTTTAGAAAAACAGTCACTCTTGATAAAGAAATTGTCAGTGATGGAGAATCCAACACAACCCTTGATAAATTGTTCCAATGGCTCATTACTCTCACTGTTAAAAATTTAAAAATTAACGTCTTATTTCCAGTCTGAATTTGTCTAGCTTTAACTTCCAGCCATTGGATCACGTTACACCTTTCTCTGCTTGATTGAAGATTGAACAGCTGATTATCAAATATTAGTTCCCCATGTAGATATGTAATCATGTCACCCCTTAATCCTCTCTTTGTTAAGCAAAACAGGTTGAGTTCCTTAAGTCTATCAGCATTAGGCAGGTTTTTCTAATCCCTTAATCGTTCTCATGGCTCTCCTCTGAATCCTCTTCTATATATCAATATTCTTCTTGAACTGTGGACACCAAAATGGGACACAGTATTCCAGCAGTGGTCACAGAGGTAAAATAACTTCTCTATTCCTGTTTGAGATTCCTCTGTTTATGCACCCAAGGCTCGCATTAACCCATTTGGGCCACAGCATTGCACTGGGAGCTCACGTTCAGCTGATTATCCACCACAACTTAAATGGAGTCACTCATGATTTACACCTGTAAAGCCAGTTCCTGTGCGTTCAAAGCCTCCTGAAGCTGTGGGTCAGTGAAATGTATCCATCAAGAGCTACTTTGAAGGGCTCTGACAGATGCATGCAGTCACAAGGGGCTGGAATGTCCAGCTCAGGCTGGTGCGTGAAAGGAGCTGCCAGGAGCTACATGGCAGCTCAGGGAGCATTTAGCCCTGACCATTCAGTCAAGTCACAGGCGGGCTCAGAGGAGAGAAACAGCTCCATTGCTTATGAGCAGATTTCCTCGCCACGTGGGCTGGGGATGGGTTAGAACCCAGCAGTGTGACAGCAAGGAGCTCACTCACACACATGCAATGGAGCCTGTTAGCTGCAGCCCTGTCAACTGACATCTTCCCATTTAGGGATAGCCTGCATGCTCTGCAGCAATTAGCAACCCTCCGAATGAGTAGGATTTTTATGGGAAGTAATGAAACCAAAGGGGGCTCCAAAATACACAGATATAATGCTGCATATAAATAATATCCCAATGGAACAGGTTTGGTGCCCCAGGCATCTGTCTGCTTTGTGCTAGCACTGGCCCCACCTCTGAGCAGCCCAGCTGGAGGCCAGTCCCAGTGCTGGCCAGCTCCACAGAGCTTTGATCTGCAGATGCAGTCAGTGGTGGTGACCCTGCTACTCCCTATGCTGGGGAGACCATGCTGTGCATAGAAGACGGGTAGCAGCTAGGGAATGTGCTGTGCACTGCACACAAGGCTGGTGAGAACATGTGCCACACACATGTGCCCATCTCGGAGCATGACAAACACATATAGCTGTCTCATGCAATGTGCACATCCCCCATCCCACACACCTGAGATCCCCACTGACAGACAACAGAGTGCATCACATTCTGGCAACGCTATGTTATTCGGGACTTCCCAAGGCAAGGGAAAGCCTTAAATGTCCTGATATTCTGACTTTAGGTCTCCTTTACATGGCCAGAGCCTAGGACAGCGTCTGGCTGCTAATGTGTATAAAACTGAGCATACTGCAGCAACCTTCAGCTTTACAGGAAAACTTCAAAGGGATAAAAATAGTGCATAGGGCTCTTTTTTGTTGTTTTTGTTTTGGTTCTTGAAATACCAGAGACGTTAAGTCTTTTCAGGGAAACCTCCAGCAAAACTCTGGACAAAGGTCTCACCTATGAAGTGGGAGTTTTCTGAGCTCTTTGTGGGTGGGAGGAAGTGTTTTATTTTTAACATCAAGCTTTCCTCCTGGCTGTTTGTTCAGGAATTCAGCTTCAACTAGTGTTAACAAAACTCAAATGCTTTAAACAATCCCGGTCCCTTTGCTCTGTCATGTTTTAGTTGCTTTGTATCTTTGCTCTCATAAAACTGTTAGGCCTCCAGTCTTCCACAGCGTCTTCCAGGAAAAACAGGGCAGATAAGACATATAATATAATGCTCTAAGCAAGGAAAGAAAACAAATCTTTCCAGGCCCTCTCACTGAATTCTAGAGAAACAGAAAATGGTGCAAACCCAATTTTCTTTTCTTAGCAGGGTACCTTTAATAGAGAGGAGACTACAGGTCCCAGCATGCAATGTGGCCTATTCACTAGGATCAGGAGGCACAATTGTGCACTGAGGTCTGCAACGCCATGGTAATGGTCAGGGTGGGCAGCAGTGTAGTGTAGCGTGTTCTTCACCTGCAGGCTGCGTATTGACAAGCCCTGATATAGCACAGGAACAAATCAGCCCTGTAAAATCTATAGACTAGAAAATGTTCTATGGCTCCATATACCTCTAGCCGTATAGTGGTACATCAATCCATATACATGGATACATGTTTGGGGGTAGGAGAGGCAGGGAATAGTTTGTAACAAAGAGGTCAGTAACTTCCTCCTTTCCTCCCCTCTGCTGTCCCCTCTTTCAGCTGGCGTTGCCTGGTCTCTCACAATGTGCAAATGCCCTCCCTCCTCACAGAGCTCAGCTGGGTAGTCTGACCGCCCCACTCCCATGCTTACATCCCACTAGGCTTCTGATGCAAACAGAAGTGATGGGTGGTCGGACGGCTCAGTATAATTAAAGGAAAGAGGGGCTCATTCTGCAGCAATGAGATCTGGATTTCAGAGCCAACCCCCACACTTCAAAGTTCAGGAGTAGGGCTTGGGGCTGAGGCTGGGGCTGGGCCCAACTCTAGGGGAAGCTCTTTGGGTTTCTGTCTCCCTGTCTGTGGCTGCTTTTCTCTGCCTCTGTCACTGTCCAGCTCCAGCTGTTTCTGTGTTGCAATCCCTCACAAGCTCTCTCTCTCATGGTCTCTGCCTCGTGTCTATCTTTCTCTTTCTCACGGTCTCTGTCTCTTTCTCTTCCTCTCTTGCTGCCCTTTTCTCTCTCACGCTCAGGCTCACAGTCTGTCAGTGTCTGTCTGTCTCAGCTCCTCCCTTTTCAAGGCCAGGCTGTCTCCCCTTCCCTTGGTGAGGGCCACAAGCCCTTCACTTTCCAGCCTGCAAGAACAGAGCCAGAATTCATCTTTAAGCGCTGAAACTGGACACCATTTTATCAGTGGCCTGGAATGGGAAATTGGAGCCTGGGATGAGAGAATTGAATAACTTGAGCTTGTTTTCATTTCATGTTTAATTTCCTGCAGGCTTAGCTCAGTCTTTCCGCTCCTTCCACCAGCCTCCCAGGGTTTTATGGGGGAAAAGGGATCAAGATATATTACTTCTTGCTTTGCTTTTCTTTTTTTACCAAGGCAGTGATTTTGCTACAGCAGAGTTTGACATGTCCCCCTTGCTTTCAAGCCCCTGCCGCATCACAGGGTCAACACTGAAAAGATTTTCATTAACAGCCCTGCAATCAGGAGGCCGGCTCTGGGGAGGGGCAGTGGGGTGACATTCCCTGGCGCTGACCCCATGGGGAGGTGGCAAACCAGAATCACGGCTACTGTCTGCCAGTGAGAAATATGCTCATGCATTGGTATTGAGCTGGGGTGCACAGCATGGGGGTTGGGAGGGGCTGCGTATAAGCAATTATGTGGGTATGCCTGGGAGGGGGAGGTGCAGTGGTACATGTGTGTACACACGTGTGTACCTCTGTGTGTGCGCGCATATGCATGGGATGGAGACTTCGCAATGGTGTGTGTGTGCATGAATCAGATGGGTGGTAGGGTGCAATGATGTCTGTGTGTGCATTTATGCATGGGGACGGGCATTCGATAGAAGATGTGAGCACATGTGCACAAGGTAGGAGCTCTGTATGTGTATTTTATGGGGTGTGGTGGAAGGTCGTGCAGTGGGATGAATCGAACCTCGAAGGGCCCCCTTGGGATCCTGCCCTGGTCACATAGCCTTCTGCAGCTCTCACACCAAAGAACCAGACCAGATCCATATAAACAAAATTAGGTGGCAGTCCAGGAGTGGGGACCTGAAGGAGGAAGCAAGGCAGGGGTCCTGGGCTTGGAGGGAGAGTTGGTAACCTAGGTGCATTGATCCACTAAGTCCTACAGATTTGTCTCAGCCTCTCACACTGTACTGGTTTCAGTGGTAGTTATTTGTGATAGATACATACCAAGCTGCAGTGCTGCTCCAGGGGGCTCACCACCCACTTATGGGGGTAGGGGGTTGAAGGAAATGCATAGACATGGCCAGCGACCCACTTAGGGGGAGCAACCTTTTGTGCCTGACCCATTATCCCCATCCTAGCCCTGATCTTTCCTTCTCCTGATTCCCCTGTTTAAAAGTTTGTTACCAAGCATTTACTCCCGATAGGTATTTCCAAGAGGGCCCAGAGACTTCAGCTTCCATGGTGCTATAGTTCTGTAACTTCCTTCTGACTCCACTGAGGACCTCCATGGCCCAGGATAATTGAAAGGAGAAAAGAAAAGGCTAGGCTGTACATAAACAAAGCTGTGCTAGAGGTTGCATGCCTTCCTGCCTTTGTTTGCATGTAGCATGTAAGGGCAGGACTAGTTTGTTGAGTGCTCACTTTTATAAAGGTGCCCCTGTAACTGCAGCAACCTTGGCGTACATTGGGATTGTCAACTGCTAAGGTCACTGCAGTTTGGGCCATGCCATATCTCAGCTAGCTGGATCCTTTAAATAAAGTTCAGGGGCATCTGCAGGCAGGGAGTGAGAAAAGGAACAGCGTGCTGCACCTCAGGGGAAACTCAGCTTTATTGCCTGTAGACACCAGCTGTGGAGATTAGAATCCGAAGCAGGCAGAAAAGGCTTCTTCAGCATCTGGAAAGAGGCCAAGTTGTGGAATGATTTCCAAAGACACTCCATTCCAGAGCTCTGCAGACAGAGCCCACTGTGCCAGGCCTGCTGCTGGGGTGAGTTCTTCTCCAGGTGCCTGGCTCCCAATCGGGTATTTCACTAGCAAAGTTTGAGCTGGGGAGAGGTTTGGAAAGAACCAGAGCAATCGCTTGTCCATCTAGGCTCTGTCTCTAATACAACCTAGCGCTTTGGGGACTGCTTAGTTCTGGACAGAGACCAGCTTGGCCAGAGGGAAGGCAGTTCCAGGACCAGGCCAGGCTTTTACTGAGGCAATTCACAGCACAGACCACCTCATCTCCTCCCCGCCAGGCTAGGGAGGAGAAAGGTCTGGCTCTTGGTTCACCTATCTGCTCCTTAGGGACCATAAAGCTCCCTGTTGGAGTCTCAGGTTCGGTTATGGGCCAGCCACGCATTCACACACTACAGGTTAGAGCCTCAGGCAACAAACTTTCAACAAAGTCAATGGAGCTATGGTGATTGGAAGCCACCAGGAAAGGGGGCTCATCTGGCAGGTGAAATCCATTCAGGTATGTTGCAACCATTTGGCAGGTGAAAAAAATACTGTGGTGTGGACTCAGGTAACTTGCTGTGTGTTCTAACACTAGGTTTTCTCTTGCTTCTTGCAGCTTGAGCTTCCTTAGGTAAAGGACTCTAGTGGCCTTGGCCACTTGCTCCATATCCACAGATCCCTGCCCATTCTCAGGATGTTTTCTGTCACCCTCAGTTCTGTAGGCCACCTTTTTCTGCCACAGGTCTTAAGTGAAGGGGCAGCAGCAGGGCAAAGCTGGACAGCTTTGGCACATATGATTAACAATCTGGTCACTCCGTTGTAGCAAAACCCAGGTCTGCAGACAACAGACGCAAATATCAGCTAAGTCTCTCACACATGAGCCAGGCCTAGCACTCCGGTCCTTTGGCTCCAGAATACAAGTTTCTGTCACTGTAGAGGTGAGGTAGTGCTCAATTAGTTACCAGCAGTGGCAGGCCCCCTAACTTGTCTATGGGCCAGATTCTAGAGGGGAATATTCATTCACTCAAACATGCACAGCGCCAGACTCACTGCAGCCTTGTACTCTGTGTTGTCATTGCCACCACTAGGGCAATGTGTACAATACTATCACTCACTTTTCACAGGTGCGAACAATAATGAAACATGCAAGGCCATGGAGAATCAGGTACCAAATCCTCTCTTCTACACCCCCTTGAGTACCCCTGGAGAAGCTAGAATGCATGAACCAGGCTCCCTCATCCCACTACCACTGACATAGCATTGCCATTCCTAAGCAAAAGAAGTCAGTCTGTGCCGTGTGTGATCAGTAAACCTGAGACTGTACTCTGACTTTCAGAAGAAACCATCAGCATTTGCGATGTGTCCCCAAGAAATAGCCACCTCCTGGGAGCTCTTCTATGCAAGCACCGATGAAGCCTCAGCTTACAATTGTGAGAGACCTGGCAGCTTTGCAGCCTGGGGTTGTTGTTGGACTCTCCTGTTCTTTTGGAGGTGGCAGCCATACCTTCTTGCCCCAAAACAATCGGCTTCCTGCATTGTCTCTGAGCCTGCCTGGCCAACCAGGCAGCAAAACCCATTTCAATTATGTCTCTGCATTCTCTGTTTAGACTCCCTGGCATGGCAGGTCATGATGACCTCTGCCTCCCCACCTTGCCGGCAATGGGATGTAGCATGAGAAAGGTTGGTGCCACGGTGGCTAGTGAGCCGTTGTCCCCATCTGATTCTTTTGAAGCAAAATAATCGACATGAGAGCTTTGCTGGAGTAACTATCGCTGAAGACTACCTGCTGCCTTGTTGCTTGCCAAACTTCTCCATTAGCTCAAGGAACCTCTGTGAACCTCAGAGGATACTAATCCAAAGCAAAGAAGTCTGCACTAACATCAGGCAGGAATAAGGTCCCCCTGCATCTTGGTCTATTGCTGCCCATTGCCTAAGAGAAGAGCATGAGTCTGTGGCATGGACTTTAGGTGCAGTCCTGTAGGCTGTAAGTTTAAGTGGAATTAGGGGTGAGGTTCTAGGCAACCTCAGCTAAGATGTAACATTGCAATACAAAGCCGTATTCCAGATCTAACAATCCTCAGTGCATTTTAAGACTCATTATCTTGCTGCCCGGAAGGTTCTTGGTTCACACACTGAAGACCCCACTGCCCCCATCCACCCCAAAGCTTCCCCCGTTACCTGTACTCTGGCCTCAGTGAGATCAGTCCTCATGGCTAGCTGCTCCCTGGCATAGACATCTGGGTAGTGGGTCTTCTGGAAGACTTTCTCCAGCTCCTCCAGCTGGTAGCTAGTGAAAGTGGTGCGGTTCCGCCGCTTCTTGCCCTTGTTGCTCTCCGAGTCGGTCTTGTCCATGGGGCTGGGGAGGTCAGTGCTGGCCCTGTCCTGGGGCACCTTCACCCCGGCCTCCTTCACACTGAGGTAGCTGCCGTCCATTCCCGCAGGTTCGGAGCTTGACTGTAACTCAGCCTCTCCCAAGGAGCTCTCTTTCCCTGTTTGCATGGGAGAGAGGGGGAAACAGGGATGGAGGGAGAGAGAGAAAGAAAAGAATGTAAAGCCCAGGACTAATGAATCAGTCTGAACAGGAGTCACTCCAGTAGGAAAAAGAAAAAACTCCAACAGAGAGCAAAGGTCAGATGGGTGATGAGGTAGGAGGGAATATTAGAAATGGGGTGAGGGAAGGAATAGAGGCCAATGGGAAAATGGGGCCCTGAGAAAGGAGAGGGATAGGAGGAGAGAGACAGGGCTGTGGGGGTTGGATTAGAGCTAGAATGTGAGAGGGCTGGGAGATGAATGGGAAGAGGGGCAGAAAGAGGGGGATTCTTTTTCTGGCATAAGGAAAGATTAACAACACTAATTTATATTCAGTTGGAATTTTGCAACTCAGGTAATAATGGCCTGGATGTAACCCATGGCAGAAAGTGAGACTGATGCCACCAGGAGGCAGAAGCAGACCGAAGCATCCCATGAGTCCATAGGAGGAGGAGGGGTAAGGATTCCACCGGCTCAGAATGTCCCTGGAAAGAATGGAAGCAAATTGGGCCTCTCCCACCCAGTTCTGGTTGGAGTTTTGGAAACCTGTTTCAATGAGAAATTCAAAGCCAAAACGTGTGAGGCCTGGAGGAGCCCCCTCCGTAGAGTGGAAGCAGAGGCAGGTTCCTGCAGCTGTCTACAAAGAGCAACTGTTGAGATTTACACATATTGAGCACCAAACCAACCCAAGTCTCCTTGCCTTTGCTGACTTCCAGAGGACTGACTGTCACTAGACCTCAGCTTCGGGGTGGAACTTCCCCAGGATTTGGCGGGTCTCAGTATCTGGTCTGTGGGGGTCAAACTTGACTCTAATTGTGTTTTCTTTAAAGTTCAGATGATGTTTATTATGCCAGTGAAGGCTGATCAAAGTAATATCACCCTCCATAGACCTGTGTGTCCATCATAGACTCCTGTGTACCAAAAGGGGTAACAGCATATGGAATGGCTATCATTTTCAGTTCAGACGAGTGCAATCTGCTCTCTTCTATGGGAATAGATCATCTGAACTAAATCTCTCTATGATGCATATATGGCCATTACCGTGTTATCTGAGCATCTCACAATCTTCAGTGTATTCACCCTCACAGCACCCCATGTTCCATTCTAAACAGGGAGAACTGAAGCACAGGAAGGCAGAGAGATTTGAGCAAGGCTATGTAGGAAGTTAATAGCAGAGCAAGGGACTGAAACTGGACATCCCAGTCAGCAGCCTAACTTCTGAACTATGCTTCTTTTCCTGTTGAATACAGGTTGCTAGAAAAAACAACTGCAAATGGAAGCTTCATATTATGTTCAATAGGCCCTGTTCCCCTGTCATGTACACCCATATAGCTTCACTGGCATCAGGAGAACCACTCTGATTTACACCAGTGAAAATAAGAGGGGAAACAAGCCCACTGTGTTTTGTTAGGGCTTTAATAAGTTTTGGAAGAGAGGCAGAAGAACAAAATGATAGTAATCACTGAAGAAAGTGATAAGATAATGGAACCACAGGAACCCCCCTCCCCCATTCAAGTGTTACCTAGTCAGTTTACAGCCTCAGAGAAATAAAGGGAATTCAATTGCTGCTTCCCATCAGCGTGTCCCCAGCAATTAATAATTAACCAAGTGACCTATCAAAATAGTAGAGTGATGAAAGAGGGTAATAATTTTATTGATACTGTGTGTTAAATTTCTGTCTCAATCCCTATCCTGAAGGCTAGAACCTCTTTGGGGCTTCTTTAAAAACATACCTCGAGTTATGTACAGAAAATAAAAATTATGTTTTATTTCTTTAAATGCAATGATAAAAGGAAGGCTCTGATTGACAGTCTTTTCACTGGAGATGAATTGTTCCTCTACTTTCTCTCCCCAACTGTCATGTAAAGTCCCTGTCAGCTGTTAAACAGCTACCGTGTTCCACACGAGAGGTGGCTGACTTTCAGTGGTGGGTGAGGTGATCTCCATACAGTTAATGGCTTTGGGATCCTGTGAGATGGAAGGCACCATGGTTAAATAATGGGAATTAGGAAGACCCACTTGCTAATCCCAGTTCAACTAGCAACTGCCTCTAGAACCTGGGACAACTCATTTAACCTCTCTCCACAGTGCCCAGCTGTAAAATGGGAACACTACAGTACACATCTATTTAAATGTTTGAGGATTAATCAGTGAACAGTTGTAAAGAACTGTGAACACAAGATGTGCTATGTAATTGCTAGGTGATTAATTAAACACCCTACAGCATGTACAATATAGGGCAGGTATCTCTCATATTATAATTGACCATAACATGCCAGACACACTTGAGGGGCTGTGTAAAATAATAAATCATATGCATGTAAGAGAGAGAATAATAATAAATCTCTTATTGCTCTCATCAACAGAGTCATTATAAACACACACACACACACACTGAAAGGAATTTTAATTTGTACATATAGCTATAGGCTGCGGGAAGGGTATTTCCAGTGTTTAATGCTGAAAGACCCTGTACGCTATTCCATCTTAAATTTACAAAGATAAGTTTTTACTGTTTTCTCTCTCTTTCAATTAAAAGCTTTTCTGTCTTAAGAACCCTGATTGTTTTATTTGGTATTCTGGTGAGACCTTCCAGGGGAAGTGGTCTGGATCCACCAGGAAATTGGTGCGGGTAGAAAGGAGGAAGGGGAGAGAGAAGGTTAATTTTTTCTCTCCTGTGTTCAAGGATCTCACTTTCTCTCTCAGAGAGAGTCTGGGAGGGGGAAAGAGAAGAAGGGAAGGAAGGTGAATTGTCGCTCTCTGTTTATGGGGATTGCAAAGGAGTTTGCAATCACACTGATCATCCCAAGGGTATACCCAGGGAGGGGTAAGCCTGGAGAGACAAGCGGTGGGAGAAAGCGTTTACTTTCCTTGTGTTAAGAATCACAGAGGATCTGGTCTTGGGATTCCCCGGGCAATGG